>NC_048604.1:58638669-59238669 GCF_003668045.3 Cricetulus griseus
AAGAGATGGCTGATGAGATTGTCACAGGCAACTTAAGATAAAAGCAAAGAGAAATAATCAAAAGTTTGAAGCTAGCATCAACATGGCTGAAAACATACCATGGAAACAAAGTATAGAATGGAACAAGGATAATTTTATGCATGTGATTTTATTTCCAAGAAATGCCATTTTCTAAATTCATGAAACCATGTTACAAATCTGCTTTTACAACATGCAAGGATGTTAAGAAAAAGGATGTTGAATAAGTCATAGTCCCTGGAATTAGTATCTCAAAGGAGACAAATACCTACCCATGTGACCATGAGCAGATTTTTTCCTGTTTGTAGAACCCAGTATGCTTATTTGTAAAGCCAAGCTAGATAAACTGACCTCCTTAGCCACAAAACATGTCAATTACCTTATCTACTAGTTGTCAACAACCTACCTAAAATTCATTTATATCAAATTTAAATTCCCCTGGGAAGCCATTAGCATTTGACAGTAGTTGATATTCCTGAGGTATATTCTTTGTCTTCTAATATCTAAAGGGTAACAGCAATAGTTATTAATAATATTCAGCAAAGGGGCATAGTCTTTCTGTCTTTCAGAAAACACTGACAAAAGCAACTCATATTTTTGCATAACCAAGGAAATGGCAGAGCTTTATTGTCTTTGCATGCTACAGAAATATAAGCTTGAAAAGTGAAGAAACTGCAATATTAATCTTAACAGGTTTCTCCTCTCATGAAATGTGCATATATCTCTTTCATAACATCTATATCATAAAAAAAGTATTGATATCCTCTCTCGATATGCATGTAAAATTAGGTTCATATTATTTTCAATGAGATGTTATTCAGCCTTTCCTCTTTAAAAGTTACAGAAACTCAGAATTCTATCCTGTCTACACAGTTCATACCATATAGTGTTAAGGTCAATTTAATTCCCCTTTTCAAATACTACATTCATTACTATATTATATATGTAAATATATGGGTGATATATATTCACATATTGTAAAATATATTCATATATGTGCCATATATAATACATATAAAAAGTTAATACTTATTATATCATTCACATACATAAGTATACAAGATCTTAACATAATAATCTAAGTGGAAACCTATATATGCTGTAATCTCATCATATACCCTGTAGATCTTTAAGACTATTTTTTTGAAAGCAAACTTTTAGGTGAAGCTCAGGCTAATTTTTATTTTTAAACTACTATTGGCCCAGGCAATGGGTTTTATTTTGAACTTTCTGATTGAAAAGTTCTTATAAAGAAATAAAAAGAATTAGAATAATTGCCTTTTGGCAATTTCTGTATTCCAACCATTTCATACTCCTCAGACAAAAGTAAAATAACATAAGCATTCATACAATTTCATGTTTTTGGTATTTTTAACATTATCTTAACATGTGAACATATGTTGGTTTTTATCATTCAAATGTAAACAACAGAAAATCATAAGCCATAACTAATAAATAAATAAATTTAAGGAGATTAAATATCTCCTTGTGATATTTAATGAAAACATGCACGCATAAATAATTATAGTGTAGTGAAAGAAAGGTTAAACATTTAAAGGATGTGAAAGTTTCTGGAAATTGCATGAGTAATTGCTGCAGTTTTATAATCAATAAGATCAATAAAATTTAAAATAATGTATTAATATCAACACTGGTCACTTTAATAAATAAGCATAAAGCCTTAATTCTATCTCCTTACTCTCTTCAGTGGCTACTTTTTGTATGCCTCTAGGGCATTGTTATAGGCTTATTGTAAGCACTAGGCTGACATTCTTTACAAACAACAAAAACCTAACTACTAAAACACCCCATAGATAACAAGATCAGTCCAAACACTACAACACAGTATAAAAGCCTTTAGAAGCTATGTGTTGACAAACAGGTCTTTGGAGTTATTGAACTGATTTCAAAAGAAACTTTAAAAGTGGAACCTCATTAGTTCCAGGTCCTCTTGAAGATTTAATGAAAGAAAATATTATTTTCATAATAATTATTTTTAAGTTATAATACATTTATGTTATTTATTCCACTCCATTTCTATATATATTCTAAATATATTAAAAACAACATATATATATATATATATATAGTAAAAGTTTAACATTACTCTTACTTTATTTTTATTACTTCCCACATACCGATACATGTTACTTAAATATTATCAGTTTTAATTTTTTGTAATATCTTAATTGAGTACTGATGTTTCATTACAGTATTAAAAATCTGGGATTAGAAAATTTAGTCAAACTAAAATTACCTCTGCTAAATAATATTGTCTTCCTTCCACTTCTATTTTTTGTTTTCTGATATCTCAAACATGTTCTAAATAATTTGTTTTGCTTGACTGACAATTTTTTGCCTGTATCTCTCGGTCCCAATCAAATTAAAAGTAATTTCCTCTAGGTTAGCATCAACAAATATTGTGTTCTATTTTAGGTATCAACTTTAATGTTTTAGTAAAATAATTAGATTTACTGTCAAGGCTCCAAATAAAATTTCCAATAGTGCATGGGTATCCAGAAAGCTTATCCAAATCTTTAGATAGAACTTTTATAAAGTTATGATTTAGTCCTTCATGAGTAGGTCTGGAGACTTAGTGATATCCTCTTGGTCTCTCTCTTTGTCTACACTATTACTGTTTTTCTCCTTTGTGGAAGGTGTCTCCACTGTTCCATTGCATATCTACTTCTTTCTCTTTATCACTTACTAGTGGCTATTCCTACAAAAGACTTCCCCCAAAATGTGTAAGTACTTCTTTATTCAAAACTTTCTCTGTGCAAAGCATCATCTCCAAGGTGTGTAATTTTCACTCTACAATATCACCAGTCATGCATTTTTTCTAAAAGTTATCTCATAATACTTTGGTGAAAGTTCCTCCCATCATTTAATCTCTTAATTCAAATAAATTTTGAAAGAGCTCTTTTTTAATTGAAAGTAAAATAAAAAGAGAAAAAATAAGAACTCCTCACCCCCATTCATGATGCAAATTTAAATCAATGTTATTAGAGATAACTGTATTATTCTCCAGTTTTGATTTATAGATCCATCCTACCCATCACATCATGTTTTTCCTTTGTCTGTCTACCCTTACTACTTTCTTGGACTCCGTAGCAATGCATTATTTCTCTTTAACACAGTTTAAATTATAGCAGTCTTTACACTGAATATCAAGGGATTTCAGACTGCCTCTTCATTTCTCCAAGGCAACTGGGCCTTCTCTTTTTTCCTTCTTGCCTATTGTTGCAATCCAATATGAGATTCTTAGTCTTTTACTCTGCTTACTTGTGAGGAGGCTGTTGGTCTTATAGTGATCACATCTTAAGGAATGTCTTTGTATCTGTGAATACCCTTCCTAAAAAATTCACATCAAGTGGCAATGAAAGACCACCCAGTTATTTCTGAAGGTGCATTTGTAGTAGGAAACAATACATTTTGGCTATGTTCACGAATAGCATGTCCTTATTACTTCACATTCCCCATTTACCCATCACAATCAGAGTAAATGAAAATGAAAAAAATCAATAGCAATGACATACAAAATAGGTCTTAGATTCTTTAGATACAAATTAGAGAGCATTTAGTGAATAGGAAGAAAAAAACTCAAAGTGTTGAAAGCCTTGACTTTATTATTTAAATCTTCCTTGCTTTTACAAAATTTTAACTCATAATTAATTTCTACTTTACAAAAAGTAATTTGTATCCTGTTTAAACAACCTTTGGTGCTGAAACTAAAAACAATGAATAGAATAGAACAGAATAGAATAGAATAGAATAGAATAGAATAGAATAGAATAGAATCACAGCAGCAGCACAAGAACTATTAACTATACATCAGAAAATCTTTCTGTAAATTATGTAAGGCTGTTAATCAAATGGCTTTTCTGTTTCCTGTAATTACTATGTGGTGTAGACATTTCATGTGCTGAACAGAATATGCAAATCTACATAAAATATCTATGTATTCTCTGTAGAGTAACAAAAGCTTATAAGCAGATCCTTGATTCTTCTCAACTGTTTTTCAGAGATAATTTCATTACTCACTGTCAACATTTCATTTTTAGCTTCAATTTGATCACAATACATGCTAAAAGGAAAATAAAATAATGAAGGAAAGCAAGTATATTTACACATAAGTATAAGCAAGAAGTTTTGTAGCAGACATTTTGAAACTGTATTATAATGAATATTTTACAACTGTTCAAAGGCTAGATTCATGGGAAATATTGTTCAGTGGAGGTTGACCAAGACCCTAAGTTTAATCCTTAATTTTATCAAAAACATTAGGCTGATGATACTTACATCACTGTGTTGTTGTATAACAAAATCAATATAATTTATGTAATCAAAATAGGTTAATGTTAATCATAAAATATTTTCTGAAAAACAACAAAGATGATAAATTAGATAGTTTTCTTTGCTGATACACTTGAAGTATCAAAACAACTTTTAAAAATAACATGGCTTTAAGTCAGTTTCTTCTTCTAAATTATCTTTTTAAAAATATAGTTTATAACTATCTGATGCAAAACAAACCAAGTAAATTTGACACCAAAGTTCTAAATTATTCTATTTATTATTTGTTTTAGTTTCTTAAAATGTACTTTAATATGTACTTTATATATAACTAAACTAAAAATTAATCATGTAGGTGAAGCATATTATTAATAGGAATAACCTCTAAATAATCTGAATAACGTGCCAATTACTTTTTCTCTTAAATCTATTTTGAATTGGATGAAATTTGGTCAATATTATAGTTTATGCTCTGTCATTATATCCCTATATCACAAGTAGTCAAATTACCAGAAACATAGAATTGTTAATGTTGAGATTCTGGCCTGTGCAATCTAGAATACAAGTATTATCACAACTGAAAGTACACATACTTACCAAAATTAGAATGAGATATTGAAAAAAATCCCTATTTGAAAACTGTTTGCTACATGTGAATTTTAATAATTTCATAAGTGAAAGGAGTTGCAAGGCAATATTCCTAATTTTTTGGAATTATATCTGAAAGTATAACATAAATCCTGAATTCCAAACAATTTAGATTATTTCACTAGACTATAATGACTTCCATACAATACTTCCAACTGGATTTTTATTGGCATATTGTTTTGAAGGTGAACACATGTTAAAATATCTAATAAACACATTTTCCTATGATGAAGCAAGAATAAACTCGAGAGTTTTCTGACATAGTCTCAATACTATGTGCTATGAGTATGAACATTTGTAGGTTTTAAAGAGATTTACTAATATAGATTTGATGTTTGTTTAGCCTTTCAAAATTACCAAAAACTGTATCCTTCAAGATGTGTGGCAAATTGATTTTCTTATTTTGAATTTTTAAAAAAAATATGCAAGTCTCTAAATTAATGATTTTTAAGTTCTGAAAAATAAAGCCTGTTTTATACACCATAGGCAACACAGTTTCTAGAAGACAAACATGTATACATTATATTTTGTCTCCTGCGGTTCAACTGAATCTTACTTGAAAATATTTATCATTCCGGCAAATAATATGTTCAAAACAAGTTGTACATTACATTAAATGATTTTCAAACAGAAATATTTTATTGCTACAGTTATAAAATATAATAGTTTAAATATGTTTTCCTTTTATTAAACTTTCAAAGTCTTATGAGAACCAATTCAATCAAACTTATCTTCCCTTAACTAAGAAGATATTTGCAACTGACACCCACTGAGAAAGGGAAATAAGTGTTTTTTTCAGTGGAGATTTAGCTGCACTCCTGGGCAGGCCGACACAAGATGGACTTCGTGTCTTTTACACACTTTTTAAATGTTTTTGGTATTTTTGTCTTGTTTCTTGTTTCATTTTTGAGTGTTTTCTTTTTCTTTTTTTAGAGGGAAAGAACATGAAGTTGGGTATTCCAGGAGGTGGGGAGCATCTGGGAAGAGTTGAGGAAAGAGAAAGAATATACTGTATGAAAAAATTAAAACTGCAATAGTACAAAATGCACTTAGTTATGAAACTCTCTTATTTCGCAGATAATTAACGCAACTAGAACAATAGCAAATCTTTTGAAAGGTAAATCTTATGAAATAAGATTACAATGGAATAAAGATTTATATAATAGCAAAATTTATATGTAAGCGGAGAAATTCACATATCACCAAACATTAATTACTTTTTAAGCTTAAAATATTAGTAATATTTTCAATATCTTTCTCTGTCAATTTGAAACACAATGATCAAATATATAAAGATAGCATATCAGCACAATAAAGCTGACCCTGTTAACAGGAGCGAGGTGATCTGGCCCTGCAAATGCTCATGAGAGATCTAGTCCCACCTCTAATAAGACATGTGGTGTTGTCAAGGAAAAGATGCCCTTCCCCAACCTCTACCCCTTGTCACCTGTGGCAGATAGGATAGTTGGCCCTGAGGTCATGAGAGTAGGAGAGCTGTTCCTGCCCTCACTGACTATGGCCCTGAACTTCACCCATGCAACACATTTAGAGCTCTGTTGGCTGGGGCACAGGAGAGCCTGTCCAAAGGGTGTGAGAGCAGGAGAGCTGACTCCACTCCATCTCTTCTGCCATGTGGTGTAATGGGTGAGGGAAGGATGCCCTTCCCCCCTTGCCCTTTGACACCTGTTGCAGGCAGGAGACCTAGCTTCAGGGAGCACTAGGGAGGGAGAGCTGACCCTCCCTATATATGACCTCACCAACTATAGCACTTGAGAGAGCAGTCTCGGCACCTCACCTGGGCTAAACAGTAGAGCTTCCCCTGGTGGTGTGAATGCAGTGCAGTGCATCAGCCCTGAGGGTTTGAGAGCAGGAGAATTGGCCCAGCTCCTTGCTGCCTGCTGCCATGGGTGAGCTACCTAGCTAAAACGCAAATTAAACATCCCCTAGTCTTCCCCTTAGTGTTCTATGTGGCCATACAAGAATATGCTTTCTTTCCTTAGTCTGTATTAAAAATGGCAATAGAAATCATGCATTCTATAATACAGAAATAGTAAATATTTCAGACTGTGAGTTTTTTAAGTTTGTAATACTGAAATGCATCACCTGTCCCAGGTAGCATTTCATCTGAAACTAATATTGCAATAAATTTCATGAACTTTTCATATAGCCTTATATGTTCATTTGCTTTAATAATTTCTCAGGTCTTATATTTTAATTATGATGGTAACATTCATATTTAGCAAAACATAAATTGATCTCAATTATATAAAAATACCCCCAAGGAGCTAATTGTATCATTTTTAGTTAAACACATGCAAATACACCACACAATTGTCCTATTCCATCTGTTCTTGGGCAGTCTATTTTTACCAACATAAAACATGCATTAACAGATTTCACTTTCCACTGGCCGTGCATGTTTAAGTGACACTAGATCATCATTGTAGAATCTGATTTAAATTTTTAATGAAAACATCAGTAAAATTTTTCAGGTTTATCTTCTTATCACAGCACTTCAGGATCAGTTAATTTCCATTAATTAGGAAATTATCAGAATATATTAAATATGAAGCAATAAAACTACCCTTCCTATACAAATTCGTATCAATGGGGTAGGGAACAAGAATTTAGGAAAGGGTGTGAAGCTGGGCTGTATTTTAGAGAAATTATACGGAGGTGTAGGCGTAAATATGTTCAAAATATACTGTGTAAAATTCTCAATGAATTATGAAAAATTATAATGCCTAAAAGCTAGCCTTCTATAGAAATTGCAACAAAAAATCAGTCTACACGCAGTTCACAGTTGGCTGATATCCCTGGGAGGCCAGCCTTTTTCTGAATGGATACAGAGGAGCAATGGTTCTTGGGGAGAGGGGAGGTGGAAGAGATGGGAGAAGTGCAGAGAAAGGAGGCTGCAGCCCAGGAGTGCTGAAAAAGAAGAAGAAGAAAATAACAACAGAGGGCAGGGGAGCCGTCTAAACAACGTATCTACAACATCCCTTCTCTTACCAAACTGAGACTAGACATATTTCGTTTTTCAATCAAGAATTAGCAAAAATGAGTTTGGAGAAATTTTTCCATCTATTGCTTCACCCTTTCCACTGAACATTCTAGCTGAGATTCTCACTTGAACCTACTTAGGAGCAGTTGCAGATAGCGTAATAATAATAGGGCTGGAAGGGGATAATCAATTGGCAACAAAGTAAGAATGCCCTTGCTAACATTATTGCTGCCAAGCTCTAGGGAGTGTGGGGTGTGGGGGTATGTGTGTAAGGATATGGGAAGGCATAATTTGGAAGACACATTGTATCCCAACTAATATTTGAATAATATTACAAAATAAGGAGCAGCAACCTTTTAATTTTATTTAACCCATAAAGACACTGCAAGAAAAAGAAACCCTAGGCAGAATGGATTTTTTTTTTCAAAATATTTTTCCTGTTTTGCAACTTGGCTGAAACATGGAAATATTTCTAAGAAGGTTCTGTACACCTCGAAATAGTTGTATTCAAGTATTAAATAACTATACTTGAGTCTGTTCTGTAGGGAGATACCGTAACCACGCCTCCTAAGGAGTGGCGTGCCCGATCGGCGGGGTTACGGTTTCTCCCTACACTGTTCCTTTGACAATAATGGAACAATAACCTCAAGAAGAAAATCAAGCAGATGAGGTAGAAGGAGTGGAGGGTAGCTGGCAAGAAAACTAGGAAATGAAACAGTATTCATGATAAAGAGAGTAATTCTTGAATCTAGTATTCCCAATGTTTGTAATTCACCCCACCACCAACCTAAGTACTATTTTTACCCAGGAAATTTCAAATTATCTGTATAAATTCAGCTCAAATGCTAATTTACCCCTTGAACTTTCAATTAAAAATTGTAAAATTGTCATTAAAATGAAATACACTTTTCACTCTATACAACTATTGTTTTACAGGTCAATCCCACAGTACCCTTGAAACAAAGGGTAAATTACTTTATCTTAAAAACTATTTTCAAAAGAACACTATAGAATTGCAAAAGAAAAAAAGACACTGACTTAAGTTCAATCAGAGACCTAACCTGGAAGTCTTAGAAACATTCCCAGGTGTTGATGAGACGACTTGATAAATAAGATTACTTGCTGATCTTCCAGTGAACCCTAGTTTGGTTACCAACACCTATATTGAGTGGCACACAATTACCTCTACCAGTTCCAGGATATCTAATGCCCTCCTTCTGGCACTCACATAAATAAAAATATATAAACAAATACATTTTTTACTTTTATTTTGAGATTATAATACAAATATATTTCTCCTTTCCCTTTGCTCCCTTCAAATATTCCATACACCCTCCTCATTATCTTTCATATTAAAGGCTTCTTAATCATAACCAATTGGTATGATCTTCCTTAGGGAAGATTATTTCTCCCACTCTCAGCTTTCCCTAGTTGCCCTATGGTACTTTGTATAGGGTTGAGAGCTTATGGGCTTCCCCCATCCATTTTTGGCGTGTCCATTAGAGCCATACTTGTTCATCTCTTGTGTTAGGCAGTGTTGATGAGACTTTATTGGTACAGCTTCTGACATTAATAATTATTTTTGTTTTATTGTTTGAAGGAACAATCTAGGAAGTGAAGGGTCTGAGCCAAAGGTTTCTGGTATATATGATGAAGAAAAGTTAGATGGTCAGATACTGACTTTTAACAGTTTTACTGCAGTGGATGCATGAGCTTGATTCTCACTGGAAATGTGTCTGCATTCATTATAATGGGTGGTCTTGTGCATGCATCCAACTAAATTGCTTTGTTCAATTTACATTTTAAAAACACTTGGATATTTATAAAATTGAGTTGTCATCAAGCTTAAGTAGCAACTCTTACCAACTGGATGGAAAATATGAACAGACGAAATAGAAAGATATTAAGCAGAAATCTTGTAGGTTTCAGGATTTTTTCCCATTAGTATATTGTTCTGAGAAGAAAAAGAAAGCACAAAAAACCAAGTTTCTCAAAGTGTTTGATGCCTATGTAGATGAAAAGCTGTCTTTGTCTTTGAATTCAAAATGCTGATATCTTAACTTCAATAGCAACATTTATGTTTCTTTGAAAGGGGATGGTGAGTCTTTAATTATTAAACCAATCGTATTTAGCAGATGGTCAAAGAAAAGTACTTTTAAAAAGTTGCCCAGAGGGTTATATAAATGAACAAGCTAAAACAGCTGGCAGCTGGTGCATGAAATCAATAATGAGAAAATGAGTACTACTGTATCTTTGTTTTCATTGTCTAGTTTAAGACACTGAACACAAGAGAAAAAGTGAGAGAGAATTAACTTATGAACTTCGCAATCAGGCTGAATAGATTATGTGTATCTAATTAGAAGGAAAATACCTCCTGGAGTGAACCTGTGATGAAAGAAGGAGACAGAGAGAGAGAGAGAGACAGAGAGAGAGAGAGAGAGAGAGAGAGAGAGAGAGAGAGAGAGACAAAGAGACACAGAGACACAGAGACACAGAGACACAGAGACACAGACAGAGACAGAGAAGAGACAGAGAGACACAGACAGAGAGTACATGCAAGTATACCCATGTGAGCGAGGGCGTGATATGGAGGTGATAGAGTGTTTTTCTGATTAATTCAGCTATTCTATTATAGCTGACTCTATGCTTACTTTATGGCCTAAGAAAATCTAATTTGAATTAAATCGGAGAAAAATTTTTGCAAAACAGTCAGCAATATTATGAACCAATGACATATTGATCATTTCCTTCACCATCAATTCTTATATTTTAAGAATTGAGGGATGGATAAGGAAAATGTGGTATACATAAATGATGGAATTATTTTCACCCAGAACAAAATACAGTCATGTCATTTGCAGTAAAATTGACATGACTAGAGAAAACAGCATTAAGTGAATTAAGATGAAATCAGAAAGAAGAATATCATTTATTCTCTCATGTGTGCTGCCTAGGTTCTGTAGATACATAAAATAATGAATTCCTAGGAGACAAATAGGAACTGTTGGAGGCAAAAACCAAGAAGAGAGAAGCAGGGGGGTAAGCTCAGTATGCAATACATGTGTGTACAAAACTTTTCAATTAAATAAAAGGAAACAAGTTCAGCCAAGCATCGTATAATCACTCTGAAACTTAATAGTCATGAATTTGCCAAATGAATCAATCCCCAAAATTTTCTAGTGTTTTACACAATTATTATTCCTTAAGGGAAGCTGTATATTTGAATTTTTAAAACATTCTCCATAAAAACATTATAGCTGGACAACTATAAACTTTTAAGTACTGAAAGCACTATCTTAAATGCAGCATATAAAATTATTCTCACTTTGCTAAGTTTTCATTATGTTGGGAAAATGACACTAATGCTTATTTGAAAAGGAAGAATAGGGAGACATAATTATTAAATGAAATAGTCTGTGTTCTGTGTGATTTTATGTGATCAAATTTTTCCCACAGGATCTCAGAGCACAAAACCAACAAATATGTGTGTGTGTATTACGTAATATAAACATAGTTCATCTTCAGCAGAGCAATGTTATTTGAGTGGAGGAGGAAAGAAATTTTTAAGAAACATAATGAATTCACATACATAACTAAAATAGAAGAAACAGATTTGTAAGATAGAGAGCACCCATTTCCAGCTCGAATCAGCTCCTTCATTTTATTGGACTTCGTCTTACGAAGAAAGAAGTACATACTGTTCCTATCCACATGGACTTGACTCTAAATTTTATCTTGAGCAAATGATACACTCATGAGTAAATTATGTGAGTGAAATTAAGAAGTCTGATTTTTGTACTGAGAAATGGAAGTGATTCTTTCTTTGGGTATCAAGAATAGAGAAACACAACAAAACTTGCATATATTTGCCAATAAATAATTATTGTAAAAAATGAGGTTCTGATCTTTAGCCTACACAGAAACAGGAATAGAAATGGCATAAATTTGAACCCTGTCCAGGATTTGGTCACTGTTTTAACTCTAGAGAAATATATTTAAGGAATCGACCCCCCAGGACAATACCTAGTCCAGGTTGCATCACCTATATAGCACTTCTCTCCTTTCCTTCCCACCACAATTCCACCCCCTGCAACCTGAGGATGACATAGAGTCCCATGCACCTTCATGTAGGACCACCCACACATGTCAGGACCCCAGCCCTCCTGCCTGAATTATACTCACTTCCCTAAGTAGTACTGCCTACTTGCTGGCTCCCAACAACCCCACAACCTGAGAACCTCTTAAGAGTCCCATGTACAACCCACAGGTAACACCACAACTCCCTGAAGAGACACACAACCCCATCCAACATGAAACTTTCTGTACCTTCCAGTCTTCTGATGAACTGTAACAATTATCAGCTCTAAAAAATTTTACTCATTTACTCAAATGTGGCACATAGCACTGACAGAGTAAGGGCTACTTCTAGCTCACACATTATCACTGAACCACAAATACCATTTAGCTACTTCAATGCCTAACAGATTGGAGTAACAGCAAACATCAAAATAGTCGACAAAAGTAGGACAGAAAAGCATATTTAAAAACAAAGCAAAACATTAGCAATATGACCTAATTCTGGATGCCCAGCTCCCATCCCCAAAACACATAAATCAGCAATAACCATAAAATGTTTCTTCATCAAAAATCAGTACTCTTGGTGAAATGTTCCTGCGAAAAGCAGCTTGGATGACACACAAGACATTTCAAGATAGGAATAATAAATATTTGAAATTCCCAGAGAATAGAAATAAATGCTGAACTGAAGACTAAAAACACAAAGAAAATAACTGATTAAATAAGAAAAACAAATAACAATTCAAGATATAATTTATAGACAGGACTTGTGAAGTAAACCCAAAATAAAACTTGAAGTAAAAAAAAAATCCAGTGACGTAAAAGAAACAAAAAATGCTCAAAGGAAAGCCTCAACAATATAAAGGATCAACTTTTTTAAAAAAAAAGCAGTATCAGGCACCCTGAAGAGAGTACAGAAGAAATGGATCAATCAGTCAAAGAAAATGATAAATCCAGAAAACAAATAGACAACACCACCACACAGACACACACAAAAAAATGAATAAAGGGAACATGTAGAAACTCTGAGATAATTTAAAGAGACCAAATCTACTTATAATACATATAAAAGAAGAAGAAATTCAGATAAAAACCACCTAAAACAGTTTCAACAATTTTATAGAAAAAAGTTCCCCAATCTAAGGAAAGAGATACCTATTAAGTTGCAAGAGGCATATATGATATTAAGGAGAGAGGAACAGAAGAGAAAGTCATTTCACATAGCAATCCACACACTAAATGTACAGAACAAAGAAAAATATGGAAAACTGAAAGAGATAAAGATTAATAGCCATAAATGCAGGCCTGTCAGAAATAAAAGCTGATATTTCAATTGAGATTTTAAGTTCCAGAAGGGCTTAAGTGATGTTCTATAAGTCTTGAATATTATAGATGTCATCCTAGCAAAAGTATCATTCATAATTTAAAAGGAGAGGGAAATTTTCTCTATAAAGGTAACTTAAAGGTATTTATGACCACGAAACTAGCTTTAACCCAAGGTTTGGCCTGAAGTAGAAGGTAAGCATATCCAAGAAGTGACAGTGTATCACTTATTTCAATAAGAATATTAGGTCAGGAATTAAACAAAGGAGTACTAAGAAAACAAACTTCATGAAATCAACATATGACAGGAATCAATTACATCTTTAAATAATTGAACACCAACAGATTTGACTCATCAATCAAAAGACAGACTATCAGGCTGAATTAAAATTCAGGGTCCACCATTTTGCTGTCTCCGAGAGACACAGCTTACCACCTTACTGTGAAAGGATAGACCAAGGTTCTCAATGAAATGGAATCAGGAAACAGGGAGGTGTTACTAATGTAATGAAGAATAATGTCATTAAATTTGGTTTGATTTCAAGCCAAAAGTAATTGCAAAAGATAAAGAAAGCTATTTTATAGTTATAAAGGTCATAAACTGTCAAGTAGACATTGCCATCTTAAATATATATGCACTAAATTTGTATATACATACAACTTCATTAAGCAAACATGTCTAGACATACAATAACCGATTGATGCCAACACATTAAGAGTTGTGACTTCTGTACTTTACTTTCACCAATGAACAGATCATTCAGACAAAAAAGAACAGAGAAATAAAGAGCTAAATGGAATCATAGATCAAAAGGACCTAAGAAGTATCTAGAAAACATTCTATTTGAACCTTCACTAAAGTAGGCAATATATTGGGAAACAAAGCATCTCTCAACAAATACAGGAAATTTGAAAGAATTCTTTTTATCTTCTCTAACCACAGTGGAACAAATTGAGATATGAACAGCAACAGAAACTACAAAAGTTTCACCAAAAATGGGAATTAAACAATGCACTATTAAATTATTCATCGATTAAAGAATTTAGTTATGTGCTTTAAGGCATTATAAATGAACAAATTACATTGCAACACAAGCAAAGGAGAGAAATGAATAGTATTAGAGCAGAAAACAACAAAATGAAAATGTAAAACTACAATGAATTAATGAAACAAAGAGATGGTTCTTTGAAAGGATTAACAAGATTGATAAAACTTCAGTCAAATTACCAAAAAGAGAGAAAAGACACAATTAATAAAATTAAAATGAAATAAGAAATATTACAAAAGATATCACTGGAATGCAGAAAATTTTAAGGACTTTTTTTCAAAACTTTTATTTCATCAATTTGGAAAAATTTAAAGATGCATATGACATACCAAATTTATATCAAGAAGAAATAAAAAGTTTAAATATACTTGCAAAAACCAATAGGATTTAATCAGCAATAAATCACTTCCAAATTAAAAAAATAAAAACAAGCAAAGGTCCAGATGGACTTGCTGAAGAATTCTTTCATACTTTAAAGGAAAACTAAGGCTCAAACTATTTCATGAAATAGAAGAGAAAAACATACTTGTAAATTATTTTTATGAAGCAAGCTCTATACTGATTCTTAAATCAAAAATAAAGACAGAACAGGAAAAGAAAAGACTATTCTCCCAATAAAATACTTGCAGACAAAACTTGAGAACACATTGCAAAAGCCATTCATCACAAGTCAGCTTCAGCCCAGAGATGCAGGTATAATTCAATATTTGTAAACCAAAAAAACATATTCCATGATATAAATAGACTGAAGAAGAAAAACCACTTGCTTATCTAATTGGATGCAGAAAAATTTTGAAAGAATTCAGCATCTAGATGTCCAGTCTCTCTAATCATGTTAAATATATTGCTTAAATTCCTAGCTACTAAAATAACTGAAGGCAATAACAGGGATACGAGTAGGAAAGGAAGAATTCCCTATTACCCATATTTACAATTGGTATGATTCTATAAATAAAACACCTTAGAGACTCCAACAGAAAACTATTACAGCTGATAAAGTTGTCCAACAAAGAAGAAGGATACAAACATACTGAGAAAGAAATGAGAAAAACAATAGCAGTAAGGGTAACCTCAAAAAAATTGTACTTAATCTAACCATGAAAGTGAAAGATCTATACAGTGAAAACTTTAGGACTCTGAAGAAATTGTAGAAGGTACCAGAAGATGAAAACACTCCCATGTTCATGGATTAGTGGGATCAACATGGAAAAAAAAAACCAGGCATCCTAACAAAAACAATCTACAGATTCAATGCAATCCAATCAAAATTCCAATGTAACACTTCATGGAAAATAAGAAAAAATATATGTAAATTCATATGGAAACAAAAATATGCAGGGGATCCAAAACAAAGATAAACATTAAAAATACTGCCAGAGGTCTCTCCACTCCTGATTTCAAAAATTATAGTAATAAATACAGCAAATAACCACAAAAAAACAATATATCAGTTAATAGGATAGAATTTAGAACTCAGGTAAAAGCCCATATTCCTACATCCACCTGATATTTTACCAAAAGGCCAAATTTCATATTAGAGAAAATAGAGTATCTTCAACAAATGTTGCTGGACAAACTGCATGGGTGCATACAAAACACTAAAACTGGATCTTTATCTCTGTCTCTGCACAAAACTCAGCTCCAAATGGTTCAAAGACCTCAATATAAGACTGTACCCTGAATCTGTTAAAAGACAAAATAGGGGATACACTTCAATTTACAGGCAAAGTAACGGGCTTAATTAAAAGGACCCCAATAGTGACGCATTAGAACAACAAAGGACAAATGTAAATTCATAAAACTAAAAGCCTACCATATAGCAAAAGGGACTCAATCAAACAAAATAAGATACTACAGAATGGGTTGGGAAAAAAAACTTTAGCAGTTGTGCATCTGACAGAAGCTTTGTGTCTAGAATATACAAAGAACTCAAATAACTAAACCCCAAGGGGGAAAATGACCCAAATAAAAGTAGAACTAAACAGAGAGTTCTCAAAGGAAGAAAGAAAGACAAATATCTGAAAAATATTTTGGATGTGCAACATCAGAAAACTGTAAATTTACACTGTTTTGAAATTATAACTTACCTCAGAAGGAATGGCTAAGCTTAAAAAACAAACGGCAAGAAATGCTGGCATGAATTTAAAGAGGAGCACTTATTCAGTGTTGGTGGAAGAGAAAATTGATTCAGTCACTATTTTAAAAAGTGTGAAATTTCCTCATATGCTAGAAATATCTACTATATTATTTACATACACCACTCCTGGGCACATTCTGAAAGATTTCTACATCATACTACAGAGATAATTGCACTTCCATATTCACTGATATATTACCAATAGCCAGGAAATGAAACCACCTAGCTATCCATCAACAAAATAATGGATAATGAAAATGTAGTGCATTTGTACCATGGAATATTATTTAGCTGTTAAGAAACATGAAATAATTAGATTTGCAAGTAAATGCATTGAGCTGGAAATAATCATTCTTAGTGAAGTAACCCAGACCCAGAAAATCAAATGCCACATATTCTTTATCATACCTGTATGGTACTTTTAAATGTGTAGGTATGTATGTATAATTAAATTTGAATAACCATACAAATCAGGAAAGTAGAATAGATCCACAGGGGAAGGCCTTCCAAGAGTGGAGAGATAGGACACCATTGATACGAAGGGGGCAATGTGAACAATGGGGCAAAAATGTTAATTGGGAGATGAGAGGGCAGGTTGAAAACAGGGCATGGATAGGGATAACTAATGCAGAAGAGCTGCAAAAGTTTTCAAATGGAAATCTACTACTCCAGAAGCTTCCTAAAATATACAAATGCATAAAAGATTACATGAATTTACTCTGCAACAGGGACAGTGCCTCTTCCAGAGAGTATAGCTTAACAAATAAAAAGCACAGAGGCATGAATATGTTACTTCTTTTTTGAGTTGTTGGTCACTCATATCTCCTCAACCCCAAACACTATAAGGTTAATGATAAAACTCTTATTACTAAAGATACCACATAGTTGAGTAATACAAGCATGTCGTGATTTAGCTTTCTGAAATGCAAAATGGGAATAATAGTAACAATACTTCCTATTTTATAGGATTTTAGGTCTACATTTTAACAAATTAAAAATATATTAAAAACTCTTAAGTTAGTGCCTATCAAATAAAAATAAGTGTTTTTATCATTTAGAATTTGATAAATTACAATAATATAAAAATGAATTTGTTTCACTTGTCACACAGACATGAAAGATCTATAATGTATACAATCTTAAATGAAATTTCAAAAAAATCTTAAATCTGGACTGGTAAGGTCCCTTGTTCTGATCTCTTATAAAAACCAATATTCTAAGGAATAATTTGTTGATTACTAAGTATGATAACTGATGTTTGAGAAATAGAACCAGATTTAAGGATATTCCTTGTTTTATGTTATCATCTAATACAAGTTGATTAATATCCCCTTTGCTTTAATTTTGAACTAATTATCAAGAGCTAACGTTTTTTATAGAGCATAATCCTATGGAATCTCACATGTCAATTCTTTCTCCCAATTATCTGCCGCTCTTTGATCAGTATTGCTAAAAGAGTGCTATATAAAGAACTGTCAAGCTTGTTTGATGTAAGTCATTCAAGAGCACTTTTTCTCCTATGTTTAGACTTGTCCAGTAGTTACTAATTCTCATTGTCAGCTTTCAGTCTCTCATTATGACCCTCTTGCTTCCAGTTCACATTAAACGACCACACTTGTTACTGCCAGGAGTGTGAAAAGGTCAACAGGGTCATTCCTTTCCACAGACTCACTGGAGAATTCAGACAAAGATTGGGAGTAAGCCTCTATAGCATCTTCCCTGCCATATAATGGAGGCATTCAATGACACAGCCTTTAGAAATTAACTAGCAGGGTCATCCTTTCTAAGAGTTCATGATTTTTAAAATATGTACTCACTACATCTTTTTAAGCTTTCTTTTATTTAGAAATCCAGGAAATAACATTAAAGATCATTCTGAGCACAAATGTTTCAAAAATATAAAACAACATGTATGAAGCAACAAAATTGAATAAGTCTGTATCTGCATGCATTAAATCATAGTGATGTATGTCTGGATTTTTTAGAATGAATAAACATTTATTTTTAAAAGTGTTATTTAAAATAATCTAAAATGAACTATAAATAGTACTGTAGCATTAATGCATCTGTACATGAAGTACTCTACCAATGGTGAAGAAACAACACATTTCCCTCACAAACTCCAAGATTAACATATGCCTGGCTTTTTATTAATCCAAATTACAAAAACTTTTCTTTGCAAAGGAATCAATCACTGTATTATCAATTTAGAAAGTACTAGACACAGAAAAATATCAGTAGAAAATAAATAATAAGCATAAATTACATAAAACTAGTTGAAAATTGTAGTAAGATAGAACACACAGTTTTATTACAAAATATTTTCTTGTAATATAATCTTACAAATTTGATAGACTAAAACTTATGTGTTGTACAATACTGTACTGGTGGAATTCTCTAACCTGCCATATGGAATTTTTTATAATTTAATTACTCTTTTAAATTTTTGTCCTTTCCTAATCAAACACCAAATGCAAAGAAATATACAGAATTTAAATCTCTCTTTTAAAAGATTATTCAATCCAGAATAACTGGTACTATCTTAGTTCAGTAGTGATTATAGTAGAACATATTTTATTCACAGTGATTCTAAGTGGTTAATATTATGCTTATGGTAAATGTACACAAAAACAGTACTTTAAGAAAATCTGTAATCAATGTGCTGACTGACTGATTCACATTATGAAGATGACTTCAATGGGTAATAGGGGACTGCAATTAAAATCCACATTGTTTTATTCTTTTTTATAATATGTATTTTTATTTTAGAAGCAATCTTATTTTGCGTATCAATTCCCCCATTTTACTCTTTTTTAGTGGGGAGGGGGTTTTGAGTGAGGGTTTCTCTGTGGCTTTGAAGGCTGTCCTGGAACTAGCTCTCTTAGACCAGGCTGGCCTGGAACTGACAGAGATCTGCCTGCCTCTGCCTCCCAAGTTCTGGTATTAAAGGTGTGCGCCACAACTGCCCAGCTACAATGTTTTATTCTTAATGGATTAAAGTGCACCTTGATATACATGTCTAAACAATTGATCTAACACATAACCTGAACCAAAGCTAATAGAGGTCAGAACATTCATGATATTTAGACACAACTGAGTATTCTGATATGTAGTATTTATCAACTATACATTGATGGTTTTGGAAAAGCAAAGTATTTCTGAGCCAGGGAGACAGCTCAGCAGGTAAAAGTATTTGTTGTGCAATCACAATGACCTGATTTTAGGTCCCATGGAAAAGACTGACTTAGTTGTGTATTCCAATGGCAAGATGGGGAGCAAATCAGGAGAAATGCCCAGAAACTTCTAAGACAGCTAGCATGAAGTAAACAACATAGCATAAATGACAAGAGGGACTCTGCCTCAACAAGATGGAAGATGAGGAGCATCTAACCTCCAGAAGGGCTGTAGCATGTGTATGGCTTCAAAAAAAAAAATTCACGCACACACACAGAGACTGTGTATATACATATACACAAAAATAGATACATAAATATATTTTAAGTGAGGTAATTTCCTTGTGCAGGGGCCATGCTAATCTTCTCTGTATCCTTCTAATTTTAGTATATGTGCTGCCAAAGCAAGCACTAAGTGAGGCATTTTCAAAATGAAGCATTGCATTTTCCCAGGCCCACCCAGTCCCTTCCCCTATCCCCACTGTCCCAACTCCCCCAATCTATTCTGCCTCCATTTCTTTTAAGTAAAATGAAATTCAATAGGTCTGAGTAGCAAGATACTGTACAATATTTAATAAAACCACCACTAACCATCTACATGGATTTCTAGCTACCAGATTTTTGTTGTTGTTGTTGTTGTTGTTGTTTGCAAAAAAAAAAAAAGACTTTAATTTGTTCTATTACTTGGGTGTACTTTTCTTTTTTTTTCCACTGTTTTTCTCCATTTTTTATTTAAATTAGAAACAAGATTTTTTACTTGTCAATCCTGGTTCCCTCTCCCTCCCCTCCTCCCCTGACCCTCACTAACACCCTACCTTTCCCATACCATTTCTGCTCCCCAGGGATGGTGAGGCCTTCCATGGGGGGTCTTCACAGTCTGTCATATCCTTTGGGATAGGGTATAGGCCCACCCCCGGGTATCTAAGCTCAGGGAGTATCCCTCTATTTGGAATGGTCTCCAAAATTCCACTCCTTTGCTAGGGATAAGTACTGATCGACTACAAGATGCCCCATAGATTTCTGAGGCTTCCTCACTGACACCCACATTCAGGGCGTCTGGATCAGTTCCCTGCTGGTTTCCCAGCTATCAGTCTGGGGAACAAGAGCTCCCCTTGTTCAGGTCAGCTTTTTCTGTGGGTTTCAACAGCCTGGTCTTGACCACTTTGTTCATCACTCCTCCTTCTCTGCAACTGGATTCCAGTTCAGTTCAGTGTTTAGCTGTGGGTATCTGCTTCTACTTCCATCAGCTGCTGGATGAAGGTTCTAGGATGGCATATAAGTTAGTCATTGATCTCATTACCAGGGAAAGGCATTTAAGGTAGCCTCTTCACTGTTGCTTAGATGGCTAGTTGGTGTCATCCTTGTAGACCTATTTAAATGACAAATACTAGAATAGAAATACTCTCTACAAGACTCTCTATAAAATCGTTTAGAAGTAACTTCTTATTTCCATGGAAGCTTCTGAGAAGCTTCTGTAAGGCAAAGGACACAGTCAGCAAGACAAAATGGCAGCCCACGGAATGGGAAAAGATATCCACCAACCCCAATAACGACAAAGGGCTGGTCTCCAAAATTTACAAAGAACTCAAGAAGCTAGTTTCCAGAACACCAAATAATCCAATTAAAAAGTGGGGTACAGAAGGAAATAGAGAATTCTCAATAGAGGAATCTAAAATGGCTAAAAAGACACATAAGAAAGTGCTCAACATCCTTAGCCAACAGGGAAGTGCAAATCAAAGCAACTCTGAGATACCATCTTACACCTGTCAGAATGGCTAAAATCAAAAACATCAATGATAGCTTATGTTGGAGAGGATGTGGAGAAAGGGAAACACTCCTCCACTGCTGGTGGGAGTGCCAACTCATACAGCCACTTTGGAAATCAGTATGGTGATTCCTAAGGAAAATGGGAATCAGTTTACCACAAGATCCAGGATTCCACTCTTAGGCATGTACCCAAAAGATACATATTCATACAACAAAGACATCTGTTCAACTATGTTCATAGAAGCACTATTTGTAATAGCCAGAACCTGGAAACAACCTTGATGCCTCTCAACTGAAGAATGGATAGAGGAAAAAGTACATTTACACAATGGAGTACTACTCAGTGGAAAAAAACAATGGAATCTTGAAATTCACAGGCAAATGAATGGAACTAGAGGAAGCCATTCTGAGCGAGGTAACCCAGTCACAAAAAGACAAACATGGTATGCACTCACACATATACTGATTTTAAACATAGAATAAAGGATTACCAGCCTTGCTACCAGATTTAGTGACTATAATACCACAAGTACAAAACACTACCAACAAGTTAAAATGGAAACTTATTCCTTTTTTCCCCTGTACCACACAGCACCCTTCCAGACTGGCCAAACTGCAAGCAACCTCTGCTTCAGAATCTGAAATTCACTTTTACTCTTAATACTATTTTGAAATTGCAATCCTTTACTTAACTTCACTTTTAGGTTAACCAATCCTTACACTAAAACTTCTATATTGCTGAAAAATCTTTTCAACCTGAGACTTGCAATCTCAGATAAAAAAAACAATTCATTTCTTGCTTTAGTTTTGCTTTGTTTGCATTAATATAAGCAGCTTACGCTCACTGAAAGTAAGACCATGGAACTGTGACATGTCTCCTCTCCTTCTCTGCAACTATACCTAACACAACTCTCTCTCTCTCTCTCTCTCTCTCTCTCTCTCTCTCTCTCTCTCTCTCTCTCTCTCTCTCTCACATACACACACACACACACACACACACACACACACACACACACACACACACACACACACACAACAAACCAGGAGATCATATCCATAATAGTGCATTCCTAGTAATCTATAATTTTTTAAATTGTTAGTGAAAGTAGATTTCGACAACATAAATCCATGCTCAATAGAAGTATTGATAGCGATGATAATGATGTGATATACACATTTTTCTGCTACTTACTCATGAATAAAAGTAGAATTATAACAAACCTCTATAATAGTAATGTCAGACTGGAAGACAGGCACCTGTCTGTGATTAGACAGGCAAACTTTTGCTTATGTCTTCATGGATTTACATTGTAATT
Source organism: Cricetulus griseus (assembly GCF_003668045.3). NCBI lineage: Eukaryota > Metazoa > Chordata > Mammalia > Rodentia > Cricetidae > Cricetulus > Cricetulus griseus. The sequence continues at coordinate 58,661,472 of NC_048604.1, forward strand.
TATTTAGAGTATTTGATATTCTAAGGTAAGAGGTAGCAGAGAAGTGTCAATATCTAGACCAACTTTGATATTCTTGTAAAATTTATTGGGTTATTTTTATTTGTGTGTGTGTGGGGTGTGTGTGTGTGTGTGTGTGTGTGTGAGAGAGAGAGAGAGAGAGAGAGAGAGAGAGAGAGAGAGCATGTGATGGATGTATGTCACAGCATACATGTGGAGATCAGAGTTCAACTTGCTGAAGTCAATTCACTATTTCTGTCATATAAGTACCAAAGATCTAAGTCAGGCTGGTCAAGCTTGACAGCAATCCCTTTAAAACTCAGAGCTATTGCTATGGCACACTCATTATTTTAAAGTCAAGTTGACAACAAACAGTATAACTGTATTTGCTTCATTATTGCTGATGAGGGCTTGTATTTACTGACACAAATAGCTTCACTTTGTATAACTGTCTCAATTGTAGACACGTGATAAACTTCTCATCCAGTGAAGTCTGACACCAAAACCTGTTTGTTTTGACATACACAGACTCCATAGTGCATTGTACAGGCTTTGAATATAGTTTCCAAATTCACTTTCAAGGTCTATATTTTATTCCTTATAGTGTAGTTTGGTGGACTCATAATTTTATAGTAAAAAACAGATTTTGTCAGATATTCTCAGTATATCATTACATTGTGGCTATGAAAGTAACATTTCAAGTGCAATCAGTATATATAACTGAAACAAACTCTTTGGACAGAAACAATGTTCTCTGGAAACACTAAACTATTGTATGATACACTAACCACATGGTGTGAATGAATTTACAATATCTGTTTCCGTTCACAACACTTCCACCTCAAGGGAAAGGGCTTTCCAATTCAATATTTCTTCAATTCCTGTAAATTAGCATCTAACAGGATTACAACAATGTTTCTTACTCCACAAAACAGGCAAAAACCATATTTTATAAACTACCCTCCAAAGAATACCTAACTTAAGTACCTTTATTATCTATAAATTATTATATCACCATAGTCAATCGAAACCATTTATTTAACTACATACTGTTGATAGCAAAAAACTAAGCTTCAATAGATTTTTTCATGATTATTATTTTTGAAGCATATTACTAACTTGCAAGCATATTCTAGGAAACAGAAAAACCATGATATCACATGAGCTATAATTTTATCCATATTGGTATTAAATCGAAAATGATAAATAGAACTATAACTGATGATCTAAGATCTCAATCACCAAATTAAATCTTTTGCATAGGTTCTCCTCACCATGGTCACAAAGCCAGGTCATCAAATAAGTCAACATTCAGTGAAATGACTTTTAATACAATGCAAACACCTGATGAACCTCAATCAGTTGGATTCTCTTTACTATATAATTGTTAATTAATCAAGATTTCTGTTGCAAACTGGGCTTAATGATACACACATTTATTCCCAGCACTTGGAAGGTAGAGAAGTTTGAAGCTAGCCTAGCCTGCATAGTGAGTTCTGGTACAGCCTGAGGTTATAATGAGACCCTGTCTCAAAAACCAAAAGAAAAAAGAATGATTTCTGTTGTATGGGGACAACATTCCACAAAAGCATTCTTACTTTTAGTAAAAAAAAAAATATTCTGATGCTCTCAACTTAATTATATAATCTGGTAATTATATTTCTGTGAAGAAAATAGCTACCTAACTGGGTTCAATTTGCCTTCTTTCTTAAAAAAAAATAATGAAAAAGAAGTATATCACCATAAGCAAATTTAATATCATGCCACATGCCTGACCATGAAAGTTCCAATTTTGCTGCTTTTGTGAGTGTCACAAATGAACACTGTTCTAGTGACTCTCCAAGCATATAGTGTTCTCCATTTTCCTGGAAAATAACTTGAAAACAGTTTTAAACCACTAGCCAAAACGAAAGCCATTCTAAGAGAATTCCTGAAATACAGAACTCTCATACCAACTGCAATGAAACAAGCATCTGAACACTCAACTGTGGTTTGTAATAAACAAGTCTTCATGAAATCTAACAGAACTCAAAATTCCACTGTCTATTGAAAAGCTATCACAAAATCAAAGTCCCATAACATAATCTAAAATAAGGTTAGAAGACTATCTCCTCTTGCTCTTCCTTTCCTTAAATGAAATGCTCACAAACTAAGACAGCATCCTGTTCAACCACAACCAAACCCGCTGTTCACTCGGACTCACATAGAACAAGGTCAGAATATTTTTTTAGGTAAAAAAAAATCTTTGATTAATGCTGAGAGCTGCACCATGTTTAGACAGGGTCATGACCCCAGGCATCCATTTAATCAAATTTCTCTGCTGCCTGTCCCAGTGGAGCCATCACAACAAGAAACTCTCTCAATGAAAAGTGGGGGAGGGGTAAGCATACTTCACATCTCACATTGTTTACACGCTGTTAAGTAATTATTTCACTCTTCAACCCCCACTGGCCATCAACAGACAAGTCACCTCCTTGGAGATTCTAAAAAGCCTATTCAGCTATATATAGCTTATTTCGTTTTTTCCCCTTCATAGTGAAGCTAACTGTTTAGCTTAAACATTTCTTTGCAATTACTAAAGTATACTCAGTCCATGCTAATGATCTTGCTAATTATAAGAGTGTTTATCATATGGATGCTCAGCTTCTCTTTATGTTTCTCAGCAACACTAAGTAATTTCTGCATAATTCTTTTGCTCTCATCACACCACTTTAATGCTTCAAGACGAGTACCCCTCCCCATTCACATCTATATAAAAACCTGTTTTGTGAAGGAATTGTGTCATTGTGGAGTAGTCAAAGCCATTATTATTTTTCAGTAATTTGAAACAATGCTATGATCTTCAATGCAGTTCTACTCCAGGGCAAACAGCATCAATGAGGCATACAGATAAAAAGAATTATAGTTTGCCTTTATTAAATAACTATCATCCAGAGTAATAGAGATGAATAAAATGGTAACCTATTCACCCAACCCTTCCTAATTGCTGTCCTAAGATGCAAGAATGAAAATGGGAGCAGGAAAAAAGGTTTCTATCTAATTGCAGCTCAGAAATTAAAGGCAACTTGAAAGCCAAATGTAGGCACAATCTTTCCAAGACCAATGGACAAATCCCACCAAATAGACTATGTTTAATAACTCAAAACAAAGTATAAGTGCCAGGTTTTAAAAAAGGCCACTTTTCTTTCTGATTTTCTTTTCTCAATTTCTGTTCAAGTAAACATATTTACATGATTTTGTTCATCATGGGCAATAAAAAGTTCAAAAATGTTATAGTACAAATAAAAAAAAGAAGCAATTTGACAAAGAGCAAAGGATAACTGGCTTACAATCCCCACAGAATCAAGGAAACAAAGAGAACCCTAAGAGAGACATACATGGATCCCCAAGAAAGGGAAAGGGACAAGATCTCCTGAGTAAATTGGGAGCATGGGAGGAGGGGGAGGGAGGTATGAGAAAGAGGAGGGCAGAAGGGGAGGGGGAGGAGAACATGAGGGATCAGGAAGGTCTAGTTGGGGGAAGAACAGAGAAGGAGAGCAACTAAGAATCTAAGCAATAGTGCAGCAGCTACCTTAAATGCCCTTCCTCGATAATGAGATTGATGACTACCTTAAATGCCATCCCAGAGCCTTCATCCAGTAGCTGATCGAAGCACAAGTAGAGACTCACAGCTAAGCATTGAGCTGAACTCCTGGAATCCAGGTATAGAGAGGGAGGAGTGATGAGCAAAGTTGTAAAGACCATGCTGGGGAAACCCACAGAAACAGCTGACCTGAGCAAGTGAGCGCTCATAGGCTCAAGACTGACAGACAGGGAACCTGCATAAGACTGAACCAGGCCCCCTGAACGTGGGGGTCAGTTGGGGGGTTGGGGCAGTCTATTGGGCCTCTGGCAGTGGAACCAGTATTTATCCTTAGTGCACAAATGGGCTTTGGGAGCCCATTCCCTATGGAAGGATACTCTCTCAGCCTAGATACAGTGGGGAGGACCTTGTTCTTGCCCCAAATGAAGTGGCAGACTTTGATGGTCCCCCATGGGAATCCTCACCCTCCATAAGGAGTGGATGGAGTGTGGGATGGGGAGGTGGTGAGGGATATGTGACGACTGGAGGGAGAGGGAACTGGAATTGGTATGTAAAACAAGATTGTTTTAATTTAAGCTAAACTTAATTTTAAGAAACAGCAAAACAAATTAACACACATAAAAATTCCATGAAGATGAAAGAGGATTACCTAAATGTATCTCATAATTCTTATTTGAAAATCTGATTTTTAAGTGGGCAGTTTCACATATTTTGTCTGTAACTTTGACTTTATGGATGATGGTTATCTCTGTAAATGAAATTCATCAAGTCTCTGTCTTCCCCCATGGCATGCAATTACAATAAGCTTACCATCAGCTTATTAACAAGCTCATGAGAGTATAATACATATTTTTATCCTAAATGTAATTGTCAGCATACAACCTGAGCAATGCTTTTTACCCTGTTAGACCTTGTACAGCATCCATTACTGAAATTAAAGGGGTACCCTAGCTTGATGGACACATAAAAATTAAAACAAAGCTTGGCATGCTGAGTAGGAATGAATTATTTTATGTTCTCATATGTAGCTACAATAAGTGATATTTTCCAGTGAGGAAGGGAAAAGTAAAGACAACCTGCTGAGAATGAAACTCACAGGTAAAAATAAACTCAAGGCAAGCTTTATTAAAATGACAGCGAGAAGTCAATTATAAGAGTGGGAAATGTACACGAGCAAAATGGAAGATAAAAACATTAAAATGATAATTAATTGTGATTTCAGAAAAAAAGATGTGTTCCAGATATCCCCTTTGATCATGAAAACAAATGATTAACATCAGAAAAAAGGAGAAATGTGATACACAAGAAAAGTCATTGGCTGAGTTTCAAAATGAAAATTTCAAATGTGAGTTATACCAGTATTCAAGATTGTCTTTTCATGAAGAGAGAAGTTAAGTTGAATGATCATTTATGCCTATTATATATAGTGATAATTCTGAGAAAAACGAAACTACTGAAAAAGGTACTGATTTTTTCTTGCCTTTTTATTTCTCTGAATACTATCATTCTATGGACAGAATTTATGTATAAGGCTTGTTTCTGTTATTAGATATCATTACCTCATAGAGAAAATTGATTTACCTGTAATTGCCAATCAGAAGAAAATACACATGAATCTTAGTCTAATATGTCTTTTCCTTTGTCAGTTTCTCAGACTGCAATGAAAGGATATCTTGAGATGTATGTGTCCCTTTGCGAAAAGGAAAGCCTGAGGTAGGGATAAACTAGAACCTACAATTAATTAGGCCAATATCCCTATTTAAAATTTGATGTATATTCAGTTTTATCAACATTTAGAGACAATTTTGTTATATGTATATGTCATTGGGCTGGAAGACATATCTGTGCCCCAGTGCACCTGACTTTGTGTAGTTCAGGAAACATGTCTGTGCCCCAGTGCATGTGACTTTCTGTAGTTCAGGGGACATGTCTGTGCCTCAGTGCACATGACTTTCTGTAGTTCAGGGGACACTGCACAGGAGTCAGTTCTTTCCTCCCACCACCTGGCTCCTGGGAATCAAATTTGGATCCTCAAGCTTGACAGCAGTCACCTTAACCTGCTGAGGCTTATCAATTTCGCATGCCCATTGTTTCATACTGAAAGGGTACTGGGAAACATACTGAGTAAAGAGAAAGTTGCAAAAATCTCCAGGTCTCTGACATGCTTTAGAACTACTATGGAAAACTTTTATTTCAAACAAACAAACAAACAAACAAACACATCGTCCCAGGAGCTGGTGAGATGGCATCATGGTTAAGAGCATTTGATCCTCTTGCAGAGGATCTAGTTTCAATTCTTTTCGCCTACCTATCAGTTCATAATCCTCTGTAACTGTGGTTCCAGGAGATCTTGTGGCTTCTGTGGGCACTGACATAAACATGATGTGCAGACATACATGAAGGCTAAATACCATGCACACAAAATAAATAATCATTTAAAAAAATTAATGGTCCTAAGAATGCAATAGTGGCACTTAGATCTCAGGTTTAGTCAAAAGCCATCTAATAATCCTTACGGCCCACTCAATAGGCAAGAGTTCATTCCTGGTCCTAGGAATGTACTCAACTACCAGTGTCTGGTGAATTCCTGGAACCTAGAGGAGAAACTACCACTACTGCCACTTACCTAAACCATTATAATACCTAAATGCATCCAGAATGCTTATACTTGTACTCACAGTTAAACATAACTCTTGCCCTTCATTAATGAAGCTTCTTTTTGCAGCACACAGGTCATCACATAAAGCCACAACTAACTAAAGAGAACAACTGTTTCAATATGTTTCAGGGGCAACCTCAACTGAGAAATGCACATCAAAACACCTATATTGAAGGCTGGGAGGACATGGGGCAACATTCTTAGCCTGACAATGGAGGTACACACCTTTAATCCCATTACTCTGGAGGCAGAGGTCGGGGGTCTCTTGAGTTCGAGGCCAGCCTGGTTTACAGAGTGAATTCCCAGGACCGCCAGGGCTACACATCGAAATTTTATCACAAAAAAACAAAAACAAACAAACAAACAAAAAGAACCAGCAGAGGACATGGGTCAAAGTGGAAGGGAAGACTTTAAAGCCATAGGAACAGGCCACCTGTTTCAAGAGTGTGTTCTATATATCACAAAACTACACCCACATATTGTTAATGATATGGTTACCTAAACAAGACCTACATAATCATAGTACCAGTTCATGTGCCAGTGTAGTGGGGGAAATCTCACAAAGTCACAACACTAGATGAAGAAATACACGAAATAATGAACTATAAGTAGAGGGAAAATAAGCTTTCCCTGAGCATGATTCCTTTAATAGGTTATCTAGGCCCAAATAGTCATTTCTAAACATATATGCATACAAACATTAAATGTAATCAGCAACTATATTTATATATACCTGTACTGTGTGCTTGTAACAAGAATGATTAAAGAAGACATCATGAATTTGAAAGGCAGTGGTAAGATATGGGAGGAGTTAGACAGGGGCAAGGTAGGGTAGAGTTGATGTAAATAGAGTACTCTTGTGTGGAAATCTCAAAAAATTAAAGTAAGTATAAACAGAAAATTTTGCAATTTCATCTCTTCATATGTTTATTTATACTTACATATTTAAACATTCTATTTGCATCCACTTATCACAGCATTGATTGCCTAATGAAGAGATTAAATTCTCCCATTTTTTACAACTGAATTTAAGTTTTAGTTCTTTGAGGACACATGGGAGTCTTTTCCAACAAAGGGCCATTGATCTACAAGGCACTAACATTCAGGGTAGAGGGAGAAAACAAACACAGAGAGAATAAGACAGCCTCACAGTATCTCAACGACAAACCCAGCAGCCTCCTTCTGGGTCTCGTCCAAGCTTGTACAGATGTGTCCAAAAATGATAAAACTAAATGTCCGCCAATTAGAAATACACAATGTAACTGCTGCTTGCTTAATCAATTAGGTTTGAGATGACCCAATTACTTTTGAAACTCCCCTTAGCTATGCTTAAAATGAGCCTACATGTTCCTCTCAGGGTTCATCACCATTTTGTACACATAAACGACCCCACATGCATGTGGTATAATAAATGCTCTTTGTTCTTACCTACTATTTGAGTCTTGGGGTCTTCCTTAAGCATTTCCTTGGACCCTACACTATGATGGTGCGCACAGCCAATTTTTGAAAAATATTTGGTAAATGAATGAATGAGTGGATGACAGATAAAGTGATAATTGTTTTCTTCTTGCTACTCAAGGAAAATAATGGCATTTGAAATTGTTCTTTACACATTCAATCTGAAATGTACTCATTTTCTCAAATGCTAACAAGGGCCACAAATCCCACAAATCTAAGAAGTGTCAATCATGATGCTTTGTGCATAAATGATTCTCAAAACTCTTTCAGAGAAGTATCCTGACAGAGAAAGAAGTTGAAACTCTTCACAAATAAACATTTGTACAAAAACACTTGGTAAATATTTAATATGAAGTATTCAGACAACACATTTAGAAACAGATTGTCAATCTAAGCAAAGAATTATAAAAAGAAGACAAGAAATACACAACTCAGAAAAACAAAATAATTTATCTAAAACCTTATCTAGTGAATATCCAGTCAAGGATTATACCTATATCTCTATATCTAAGGTCCCACTAATTAATAGTCTATAGTTCCCAAAATGTCGATCTTTTTATAATGATAAAACTTACCTAAATGCTATCTATGTCTTTGTAACTAAACCTTTTTCCCAGATCAGATCATCATAATTTACTTCCAAAGTTTGAAATGTAAAAAATTAATTTTCAATTTTTGAAAGATAAAAATTCTAGATATAGGTAGCAATTAATTAACAAGGCAATAATTTGATTAAATAATGTTCCTATAATATAAAATGGTAAAGAGGTAAATTGAATAATACTGTAATAAAATGGCAATGATACAATAAAATTAATTATAAAGAAAATTTAATTAAAATGGATTAAATTTACTCTTCATGTGACTAAAATAAATCCACATTTCAACAAACATGACCTCCCCCAAATTCAATCACAGTGCTACAGTAGAATATGCAAGGACAATCAGGTACAGCATTAAAGGTAGGCTTTGCATTACTTAATGTGATATTAAAATGATATTGAAAGATCATAGCTAATATGTTCCATTTTCTGCCATGTCATGTTGTAAAATATTATTTTAAGAGGTTACATTTGTTTATGCCATGGAACATATGTTCAATGATTCAAAGATGAGTTGAACACTTTTATGCTGCATATGTTTAACTCTGTGAAGCTGTGTTACATTGCCTGTCTAAAACACCTGATTGGTCTAATAAACAGCTGAACAGCCAATAGCGCTGAGGCAGGAGAAAGTATAGGCAGGGCTGGAAGGCAAAAGCAAGCAAATAAATAAATAAATAAATAAATAAATAAATAAATAAATAAATAAATGGGAGGAGAAATCTGAGAGATCAAGGAGAGATGGCACTAGGGGCCAGCTACCCAGCCACACAGGCAGCCATGAAATAAGAATGAAAGTAAGATATACAGAAATAGAGAAAGGTAAAAGCCCAGAGGCAAAAAGTACATAGAATAATGAGTTAAGAAAAGCTAGCTAGAAATAAACCAAGCTAAGGCCAGCCATTTATAAGTAATAATAAGACTCCATGTAATTTATTTGGGAGCTGGGTGGTGGTCACCCAAAAAAGTAGAGAGTAAAAAAAACAACAATTTCATTTTTTAAATTATTTTTTTATAAAAATGGCAGAGTGTTCACTTATAAATAAGCTCACTGGCAAGTGTTTAAAATATAGATAGCTAATGTCCATGGTCACAGGAACCATGTGCTTTACATAACAGTCACAAAACATTACTAATATCATAAATACTAAGTACACAATCAATCATTTCCTACTATTCCAGAGAAGTTTTTAAATTCCCTCCAAATTTTCACATGTAGTGATAGTAAGACCAGCACCATTTTCCCTTTCTTTTAGATTCTATATTTAATTGCGCTCAGTTGTTTCAGGAACACAGCTCATCTCCACTACCATGCAATTTCATCTAGTAGGATGTGCTACATTCCAAAGCATCTGCCAAGTAGGTAATCTGAATCCTCTTGTACAATACAACAGGAACTTATAAATCAGTATTCTTTCTAAACAGAAACATTGTATCCTCCATAGCAGCAGGCTTTTTTTTTAATTTTTTATTTGAATTAGAAACAAGATTGTTTTACATGTCAATCCCAGTTCCAGCCAATAGCGCTGAGGCAGGAGAAAGTATAGGCAGGGCTGGAAGGCACTCCCTCCCCTCCTCCCCTCCTCTCCCTCCTCCCCTCCTCCTCCTCCCTCCTCCCCTCCTCCCCTCCTCCAACTAATACCCTCCTATCACATATCCTTTCTGCTCCTCAGGGAGGGACCCCTTCCATAGGGGTCACCAAAGTCTATTATATCCTTTGGGATAGGGCCTAGGCCCACTCCCCTGTGTCCTGGCTCAGGGAGTATCCCTGTATGTGGATTGGGCTCCCAAAGTCCACACCTATGCTAGGGATAAGTACTGAACTTATCTACAGGAGGTCCTGTAGATTTGCAGTGGGTTTCCTCACTGAAACCCACGTTCCTGGGGTCTGGATCAGTCCCATGCTGGTATCCCAGTTATCAGTCTGGGGACCAAGAGCTCCCTGTTGTTCAGGTAAGCTGTCTCTGTGGGTTTCAGCAGCTTGGTCTGGACCCCTTTGCCCATCACTCATTCTTCTCAGCAGCAGGCTTTTTAATAGATACAATACATGGAAGATTCACTCTAAAGTCAATTCCTGGATTAAAGTAAAAGATATACTCTGTGTTTGTGCATTGCGTGTGTGTGTGTGGTTACATATATTTGGAAGCCCATTATTTGTTAAGTAAATGAAGGTGGTGCTAGTGACATTTGTAGAAACAAAATATCCAGGTTATAATGGACTATAAAAAAGTGTCTAGCTCTCTCATTACCCAAGTGACACTAAGTCCTATTGTCTTAAGTACTTCACAAAGTAGACACTTGATCTGCACTTAGAATATTTCCAACTGATGCTCAGTAAATGTAACCCTGTGCATAAACTGTCTCCTCAAACTAAAAAGTTATTTTTGCCAAAATATGTTTTCCTTTACTTTGTCAATTTAAAAACTGGTCCTCGCTCATGCAGAAAACTATATGGTCAAAAAGCAGAAACTAAAAGAATTAATCTGTTTTTGAAGCTTCCACAAATCCAGATTACAAATTTGTGTGTTTTTCAAATGAAAAGAACATGAAACCAGAAAGTAATATTGTGCATTGTCACAGGACTATTTTAGTGACAAGAAAAGAGATTTAAGGCCAAGTTTTTACCTTAACAATATAATACATGCTAGCATGGGTTAGGCCATAAGTTCTCTCCATCCCCTGTATACCCCAAAATGGAAAACCCTAAATTAAAATCCACATGTCCTATTTTTAATACAGAGCTCCTGATAGTAAACTGTCATAAAAATATACTTGGCAGTTTAAGGAATAACAAACAAAAAACCTCTAGAGCCAGATTGCCTAAATTTTAATTTCATCTCTACAATTTAAAGAAGGCCATTTGCCATTCCTGCACCTTACTCTCTTCATTTCAAAGTATCTCTCTCATATATTTTGCAAAGGTTGTATGTGACCGAACATAAAACACTGCCCCCAAAATGAAATAAAACAAATTAATAACAAACAAAACAAGAAAGTTCAAGAAACATAGAAAACTCTACCAAGGAAAATACTGTTATCATTATTAATGGTATTGTTTTCAAATTTGCAACTACACCATAAGGAAATAAAACAATTCAAGCCTCCTACTTGGTATATCTAATATATATTAAACAGGATTTGTAATCTTTTGCATACTACTTTCATATTTTCCTCTTTAAACCCTTTATTAACATTTTAACTCTAAGGAGTCCATGAGTAAACTTTGTAGCTTTGGCTATCAATGAGCAAACCTTTAATTCTGTCAAAACCAAGAAGTTTGTTAGTCCATTCAAGTAAAGAAATAAAGAGTTGCAATCACACATTAAAAGAAAAGAATAGCCATGCATGATTTCTTCCTTCTGAGGAGAAAATTTGTAAAAGCCTTAGATTAATTCCCTGTAAAGAAGTGGCAACTATCTAAGCATTTTCCTCAAAGCTTCTCTACATAATATCAGCCACCAACCACAAACAGATTGCTAGATCACTCCACACACAAATCTGTCATTAAACAATTTCTAAAGGTGTCTGTTGATGCTTAAGGTGACTTAAGAGTATTTCACATCAGAAAAAGGCATATACATAAGAGAACTATTTTCTGGTTTTAGGTTAAGAAATCAAAGATCTCAACAACATCTATTTATATTGTTCTTGATATTAAAATCATATCTATAGTTATTTAAGTAGCATTTTCTAACATCTCTTTCACAATAAGTATATCCATTCTATTAAACTATATGTGGAAAATAACTGACTATGTATAATGTGTTCTTCTTCCTCAATGCAAAAAGGATAGTGAAATAAAAGCAAAACAACATATAAAACCCTGGCACTTCCTTTCATTTTTTTCTGAATACATTAAGGAAAGGTTTGTACTAAAAGAAAAGTTTTCTTAATATGGCAGAAAAGAAAGTTTTGTGAAGTAATAAAGATGTTAACTACACATTAACACAGGTCAGGTGGTAGCTACTAATTCTCTTTATTTAAGGCCTTGTAAAACAACAGAAGAGAAACTAGAAGGAAGAAAAGTGGGATCAAAAATTTGGATACCCAAGCATCCCATATGTATAGAGAATTCTCTTAAAAAATTGTAAAAAAAAAAACCTTCTGTCTGTGCATTAACATAATGCAGATATACTGGTAATATAAAATTCCAACCATGTAACAAAACTGCAGTTGACAACTTGTATATTATGCAATTATGACTGTCATTTTATTACTGTTATTAATTTATTAGTATAATTGCAATTTTTTTCAATGTCATAACATGATAATAAAGGACTTGTCATTACTAAGTTAACCTCAGAACATCTCTGACCTCAAGGGAGGCAGTAGCACGCTTTCAGACCAAAATGAGCTGTCAGTTACCACAACGACATTTTGATGACTACATTATCTTGTAATTAAATGTCTCAACAAACTTCTGCTTTTGATTGACAAGTAGTTAAGACTATCATTGACCACAAGGTAGTTTCTTTATACTTCCAGACTAATTTTCTTTATATTTCAAAAACAATTTCTAGCACTGAAGCATAAAGACAAGGTTTACAAAAGTTAAAATGCTTTCAACGACATTTATTAACCTGTATTTGACACATCTATGACAAAGAACATTCTGCAAAATTAATTGCATCTATTGCATAGTCCATTGTGCTACAGTAAAAATATTAACAAATTTTCTGATGTTCTCTATTAACCTTCTAGAATATATAAAATAATCCCACCTCTACTCTCTGCCATGTCTAATTTTCCATGACTGAAATAACTGAAAGCTACAAATAATGGATGCTTGCACATGTTTTATGATCATTATTCCACTTGCAGTCATTGAATCCAATATGTTAGTTCAATATTGTAAGGGCAATATAGGTCACATATAACACATGCATTGTATTTCTTCTTATTATTCCCATAGCCATCCATAATAAATGGGCCACTAAAAGAATCCACTTCATACTACTAATACTGGCATTAACATTTTCATTGTTTCAGTTTGAAAGAAAAATTTTGCTGAGTCTAAATATCTGTTCAATTTTAATATATGTTATATCACAGGAAACTGAATGATCAGAAATGCAGCAAAATATAATTTTCATGTGTCATATCATAATAGTTCTATAAGCTGTATTGTCAAGTTTAAGTATAAAGCCACTAAAAAGTTAAATTGAAATTACCCTGCTGTGTTTTTAAATTGGTTATTCTTATTGATGCTGGCAAAAGTTTTTTAAGTCAAAGATAATAAACTTGTAAAAGATATTTTTAAAACCATACACTTCTCAAGATCAAAATAAAACTGACATAATGTGAAAAATTCTATCAGTAAAATAAAATACTATTTAAAACCTACATTATCATACTAAATTAAAGACACATTTTTCCCAAATAAAAAGACAACTATTTTTGTTGTTTCACAATCTTCCAGGAAATTTCAGTCTAAGGTATCTTTATATTTACAAATATACAAAATTAAATTCTTTTAAAAATGTTATTTTGTTGCTAAGAATACTGAATTTTGGGGTCAGTAAGATTGTTCTGCAAGTACAGGAACTTGCTGTTGACACTGGGAACCTGAATTTTCCCCCAATCACATGGTCAAATGGAAGCATTGACCCTCTTCCAAAGCTGTCCTCTGACCAACACACACATACACACACACACACACACACACACACACACACACACACACACACACACACACACCACAGTAAACAAATATTTTCTAAATAGCAGAATTTTTAAAAAGAAAAATAAACATTGCAGAAAGAATACTTTCATGTAACACATGCATACATCTCCAAAAGCTGATGGATGAAGGCCAAGGGGAGACATGGAACAAAGGACTGTGATCACATACTGAGCTCATTTTGATTAGGAAATATTTGCTTCCTTATTTAAATTAGCACTGCCACATTTTTTGGTTTGTGAAACAGCTTGACTTCTGAAAATATAAAATGAATTTTGGGGAGATAGCTTCCCTTTCCTCTCACTACAAGTAAAAAGCTCCTGACCAAAAGCAACCATCAAAATTCTAAGGTTTTCCTGAGTATTTCCTAAGTAATCATAACTCAGATCATGTATTTTTCAGATACAAACATAAATTATACAGCCAACATATATCTATAAAAGAAATATCAAGTGTCTACTTAGTGCTGACCACTTTTACAGTCACTTCAACTCAAATGACCATTACATACATGCCACTAGATAAAAGAAAGCAGTAGTAAAATACCCATGCTGGGTCATGAGAAATACAGAGAAGAGCTTCATCACAGCATGATAAGACTCAATTCAATTCTTGCTTATTTATCATAGAAAGGTTGACCCACAGTAACCTAATTACAAAACGTAATTAGCATTTCTTATTCTCCTTCAAAACATACAATCCACAAATAACTTCCATGTGATTTATTGAAATAAAGCTTACAGCCACTAAAATATGTTTGGAGAACGTAGAAACTCATTTTTAAAAAATCAAAGATGTTGACAGAGTGAAGGGAAACTCAAAACTCAGCACATCTCAGAATCTAAAGATACAACAAAAACAGTGTAACTTGACATTGAACTGAGCAAAGAGAAAATACTGATGACATTTCGTCTTAGCAAATCAACAGAGCATCCTGTTCTTTTTTAAACGTGGTTCCACATTTGCAAAAATGAGAGAGAGGGAGAGGGAAGGGGAAGAGAGAGGGAGAGAGGAGAGAGAGAAATTTAACTGGGTTTTCCTCAAACATGAAATGTAAATGTCAGAAACATGAATTAGGCAAGTCACTCAGAACTAAAATAATTTTTCTATTGTTTTACAATTTGTAGCTAAACCTTGAGAATTCAGACATCTAGAACAGTTGAGTAAATCAGGCTTGTTTCAAAATTTGAAGTCACCTTCACTCCAGAATTTTGAATAGTTTGAATGGTGAAATGAAGAATTGTGACATCATCCATTTCATCTAAAATAACCTAGGTCTGGTTCTACTGAAAGATCAATTCTGCCTCTGGTGGTGACTACTACTAGCACAACCATTACTACTATATGGCTATATTCTCTTTCTGCTCAAATCTAAGTAAACTGCACAGAATGCACAACGCCAGGTTTATTTTATTATATATTTCTTAAGGATATCAGCCAAATCACTTTGGCATTTATGTAAGAGCCCAAAGTAAGATATGAGAACAACAAACAGGAGAGTCACAGGTATCTCTCAAATCTCACATTAAATGGCAATATTTGTATTGCTTAGGTACACAAAATAAACTAGGCTTCAAATAGCAACAAGTGAAATAGAACATTTTCTTAGATTATAAATTATCTTGCATAAGTAAGAAAAACTTGGACAATGAGCAAGAGGGTCAAAATACATGTACAAATTACAAATTATTTCATTATATCATTTTGAATGAGAACCCCTGTAGCAGGGACTTCCATCTGTCAAACTGAGACCACACTAATACCTTCAACCTTTGGGGAATCTCTTGGAAAAGCCATATAAATAATATGCAAGGAATGACACTATATAATCCTGTTGTAAAGGTGATATTATAGCAAAATCAATTCATTTGTATAAGTGTTATTTTGGTAATTGAGGGACGATAAGAATTGCCTTTGTCAGCTAGGCCAGTGTTAGCTGTGAAACTTTATTGTATATTGTATATTTATATAGCTCATTCTTTTTATCCATTCACTTATTTAGCTCATAAATATAGTTATGTACAATTATGATACATAAAACAGTATGTTCACAATGGCATGGCTAAATTAAACCAATTAACATGTTATATCACACATATTCATCATTTTTGTTTTGAGAACACTTAAAGTATACTATCTCACAACTTTTAAAATATAGCATATTGTTATCAACCATATTTATCATGCTCTCAGTAGACCTCAAGACATCACAGAGTCCATGCCTCTTGTCCAACTGCAGTTTTATATCCTTAAACCAATCATTTCCCCATTGTTAAAAGACCCACATTGAAGCCTAATAGCCACAATTTTGCTCTCTATAGCTCATTCTTAGGGTGACTATACTCCCTAATTTGGTGGAAACATGCTTCCTGGCATATGCCTCTAGCTCCAACGTAATTATTAATAGTCTTTGACTATTGAAATTTTACCTTGTATGTGTTTATCTCTTCCTATTGACAATTATTCAAGTTTGACAAATAAATTTTACTTCCATTAATATAATTATAAAATAATATATTAATTTATCACAAATTATATCTCTTCCATTAAGCATATGTAAATATTTGCAATTATCCACGAGCAGAAATGGCTTCATTTCCTCCTTAATCCAGTAATGATGCTTCTGACATAAGTATTAGTAAAGCATGAGGCAGTTTCAGAGACCACCAAATGGTTCTTCTGGCCTCCACATGCACTGCATACACATGGAACACTGACATGTATATGTAGGCAAGACACACATATAAAATTTTAAAAATTAATGAACCTTAAGAATTTTAAGTGATACAGTTTATAGAAATTTATTTAAGACAATGTAATTAATTCTTACCCTTTATAGATAAATTCAGACATATAATCTATTAAGAATAAAGATTACATTTGACATATAGGTGAAGTTATTTGCCTGTCACAAATAATACATGTGTTATAAATAATTTCATGTACTTCACATATAATTTCCACAAATAACTTGGAGAGGGTGGCATAATGGTAGAATCCTATTTTCAAACTCTAGCACCAAAAAGCTTACCTTAAACCATTATTCCATATAAAATGTTAATTATTATGAATTAATATCAGACTGCAATTGGAATTTAAGTTCTCAAACATGAAATCATTTTCAAAAGGGCAATATAAGAATGCAGTTATTGGGGCTGGAGTGATGGCTCAGTGGTTAAGAGCATTGCTCTTCTACAAGAGCCATGTTCAATTCTCAGCACCCACACCGAAGCTCAAACTTGTCTGTAACTCCCACTCCAGGGGATATGGCACCCTCACACAAACATACATGTGGGCAAAATACCAATGCACATAAAATACAAATAAATTACAAGCAACACAGTTATCATATTAACATTCTGTTTCAGACTATTAAATTCCACAATGAAGTCTGCAACCCTTGGTGATATATTTCTATGATAATTGTAAATCAGAATGCGAAGAAATTAGTAGCTACTGCAATGCAATCTTTTGTGTTCTGTTTCTTTAGTTTATTCAGCCCTTACTTGCAGTAGTCACATTCTCTAAAATGTGCTGGTAGAAATATGCAGAGACAAGTGACTCATTTAATGTATTTTACTACATCCTTCTGTAATGCCTTTGGCGTGCTGTGTGTCACTAAGGCTTCAAATACTTTTGTATTCATTGAAGATGGGTTCTTTTTGTTTTATTTATTTCATTAACTGCCACAACCACATCAATGCTATATTCCTTCAGTACCTACAAAGTTGAAATGTTAACATGATTTATAATGTGAAGTGTCAGCTCATTCTAAATCGATCCTTAGACAATGTTACAATTCAGGTTGAGGTGGGGGAGAATAGTGCCCTTAAATCTTTTTGGCAAGTACATTCAGCCCAAGTGGTCAGTTTTATTGTCATTTCCATAAAGTTTTGGAATGGGGCCTGGATTGAAATTGCTTCCCATCTTGTTCAAAATTATGTCAGTCAGAGGCAAAATACACTGAGATGCTTTCCAGCACAGTGTAGGCTCATTCCATTTAGAAAAGTGCAGTGATTCATCAGTAATTTAACCTATAGACATCTGAAGGTTAGAAAGTACTTCTAAGGAGCTGTTGACCTTCAGCAACAGAAAGAACTGGAACTCCAGCCTCAGTCAATATATATCTATCTTTCTGTTCAGGAGCATTACAACTGTACAAGTAATGCTGACCTTGAAAGTTCTATCCCAGGATACATACAAATAATGTTCCCTAAAGGGAAAATATGAAAATATATATCTGGATACCTGGATCTAAATTAGACATTCTAAAAAGATCAAAAGAATACATTAACATTGACATTGATTTAAAATGAATTCATGTATTATTTCTTTAATCTATTAGATTGCTTTTAAATATGTCTCAATAACCTCAATACAGCAGAATGCTAAAATTTAGGAATGCTGTATTTTCCTTTTTTTCTAGAAGTTGTTGATATAAAAATCTAGGCTTGCTTTCATGTGAGCTAATCCACTTTATTCTGCACAGCCTTGACATTATAGACCTCCTGATAGTCATCTTACAGTTTATTGATTGAAATCATCTTACAACACACTTTGTTTATAATCTAGAAACATCTAATTAGTGGCATGCTGAAGCTTTTTAAAAACTGCCCATTGTGCCCAGCAGTGTTCTTACATGCCTTTAATACTAGCACTTGGGAGGCAGAAGCAAGAGGATCTCTGAGATCAAGGCCAGTCTGGTGTACATAGTGAGTTCTAGGACAGCAAGGACTGTTACCTGAGAAACCCTGTCTCAAACCTTCCTGCTGTGAAAAAATCCTCCCTGCTGTATCTTATGAAATATTTGTTTCAAATGAGACACATGTCTCTTTATTGTCCATTAACTGTATACTTGTTAGCAACCAAAAGGATACCACTAAATTAATGCCAAATCAGGTGTCCTAAACAAATACCTGAAAGAGTTACTAGGACTATAAGAACCAGTAAATCATGGATAACCTAGAATTAGCTGGGCCATCTATTAAATTAAAGTGGGGGACTTTAGCCAAGAATATCCCATTTTGTATAAACAATTAGGAAATCAATGTATAGGCTAATTAAAAGGTAAAGAGAAATAAAAATGCCCTAGAAGCAAAGATGATCTACATTGTTATTGATAAAACTGAACCTTTTCATCCAATAATTTTCCTTCTGAAATATACATATGGGTAACTAGGGTACTATAGGAAGGTCTATGAATTGTAAAAGAAAGATGAATGCATAGTTGATTTGGGGAAGGTTTTTTTTTTTTTTTCAAAAGCAAAACCTTCCTATTGTCAAATAATTGGTCTGTTGAGTGGCATGGGGTCATTTGCATGTCTCCCTTTTGGATGTCATCTTTGTTACAAAGGGAGACAACCAAGTGGGGAGGAGGAGAAGGTCTTTTGTGGGCCTGTCAGCATTAAAAATCTTTAGACTTCCCTCCCCCCTGGAAAAAATGATGACAATGCAGTCAACAGATACAACAGAAACCAAGAGAACTTCAGACTTACTGATATATTGATTGAAAACAAAAGAAGCCATTATCCCATTGTAAAATCTGGCAGTATTTACAATGTTAGGGAAAGATTTACTTTATTCAAATAAGGTTTTCAAATTTGTGCTATAGAATCATCAAGTACACCTTTACAGAGACTTATTCTTTCTACATATGCCACTTTATTTAGTATGATTTCTATGCTGATTTATACAATTTAACAGAAGTCTAAACTTAGTTGCTTTTCAATGCCACTGTTGTATGCCCTGTTCCCCTGAATGATAGAAAACTAGTTATCTGTCTAGCCCTTTTATCTAACCTATCTGACATACAATTATCTTAGTAGCACACACACAAATCTGGTTTGTCTATTTGTTTTGTGCTGTTATTGTGGTAGCTGTTGTTTCACTTTAAATTCCTGTACACAGAAACTTTATGTGCATCTATCAGTCCCAATAGAGTTCTATCTAATCTAAATTTGATAACACTGACTTTTTTCTTAGTTTTTTTCAAAATTTTGTCTTCTGGATAAACAGCATATTTACCATATTTGGCATTGTTTTAAGAAGAAAATTGTAAAATGTCATCAGTCTTTTTATAGAACAAATTTAACAATATCATGACAAAATGGAAGGTAGCACATTTTAGTGACTTAAAATCTGTTGGTTCTACTCAAAAACTTTTGAAACTACATGATTACGTTCAAATCAAATGTAGATTTCATTGTGGTATTCTTATTATTTTCACCTCCTGTAGTGCCACTACAACCTCCACTAAAAGTTAGGCTTCTCACTTCTCTGGTACCGGAATAAAGCCTATTCATCATCCATGAATATGTTTTAAGTTCTCATTCTTAATAACAATGCCTGCAACAACACTTGCTGAGGTTCTGGCATAATGACAGCCAGACTTAGTGACACACTCAACACAGAGTAATAGAACTACCATATTACAATATGCTGTGTACTAAAGTGAAGAAATCCAACTATGACAATATTTGAATTGGCTGAAATATTACAAATAGAAATTTAAGCAAGGAACATTGAAGGAATAGCCTATCTATAAAGCACAAAAATCTAGTATCAATTTGATCAGAGAGTAAAACAAGTACTTCTTTATAGCATACAATTTATATTCATTAGTGATATGGTTCTGGTAGCTCTAAACTCTATTTATTTTTGCTCCTATAAGAGAATATGAACCTTTTAAGTGCAACAAATTATATATTCCTTTAAAATTTCTTATAAATTGCAAATATGTATGATCTGTTATATAACTGGCTAATAATAAAAACGTGGTAGAATATGTTGTTTGATGCCAAAGAAAGATTTTATGAAGTTTAATTTATCTAAGCTCTAATTTATTTTTATGTTTTTGAAAACTAAAGGCCTATAAGTACTCCAAATTTATATCTGTATATCATTAACAGAGATGAAATCAGCACAGTGGCAAATAAATGAAAAGCTATATTTCTAATACTATTTTCTTTGATATACTATGCCCTGACTTTCTATTGTCTGAATATAATAGCTAGGAACCATTAAAATCGATGAATATTGAACAATTAACCCATATAAATTATAGAAAATTGGACATAAAACTAATCCCATTTCTCACCGTGTCTTCTAATTCAAGTGACTTCTAGAGGAGCTGAGTCTATAACACTAGCCCAGTATGTGCAGAGGCCAAAAGAGGGTGACAGATCCCCTGGAACTGAGTTATAGACAGTTGTAAGCCAATATTTGTGTTCTGGGAATCAAACCCAGGGCTTTTGGAAGAACAGTCGGTAATCTTAACAGCTGAGCCACCTTCACAGCTCTTTATTTCTTTATTACGTGCAATGTAAATGATGAGGTACAGGATTTACCATGTACAGACTTATTTTTGTGTCAAAGTCTAAGGAGTAAAGTGTATTAGTAATCTTAATTATGTTTTAATAGCATCCCACAAAAATTCAATAATTCATTCAACTTTATTCAAACCAAATCATACCAACATGGAATAATGTCTTTCTACAATTTACATATAGCCTCACTCGGAACCTAACAAAATCCAATCGAGGAATTATTGTTTTTTTTTTTTTTTTTTAAATAGGCATGATGGTAGTTCTTTAAAAATTTTTATCTTGATTCTTCAATGTAAAGAATGAAAGAAAAATTGATTCCTACTTACTTTCCTAAAAGCTATATATTTTTTTCCACCACACACTCCACTAGTTCATATTTTTAGCCTCGTAGTCAACAATAATGAATATATAAAAGCAAGAAATACTAAAAGCTTCAGAGTAAATTTCAACTCAAAATAAGGAAGTCACAACAAGCGCCACCAGAAAGCAAAAGTTCTGAAGTCCTACATTTGTTATGCAAATTGATTCCTAAACATTTCCATATAGTATGTATCCTGCTGAAAACCACGTTCTAAATTTAGGCCTTTATTTGATACAAGAAAATGCCAGGCCACATAAGTAGTTGTTTTAGAAATGTACTCACTTAAATTTTTAAGTATCTTATTTCATAAGTAAAATATGAATAACTGTTTTCAGAGACAGAACTATGTATAAATGTATCTACATTAATGGTAAAAGAATCACAGAACTTTGTGACTGAAATAAACATTTAAACCATTAGTTCTATTCACATTATTATGATTATGAGATTGATGACTGACTTATATGCCTTCATCCAGCAGCTGGTGGAAGTAGAAGCAGACACCCATAACTAATCACCGATCTGAACTGGAACCCAGATGCAGAGAAGGACCAGTGAAGAGCACAGAGGTCCAGACCAAGCTGGTGAAACACACAGAAACAGCTGACCTGAACATCTGGGAACTCTTGCTCCCCAGTCTGATAGCTAGAATATCAGCATGGGACTGATACAGACCCGAGGAGCATGGGTTTCTGTGAGGAAACCTCAGAAATCTATGGGACCTCCTATAGAAGCCCAGTATTTATCCCTAGCCTAGTGTGGACTTTGGGAGCCCAGTCCATATAGAGGAATACTCCCTGAGCCAAGACACACGGGGTGGGCCTAGGCCCTACCTCAAAGGAAACGAAAGACTCTGATGACACCCTATGGAAGGCCTCACCATCCAGGGGGAGCAAAAAAGATATGTGACAGATAAGGTTTTAGTTGGGGGCGGGTAGGGGAGGAAGGGTGGGAGAAGGGAAATAGGATTGTCATGTAAAACAATCCTGTTTCTAATTCAAATAAAAAGTTGAAAAAATAAATAAAAATGTACTCACTTAAATTTTTAAGTATCTTATTTCATAAATAAAATATGAATAACTGTTTTCAGAGACAGAACTATGTATAATGTATCTACCTTAATGGTAAAAGAATCACAGAAATTTGTGACTGAAATAAACATTTAAACCATTAGTTCTATTCACATTATTATAAATAAAGTAACATAACTTAAAATTATTAGAAAGAACCTACAAAAGACATAGACTGGTGCATGAATACTTCCAGAACTGTGTTTTTAAAAAGGCATTTCAAACATTAATTTCTATTTCAAGTACCTGAATCGCAAGAAGATGAGCATAACACAGACAAAACTTCAGGGCAAAGAAACAGTTTTCAAATCTTTCAAATTTGAAACTTCAAGATATTATTTGTAAAATGTTACAAACATGAAATTCATAAGCATGAAATGTATAATCAAGAAAGTATTCAAAGTTTAAATCATATTTGCATAAATTATCATCACAAATGTTTATATGTATGCTCACTGATCTCAGATTGTTTCCTAACATTTTAGAGAATATATCATAACAAAGACATATAATTTTCATTACACTAAATGTAATAACCCAGGCTCAGAAATATAAATATTGTAAATTTTCTTTCATTCCTGGAACATAAATTTCACACACACATATGTGCATATACACTTTTATCTAATTTATACTTTTGTCTTTATATTATTATATATAATCATTTATATAAACGTGACATTAAAGTAGAAGTGAAAATATCAGGAAAGCAAGTAGTAAAAGAAGGATATAGAGGTTTATCTGCACACAAAGTACATGATATATTTGGGTGAAAATGTCTTAATGAAAACCATAACCATTTACAATAAATACTTGCTAATAAAATTTTTAAAAGAAAATAATACTTAAATACAAATTTTCAAAGGAATATGACTACAAAGTATAACAAGCAACAGTATGAGTACTTCAGATACTCTACATTATTTTTCATACATGGAAGATACTGACAGTCAAAGATGGGTAATAACTTCAGTTTTCTGTAACTTATCCAAAAGAGACAAATTCTACAACTGTCAGTAATTATAGTAACTAGCAATCATATTCTACATACTGTATGTCAAGAATATGCTTTATGTGTTTTAATGTAAAATGCACTTTTTCATAACCACATAATATAAGAATCAAATAACAGTAATATTGCAACACTGCAAATTTAACAACATGGCTACTGATATGCAGCTAATGGGGGACAAGCCAGCAACCCAACCAGGAGCATCTTTAAGAGTCTACACTATTTACTACTATAGTAGACTGTATCCAAATTTTCAAGCAATATATTGCAGAAAAACACTATTAAGCTATATTGTAGACAAAATCACATACGCTAATATTGTCAATTTTCATTATTTTTTAAATTTTTAAAAATATCAGTTTGTAATGACCTTCAAATTCATCTATCTCATTGCTTCATCCATGTATAAATAAACTAAGATTCGATAATTTCATAGTTAAAGTAATGTTGTTGACACGAAAGTAAAATAGCATTTACTAGGGACTGAAGAAAAGTAAGAAAGAAAGCTTGGAGAGATTAGCGAATGCTGTATGCATGTATGGAAATAGTACAATGAGCTCCATTATGTGCATCATAACGTCTTGTAAAAGAATTTATTAATAACATTTTAAAGTACTTTTACTTTTATAAAGTGCCCTTAATTCTACACAGTAAAGAAAGATTGAATTTGAAAGTAGAATATAATAAACTGATTAAAGAACAGTGTTCTATGTGGTTCAGACACCAGTAACATCAACACCATATGGAAACTTGGGTTAGAAGCACAAATTCTCAATCCCACCTTGAATTGGAAAGCTAATAATGAATGGTATCCAGTAATCTGAATCTTAAGTATATCTACAGGAAATTCTGATACACAGTAAAGCTTGAAAGCCAGTAGTCCAGGATCTTTTTTTTTAATCCAAACTCAAGTAATAGTTTTTGACAAGTTCATTATGTAGCACAAATCTCTTGTCTTTTACATACATGGAACATAGCCCTCATATTCATTCCCAAACACACAAATCATATATTCAGATATGGATATCATACTTATGCCAAAATCACAGATATTATCACAGCTATAAATAAAACTAAATCAGTTATGATACCTACACAGCATAAGTATATATTAGCAATAGCTCTATCATTCTCCAGTAATGTTTCCATTCTAACCTACATCTTTGCTGCACTTTAAAGACATCTCTTTTTATTCTAACAGTTGCTTTTTCAGAGATTGAAATGTCTCTATTTCTATCTCAGCGTTTTTAAAACATACTTTAATAGGCATCACTTTCTTTTTTTTTTTTTTTTTTTTTTTTTTGCTTTTTCAAGACAGAGTTTCTCTGTGTAGCTTTGAAGCCTATACTGGCACTTGCTCTGGAGACCAGGCTGGCCTCGAACTCACAGAGATCCACTCTGCCTCTGCCTCTGCCTCTGCCTCTGCCTCTGCCTCTGCCTCTGCCTCTGCCTCTGCCTCTGCCTCTGCCTCTGCCTCTGCCTCTGCCTCTGCCTCTGCCTCTGCCTCTGCCTCCCAAGTGCTGGGATTAAAGGTGTGCACCACCAACACCCGGCCATCACTTTCTTTATAAGGCAAAAAACTATGAAAAAAACTGAGAACTCTAAGAGTGCTAGGAAAAGAAACACAATCACAATTTTGTAAACAAAATTTCGTTATTTTTTATCTGTCTACAAAACTTCCTTCAAGACAGTGTTTCTGCATTATTACTCTAAGTTTAAATTTTAACATGGATATGTTTTCTGGACATACAAATATGTATGCATACAAACACAGACACACAGACACACAGACACAGACACAGACACAGACACAGACACAGACACAGACACACACACACACACACACACACACCACACACACACACGCACGCACGCACACACACACACACACACACACACACACACACCACATACCAGCTGGTATATAGAGAAGTCAGAGAACCACCTGTGGGGGTTGATCCTCTCTTTCCAAGTGGGTTAGCTGAGTTAGAACTAAGGCTTGGTGACAAGTGAATCTGCATGGTGAGCCATCTTGCCGGCCCCAGATAATGAAAATAAAATGTCTATGCACTAGAAACAATAATGTTTGTTGATTTTGATAATCTTCACATTTTACCTGTACTCTGTGAGAACTGGTAGGTAACTAAATGATAAAAAATGGGAACTAATCTTTTAGAGTAAAAACTGTGACATTAGTCTTCTAGAAAGTCAATATGATATGTATTCAAGGTAAATAAACATGCTTCTTTAAGAAGAGACCTCCTTAGCACTAGGTAAGCAGAAGAATCTGTTATTACATTTCACTTGTGTGGTGATATATTATTTATGAATTATTAAAGCTTGTCTAAGGATTCAGAAAGCAAAGCCAACCTCAAGCTATAGAGATCAGGTAGTGGTGGTGCACACCTTTAATCCCAAGACTCAGGAGAAAGGCAGAAGGATCTTTAAGTCCAAAACCATCCTTGGATACTGGAGAGTGATCCAGAGCTCATGCCTTTAATGTCAGGATTTGAGAGATATAAAAGGTGGAGATATTCAGTCTGAGAGTTAGTGTCTAGCCACATTGGGGAGAGCATAGCAGTCTGAGTGAATCTGAGGAGCAGCGGAGTAAGGAGCAGTTTGAGGATCGCCACTTTGATCTGAGCTGAGGTAGAGGTAGAGGATGGCTGCTTTGCTTTTCTGATTTTTCACCTTGAAGCTTGAACCCCAATATCAGTCTCTGGGTCTTTTATTTATCATGTCACACACTTGCCACATAACAGGTATGCATGTACTAATAAAAGCAACCACTTTTATTAAAAACCTGGTAATGCAGCAGCTAGAGACAGATCAGTGATAGATTATTTAAACCACATTTAGCTCAAGATGGAAGCTAGATTAGTTAACTCATTTGAGAGAACTTTCCTAAAATAAATGAATGTAAACATAGCCACCCGAAAAGAGAAATTTAAGAAAATGAATCTAGCTAAAAATTCTTCCATTAAAAATATCCTGAAACTCAAACGTTTTTACTTTGAATATATTGTTTGCATTTATAAGTTGTACACATATAGGGTTCAACATTTTATTTCCATACAGTTTGTAGTAATCAAATCCAACCTCCCCTAAATCATAATGTCTTATCACTCTTACAAGTTAGTAATCTGATTTTTGCATTGTTTATTTTTTTCTACACATTTGATAGCCTTGCCTAGATATAGATGCTGCCTTGTAGATGTATGTCTTGTTTTCAAGTTTATAATATTTAAAAAATATTTTAAAGACACATCATATATTTAAATCATATTAGTAAAACAACTTTGTGTCTTTGTGACTAAAAAACAAGGAAGAAAGTTATTTCTATTTTTTAAATACTCAACCAACATTGATGTCTTTCTAAAATGACACTAAGTTGAATAGTCAGTTGCACCCTGCGTTTTATGTTCCAGAGAGCTAAAAGAAATGGAAGACTGGGGAGCAATGAAGGAAGAAAATAAAGCTTCTTTTATTCAAACCAAAAGAGCTATACTTAATTGTTTTGTTTTTCCCATGTCTTAAAAAGGTCCCAGCTTGCATTTCTACCTGTTACAACCTCATTTGATTGGAACTCAGTGAGTTGTCATGGGTGAGAGTAGCAGGCTTTCAGATTCACACAGAGAATGAACAGCAAAGACAATGGCATCCTGCTGGCAACCCGAAAGAAGCTAAAAATTCTTATTCATGTGAGGTTATATACCATTTTTAGCAGCTTGAATTATCCACAGAAAAGTTTATCTTTTACTTACTAATTTTCACTTTTTTCCTTTTAAGATAACTTAATATTAAATTCAATAAAATTGGAGAAAACACATCAATCTGCCTTTAAAAAGCTTTTGGGGGGGAGGGGGGTTTAACCCTACTCGGTAGCTACAATGTGCATATACACACATGCTGAGTTTAATTCAAATCATCTTCAAATTAGAATAATTAAGATAAAATACTCCTGCAATACATATTATCCAAATACCTTTCTTTAGTGCTATTTTGGGTAAGTGAGATAAAGGCCACTTGAAAAGCACTGGCTGCTTAGGTGTTAAACACAGACAGTAAATTCACCTTTCTAAATTGCCCCATTTATTCTATTTAATTCTCCTTCTGTAATCAGGAGCACTGAAGTACACATTCATAGTTGCTTTCCTTTGGCAGGGTTCTTTTATTACTGTCTCTTTTCCTTACATAAAGTCCTGCAGCAGCTGCTCTATTATGACATGCTTTTCCCCAGTCTTTTTTTTCCAGTGGTTTTGCTAGCACAAATAATTAAACCGTACTTAACTTCCACTGCTTTGGCTGAAACTAAGAATGTTCTGGGTGTTACATGTATGGGGGTGTGGTAGGGGAACATGCTGCTGTGGAGGGGAGCTGGGTTGTTTGTTTCTTTTTGTTTTATTTCTGAACAGTGACATATTGATGTTTCAGATAATAAATCATTCCAATTTGTTCATGCCCGCAAGCAATGGTTTTAATCTTCATTTAGGACTTGCAAAGTCCGTTTTGTTAGAAGCATTTGATAAAATACTCAATTACCATTTTTTTACACTGTAGTTCAACTGCTGTGCTGATAAAAGGCTCCAGCTCAGAAGATAAACTGCAAATAATTCCTGAAGAACAAATGTCAGAGGCGGTATACAATAAAGGGGATTTTTTGAGCAGATTATTCTATCACCAATGTGACAGGGTGGTTCAATATTTATTTTGTTGAGAATGTCATTTAAATATTGCTTGACACCTGCTCCCTATATTCACATACTCATCACATTACAATTTCAAAGGGTTTAAAAGTGAGATGTGACTCTGTCCACTAACTAAAGAGAAACTCATATACAACCCAAGAAGATAATATGTGACTGATATATGAAAATTATTTTAACAAATGATTCAGTTCTTTGGGTTTTCATGGCAAATAAAAAATACATAAACTTCAGCATCCTCTCTTGCCCCTAGCTTTCATACATTTATTTTTGGGATCTTTGCTGATATATGACCGAAAATACATGCCTCTTAATCCATTAAATGCCCATTTCTAGATAATCTACTGAAAAGTTTTCCCTTCCCTTACCCTACTTTAATTTCCCTCTGTTTGCAGATAGCGTTATTCATTGGCTGAGAAGATACCTCATAAGGCAGATAGCTAGAACATGCTAACTTTTGTTAATGTTAATTGGTTTATTAGATCAACCCTCATTTGTTCAAAAGTTCCTAC
This sequence comes from Cricetulus griseus, assembly GCF_003668045.3. Taxonomy (NCBI): domain Eukaryota; kingdom Metazoa; phylum Chordata; class Mammalia; order Rodentia; family Cricetidae; genus Cricetulus; species Cricetulus griseus. The sequence goes on from NC_048604.1 coordinate 58,690,437, forward strand.
TAAGTGCTCAGCAAGAGAAGATAGCAACCATTTCAATATACTCCATTAAGCATTTTCCTCCCAGGAATTCCTCTCCATCCTCCATTCCCTAGTCAATCCCTTTCAACAGTTTAAAAGCCAACGCTTTTTTGTCATGAATTTTAAAGTTAGATGATGTCTCTAGATAAGATCAAGTATAATCCCTAATTTCCTCTTTGGAAAGTAGTGGGAAATAGAGAGCTGAGAACCATTAGCAGAAGAGGAACTAAAGGATTCACCCACAGAATTTTGCTTGCATTTACAATATTTTAATGCTATACCTTTATTTTCCAATAAATCCCCTTAGAATGTGTTATTATATTGTCTTGCTGATGAAATACATGTTACATGTTTCCATATTACCTTAACTGGGCAAAATTTTATATCTTTTGAAATCATAAGAAAGAGGGGGACTTAAAAAAAAAAACGAGTACAACTGAACATTTACTTACTAGTACCTAATTCCTTGGCTATCAGATTTTTAATGAAGTACATGTGAGCTCTGATATAAAGAAGAGCTGGATTTGCACCCATGACAAAGAGTAATACAGACAATGGATCTAATCTAACCTGTCAGCAAATTAAAGGAAGTAATACCAACAAAATTTTAGATGATGTTAAACTGGGCATCATTAAATAAGAGTTGAAATAATGTTGTCAACAGTAAAGTTTGATTGTCCTGTAGTAGATCCTTCTCCATTTTCCTCATGGAATACAAATAACTCATTTTACCCTTCTATTATGTTACATCAATCCCTAAGCAAGAGAGGACATGAAAGTAAGGGAAAGGCTTCAGAGTCACAATTCTTTGAGTTCAAATCATCATAAACTGACTCTGGGGCTAAATCATAATTTTCACTCATATAATAGGTAAATCAACACTTGATTGAGGATGCTGAAAATTTCTTTAAGTGCTTATCAGACATCCGAGATCTCTCTGTTGGGAATTCTTTTAGATCTGTACCCCATTTTTAATTGGATTATTTGATATGTTGATGTCTAATTTCTTAAGTTCTTTATATATTTTGGAGATCAGCCCTCTCTCAGATGTGGGGTTGGTAAAGATCTTTTCTCATTCTGTACGTTGTCTTTTTGTCCTTTTGAGGTTGTCCGTTGCCTTATAGAACCTTTTCAGTTTCAAATGAGCCTGAAAATGGCCATCTCCCATAACCTGGCAAGACTTCCAGTGGAGGGATTTGGACCCCAACACAACCACATAAACTTTGACCTACATTTTTCCCTGCCTACAAGATATGCCAGGGTAAAGGTGGGGCAGAAATTACAGGAATGGGTAACCAATAACTGGTCCAGCTTGAGACCATGAGAGTGAGCCAATGCCTGACACTGCCTGGAGGGAAAGGACCCAGAGTCTGGACAGCACAGAGACCTAAGACACAACCAAATATGATTGGATAAAATCAATGACATGATTTTAATGATATTCTGCCATACTCATAGATTGTTTCCTAGCCCAATTGCCATCAGAGAGTCTTCCACAAGTAACTAATGGAAACAGAGGTGGAGACCCAGAGCCAAACATTACAAGGACCTCGGGGGATTCTGTGGAAGAGTGGGAGAAGGATTATGAGAGCCACAGAGGCCAAGAGCATCACAAGACAACCCACAGAATCAATTATCCTGGTTTGCTGGGTGCTCACAAAGACTGGATCACCAACCATAGAGCTTCTATGGGTCCAACATAGCCCCTCTGCACATATATTACAGTTGTGTAGCTTGGTCTTCTTGTGGGGCTCCTAACAGTAGGAACAGGGCTATCTTTGACTCTTCTAGGACCCTATTTCTCATACTGGGTTGCCTTGTTAAGCCTTAATAGAAGAGGTGCTTAGTCTTACTGAAAGTTGATATGTTATGGTTAGAGAAATACAAGGGAGATGTGTCCTTTTCTGAAGAGAAAGGAGAAGGAGTGGATAGGTGGGGGGGTTGGGAGAAGAAGAACTGGGAGGAGAGGAGGGAGGGAGGGAGGGGAAACTGATCCATCTGGGGGAAAATTAATTAATTTTTTAAATAAAAAATGAACTTGTAAAATATACTTATAATCTCAGAACTGGGCAGGAAAAGACAGGCAGATGTCAGGGGTTCACTGACCAGGAGCATGAGTTTATTTATTAATCAAACTGCATTATATGCATATGTAAAGTTTAATTTAAAAATATCATATAAGATTATTTGAGCTTATAGAAATATAATAGAATTCAGTTGATGGCATTTGTTTAAAACTTCTCAAATTTTACCTAAAGTTTTATGTACTCTTAAAAGTTTATTATGAGCTTCCATTTCAAGTCATTCCAATTTAGCAAATATTTTAGTAGCAGGATACCACATGCAAGTCAATATGCTAGCTGGTTAATTTATCTCCTCCACTCCCAGTTGCTAAATGTGATCCTTTTGAAGCTCTGACTATTGCTTTTCCCTTGCTTTTCAGAATATTAAACATAATGAATCATTGTGTTTCCAACTCTTTTTTTTTAATTTTCCCCCTCAAGATCCTGTAGCATAATACAGACATCATTACTTCTCTGCTAGCATAGTGATTCCTTTCGTCATGCCTGAAACAGCTACAATACAGAGATTAAATACAATCTATATCCACATAAATCATTGAATAAATGAATCATGAAATTAATATGTAAATTGTGTGTTTAACCTCTATTTATACAGCACTGTCTGTCACCATGTTGTAAATCTAAAACTAATTGCAAATTCACAACTCTGCAAAAAGAACAGCATGGTAAAAGCTTGACATATTTATTAACTAAATGTTGAACTATATTGAATAAGTAATTAACAGCCATGCCAGAACAGGGACAGAAAATTATATTTAAGCACAGATGTCACCTGTATGAAGCAGCTTAAACTACTTTATATCAGAGTTTTATATTAATCAAAGAACACTGCTATTTAATTTTGAAAGACAAATCTGTTTCCATTTATTCATGATTTCATTAAACATTTCCTTTTTAAAAATGTTCATGACATGATACACAAAGTCATTCAAGGAGTACACAAAAAGCTTCTCAGCTCACTCGGCATATTATAGATTGATAAACAAGGTAAAAATTCTGTGTGTATTTTAATGATATCCAGAATAAAACTATTTAAATGTTTAATGGGTTATGTCATCAAAATATGCATGCCTACTAAAATATTTTCTATAAATAGTAAGCAATTTTAAAAACATAAATTTGAACATAAATCTGACATGAAAATATGTACAGAGGAAAATGTGGTAAGCAGCGTATTAATGTCCCATATATATATATATATATATATATATATATATATATATATTCATACAAATCACAGCCTCTACATTAATTGCTCTATCTACAACCTGAGTTTTTACTAAAATGTTAGACTTTTAGTTGTTTAGTATATAATTTAACAACAGGGCATAGTATTAAAATGTTTACAACTGATAACCAAGATTTCTATGAAAACCTTCATTCATTTCAATTGATAATGAACATGCAGAAAAGTGATAAATCATAGCTCTTGAATTCTCTAACCAATTCAATCTGGATTACCAGTACCATACAAACTGCAAAATAAGACAACTCAAATTCACCTAAAGAGAAATGTTTCCCAGAATTTTACACTTCAATAAACGTGTGCTTCTGTATCCTTGTATCTGGTCCTTTTTATAAATTTTAAAGCATCTGGACCCTATCAGACCTGCATCCATATCTGTTGAATTTCTTTTAAAAAATCTATAGTAAATTCCAGTATCTCAAGAATCCTGATGCAAGTGTTTAGCTTGCCGGGCATTGGTGGCACACGCCTTTAATCCCAGCACTCGGGAAGCAGAGGCAGGCAGATCTCTGTGAGTTCCAGGCCAGGCTGGTCTCCAGAACGAGTGCCTGGATAAGCTCCAAAGCTACACAGAGAAACCCTTTCTCAAAAAATAAAGAATCCTGAATAGAAATCATGGGACAAAGGGGAAAAAGAAGAGGAACAGAAATCATAAAAACAGAACCTCAATACTCTATTGAGATTTTCACATTATAATGTGTTATACTACAGTAATAAGAATGGTTGATTTGCCTTTTATTTCTTACATATCTAAAGCAAGAGAAAGATCAATGTAAGTTGTCTCCCTTTACATGTGATACATCCATGAAAGCCAATGTCAGGGGGAAAAGATACGGACAAAAGGAGGAACATTCTTTACAGAGAAAATACCTAGAAACTCCAAATGTGCATAAAATGTAATAAAGCATAAATAATTTAGCAGACTGACTAAGGCATAATCAGAGTCTTAAAAAACTTTTAATTGTAATAAGAGTAATAAGATGATTAAAATGAAAACAGCAATGCTAAGTATGTATTACATATGCATATCATTACAATGGTTAAGCCTTTTAATAAACATCTTGTATGAAGAAGCACCTTGTGACCTGAAGATTGTTTATAGCATTGCCAAAGTATTCATAATGCAAAATTAAAGGAAAAAAATAATAGAAATTTCAGACATTATACTTTCTTTTGAAATGAATATATTAATGTGCATATTTGATTTTTGTTAGTCTAAGGACATTAATGTGTATATTTGAGATCTAAATGAATAGCTCTAGATTGTTTGAGTGGGAATATCATGGATTTAGACTTGAGGTTAGATAATTTCTAAAATGTTTCCTAATGTGTGTTTTACTTTTATAAGCAGAATACTCTTCCCCCAACTCTCCTCTCCTCTCTCTCTCTCTCTCTCTCTCTCTCTCTCTCTCTCTCTCTCTCTCTCAACCACACACATACACACACAATGAGATGAAGATATACCTCAATATTCAAGAATACGATCTTTACCTTTCATTATCATTCTCAAACTTTTGCTTTGGGATAATTTCCCACCATTTTACACCTTATTATTAGCCCATTGATATCAAAACATTAAAACCACCACATATTAATTTAACACACTTATGAAAAGATCACAACTTTAGAAAAGCAAACAAGTAACAAAATGACTTAGCAAGATAAATGGCAATATTTTATATTTAGACAAGTTTTATTTTTAATTGAGAGTCTAGCATTTAATGGCTGAACTGTCTCTGCATCCTTGGATTACGTGTAAATCCAGAAGGCAAGAAGATTTTCACGTTTGTTTTTGCATTCAGTCTGATGCATTATGTTGTTCTGTTTGTTGCATATATACTGAGATAGCCAGCTATACACACATATGTACTTCAAAAAGAAGTGACCTGGATTCCCATTGGAAGCATTTTAGGGGCCTCCAGGAGTACCTTAAATGATATTCTGAGAATACTACCTTAATTCAATCCATTTTTATGAGGGTTTTTACCTGTAATTGTACTATGGTGGAGAACAGTAGCATCTATCTCTTTAGGAAATAAGCAATGCTCTGCCTTCCTGTCAAAATAGAATAGGCAAAGAAACGCCATGCTGCTCTTTGGGAAGTTATAATTTGGCATTTAATTGCTGACAAGTATTTTGATAAATTAGATCAATTAGTATTTTCACTGATGTTCTAAAGTTTCCCTACAAATATATCTCCATCAATATTATGTGTTTTTCCTGACAAATTGCAATCTGGTTATATGTTATTCTCTTTTCCCCTTAAAGTAAATTTCTATGTGAATGCAATCTTCCAGCAACAAATAATATAAAATAAAATCTGGGATGTTTAACAGTAAGAAAGGTTTTACTGTTCATTTCTACCTCTACTAATAATCTCCCCTGGGCCTTTAGGCAGGTCACTTAATTGATCTGTGACTTAAGTGATAATGATATACTTGGAAACCTACCAATATCATTAATTTAACATGGATTCTTAACTGGATTTCTTTTGCTTTTGAAATTAGGTATGCTTCCTTGTGATTTTTATTTAGCCTGTAATTCATTTGGCTATCTTGGTGCCTCAAAAAGAAGTTCACTAAAAAATAGTACAGTTAAATAAATTTTACACAAAACTTTCCTTTGTATCCTCATTTCGTTGTTTTTAAGGTAAGTATTGAATACATAGATTAACTCAGGCTGGCTCAGGGGGAGACTAACATTTTTTAAAGTATGGATTATACACAAGGCATTGTGCTAAGTTCTCCTTACTTGTCAGCTCAACTAGGAGATAAGAATCACTTTTCTGTGCTTATTTATCAAACCTACCTTCAAAGAGCATGTTCTGTCCCAAATCAAAGCTTTATTTATATGGAAGACATGGTGCTCCACACACCAAAACTTGGCCACTCCATGTCTTGCTACATACTCTAATTCCCCTAAATGAGCATTAAGATAGCTTAATTTGTCTTTCATAGGAAACCCAGAGTTTGAGTCTGATAAAAAGCATTATGGTACTAATTTAGAAAAAAATAGGAACAAAGTTATATTGAAAGAAACCAAGAATGATCATAATCTGCCTCTTCTATATTCTGGGGTGGGATGGAATTGCTAAAAAAGCAACCCTTTTCTTCACCTGACGTTTAAGCCAGAGATTGGCACTATCCCATCTGTCTGTTCCTGGTGGAGATTTATGTTGAAGAGATAAAACTTTCTCCTACTTTTTTTGTTTTCATCCATTCCTTGTCTCATCCGACATTTCATTCTGGCAAGGAGAAAGACCTGCTCATCTCAGTGGCAGGAAAGAACAATCTTCGATTTATAACATGCAGGAGCCCATCACTGTGAGAGAGCAATCTTTCCCCTAGACAACTCCCCATTACTGAAGCTGATACCTCCTTGCCCTGCTCTTGCTTCAGCACTGATCTGTCAGTCCCAACAGCAGGGCAAATGGCAACACCTACCCCTATGTACAGTTTTTCATTTTTATCTCAGAAAATTTGTTTGGTGGGTTCTTTAAGCAAACTGAAAAACATACTTCCAACAGTTTTTCTTTTACAGACTTCCTTATTACATAAACATGCACATACCACATATAATGTGCCTTTATATATTGCTATATATTTCAGTGACATATTATACACTTAGCAGACTTAGATTGCATTCTCCCACCTTTCTTCCCGTTCTTAAAACTGCTTCTATGGTACTGATAAAGTCTAAAAAGGCTGGCAGGAAAGCATCATTTTTCAAATACTTCAGGAATAATGAAGCAGAGATGGCTTAATTACTGTTGGGAAGTCACTAAAATAAATGCAAGGCTGTTTTGTAACATACGCCTACTTGGCAGAGCTGAATTCATTTGTAATGTTTGATTTTGGAACATAATGTAATTTACTGATATAAGCCTTTTTATTTCAAATTATATTTAATGGTAAGTAGAGAGAGGGGCACATGCAACAGATGAGAATCTCGAGTTTCTAGAAAATTAATAAATAAGAAAATGGTGATAGATAAATAGTAACACACAGGGAGCCAACAACAATCCTACAGACTGTGTTTACCTTTCTGTGTAAAAGACAAGAATATTAAGAATATTAAATTGACACAGCTGCATTTATTTGGAGAATGTTCTATACCACATGATCAAATTCACTGAAACATGGTATTGAAATAGCCAATTATCAGAAAAGCCAATTGCCCCTTGTTCTGAAATGTAGATAATGTACTGAAATTAAAACGCATTTTAGTGAAAGCAGGTTGCCTTACAAAGGATTGACACCCCCATAGCAAGAGTGTCTTAGGCTCTGATCCCTTTTAACATTGTATCCCCTGCTTTGTAATATTCATAAAACCCACTTAAAATACAATAAATCATATAAAATGTTTCTGGGAAACATAGTAAGCATAGTGTCAAAAGAACAAATAGCATAACATGCAGCTAGATTTGTGAATTCTTTTCTACTATCATTCAGCTAACATGAAGTAAACATGTAGAATCCAATCAGCTCTTTGGATGGTTCATATGGTATTTATGGATTTAGCTTACCTTTATCTTTCCCCTCCATCCCACAGCTATCTGGTTTTCAAAGATCCATCTGGTTTGCAAGTTAAAGAAAAATGCAAGTAGAGTGTACAGCAAAAAAAAAAGATGAAGCAAGTAGCACATCCTTCAATGAGTAGCATGTTTATACTAAACTCCCTTAAGAATTTCTGAACTTAAGCCTTGAAAATCTATTGTTTGTCTCTTCTGTCAAAAATGGTTTATAATTCTATATTCCAGAGCTAGTTAGATGTTACATTTGAATCTCACAAAATATGGAGATTGGTTTTAAGAGATTATTGGATCCACACATTAACATGCAGAGATGGTGATAGATAGATAGATAGATAGATAGATAGATAGATAGATAGATAGATAGATAGATAGATAGATAGATAATGACTTTAGCAATAGCACAGAAAGATGAGAATTTAGAAACCAGACCTGGGAAGAATAAGAAGCAAATGTGATGGGGTGCACTGTATGATATTCCCAAATAATTAAAAAAATACTATGTTGGGGGAAAAAAGAGAATTCAGTCTTTTAAGATGTAAAAGAATTGTCAATGTATGACAGAGAAGACACCAAAGAGGCTGAAGCATTTCTTAAATATAATGAATGAAGTAAATTTGCTATTTTTGTACCTTTGACATTTCCATGAGACAGACCATTTTAAAAGTCTTGTTTAAATGATTTGCACATTTTTACACACAACCATGCCTTATACAAATTTTTAATTTTAAAGGGAGATCCAGGCATACTGCAGTGCTGAGAAGTAAAGGAAATCAGCCTGTGAGGCCTGCAGCATCTACAAAGTTAGGAGTCAGTATTTCTACAGGGAAATGTGCTGTGTACAAATTAACTGAAACCCTGCTTCAGTACCAGGAAGTTAATCAACTGATTCCAAAGTAGACCAAACTTTTTTTTAATCTTAGAAATAAACCGATGGCAGTGCAGATTTTACAATAAATGTTATGATCAATTTTGTGGTCTCAGGTGTTACTGCTTTATTTACCTTTAAGGGCATCTGTAATAAGGCAGAAGGATCAATATTATAAGGTCTTTATGCATTCGCTGTAAAATTATTATGGATTCACTGCATTATTGTATTGCAGAGTTTTATCAATGGTATTAACTTAAAAGCCAAATACATGTTATTTGGAATAATACATCCTATTTTCTCTATCCTTGGAATTTTGTGACAACCTACAAAGACAATTTGTGATAGGAATATAGAGAACTTAGACAGCATTCCAGAATTTATAATCCATTTAATGAAGAGAATAAGAAGATGCATAAAAAGAACTGTGAAGTTCTATTAAATATCATAAAACATGTAATTATCAGTGCTTGTTTTATAACTCAAATTAATTTTATGTACATCCACATAATAACATGGACAAATTGTCCAAAAATATTGTTCTGATAGAGTTGGAAATCTTCAAGTGGGGGCTGGAGAGATGGCTCAGCCATTAAAGGCTAGGCTCACAACCAAAAATATAAGAAATCTTCAGGTGGTTGGTACAGATTGATTTGATAACAGCCGTGTTGTACCATAATAATTGATTGCGTTCTCAAATATACCCAGCTACTATATATAAAATGGCCCTACTGGTAGCAATTTTAACTGGCTTTCCTTAGAAAATCTTCTAAATTTACGAGGACTTTAATTCTCTTGTCATAGACAGGAAGATTAGGTGACAGAGAATTAATAGTGAGATTTTTTTTTCAGTTTTCTCTCAAAATAAGACAGTCATTAACAGTGTATTGAGCTGGCTGTTATTGACATATACTTGTAGCCCCAGGAGCCAAGGGACTGAACTGGGAGGAGCCTGAGTTTGATGCCAAGATTACCTCCACAGTGACACTCTGCCTCCAAATTATACAAAGAATATATTTATTCAAAAAACACTCACATAAAGGTTTTACATTTACCACCTTATACGCTCTTTTATTCTCTATGAGAATCTGAATTTTTTATTTTAAAGCCTCATCTTTACCAAAATATATATGGAGAAAACACAAAACCTCATTAAATACAACTGTATAATCCATACATAATACAAGTTGATTAATGCATTTTTCTATGATATTTAATGATTCGGCAAGAAATTATATATGCCATGTATTCATTTGGGGTTATATTATCTTTCTTCCCCTTATAAGCTTTGGTGGCAACCTTCCATCTTGGATATGTGAAACCCCAATAATATTTTACTGCATTGATAGAATATTAAAAATTTTCAAAACATTTTAATGCTTGTTTTGACACAGGAAATGGTTAACATGAATTGATTTTAAAGAGACAAGACCACAATAACACAGGATCACAATCACACAGGTAAGCCCTAAACCCACCAAGCTATTCCCAAATTCAATGGCACCACTCTGCCTCAGCTTCCTAAATTGTTAGGATCACAAATATATACTACCCACACCTGGCCAAAGTAAATGTTTATTCACATTTTATACATAAGGAAAGTAAGCTCTAGAGAAGTTCAATGATTTGCATGATAACAGAAAGGATTTGGCATATCCAAAGCAGAAATAGAAATTTTCTGTTGGCCAGCCCACTGCTAGAACACATTGCTTTGCCTTCCATCCAATTAAACAATTTTCCTTACTTGTTTATTGTATTTTCCAACCATTTTTATATTTCAATGTTTTATTTATTTTACATACCAAACACAGTTCCCCCTCCTTCTCCTCCTCCTCCTCCTACTCCCACTCTAACCTCTCTCCCCCATCCCATCTCCCATCCACTCCTCAGAAAAGGTAAGTCCTCCCATGCGGATTCAACAAAGCCTGGCATATTAAGTTGAGGAAGGCTCAAGCGGCTCCCCACTGCATCCAGGCTGAGCAAGGCATCCCACCATAGGGAATGTGCTCCAAAAATCCAGCTAATATACCAGGAATAGATCCTGGTCCCACTGTCAGGGGCCCCGCAAACATACCAGTATAGGAAGAATAGGGTAATTAACTGATCCAAAAGTTTTTTACGTGATAAAAATATTTCTGTATTCAAATTCATTGCTGAAATTTAATAAATATAGACTGATGCCACCAATGCTCTTGACTGACTTTGCAATGCAGCTTCACTTAGAATCCCCAAACACATAAAACCCTTTTTATAATAAGCCTACATACTAATGTAAAATAATCAAATTTTGGTTGTTTTCTAATACAGGAACCATAGAACAGGCTATCTTAAAAGTCTCCACAATCCTATTGCCTCAGCATTCCACAAATGAATCAGTTCTTTTAAAGCATTGAAATTATGTCATCACCTACAAATAATGCTTTATGGATATAAAAATTTCACTGAATTCCATAGACAACCAAATAAAGACATATGAGAAAATAAAAATGATTTAAAGCAATCACCAGAAAAGTTATATTGCAAATTAAAGTATTCAATACAAAAAATTGCCAGTTTACTAATGTAAGTGTGACCTAGTACAAATGTGTATAATCTGGCAATTTTACATGGAAAAATATAGATTGATTTTATATTCTAAATTCTTTCTGAGTAATGGATAACCCACTTAAATCAGAATAAAAATAATACCTCTTCAAGAATTAATGACCAAAAAAATAACCATTGACAGAAAAAAATATCTCATTACAGTTATAGAGTTCAAGAAACAACTTGTGAAAATATGAATAACCAAAACTATTGTTATAATACTTTAATACAACAGTCATATTGATGAATATATTTCCTACTGTCATTCAATTTCAATTGTCTTTAGAACAAAGAAATTAAGTTTGTTGATAACAACATTTCCAAAGTTGTCATCAATTTACAAAATTCAGACTATTTTTGATCTCTCAAAATCAACTAAACTGTCTCATGTGATGCATGTTTGTAATTATGTTCCGCAATGTCAATCTTAAGATACTATTAAAAATTAATGTTTCATACCAGCTTAGAAAGCTGCTTTGAATGGGAGTTTAAGTAGTGCATTTTAGAGAGTGTTTGTCTTTTAATTTTCACTGGCAAGAGAAAATATTAAGATAAAGTGAATGATTCACAGGAAGTAAAGCACTAGTTCATCTCAACTAAGGCACCCAGCAGTTAGTGCTGTTTTCCCACTTTTACAGATCTTCACTGAAGAGAATTCTATTCCTCTATAAAACACCTACATGCTCTTTCCCTTTTTTATTAATTTGTGTCCCCTTTTCTTTCTTTTGGTTAATTAGGCTAAAGGTTTATCATCTTCTTTAATTTTTCAAAGAACCAACACTTCAACGATTCTTTGTATTTTTTGTTCTTTGATTTATTTTATTGTCGTTGGTCCTTATTTTTTATTTTAAAAATCATCATGCAATACTTTGATCAATTCTTTCACTCCCCCAACTCTTCACATATCCCCCACTTTCCTGCCCACCTAACTTCATATTCCTTCTTTCTCTAAAAAATAGGAAAGCCAACAAAAGTACAAAAAAATCAAAACAGACAAACTAAAAACATATAAATAGCACAAAACAACAAACAAACAAAAAGCATACCCACATGCTCACACCAGAAAAAAATAATTCATTTTGTTTTTGTGTTAGCCTACTGATCCTAGGCTGGGGGCTTTCCGGGAAAGTGGTTGATATACCAAGTGAAAGTCCATTGGAGGAAACTGATTTTCCCTTTCCCAGAAAGTATCCATTTCATTCCTAACTTTGATTATTCCTTCCCATCTAACATTTTCTGGGTGTTATTTGCCTTGTTTTGGCAAGGCCTTTGGGTGCATAATTAAGTTCTTAATACACATTACCTGGACACAACAGGACAGTTGAAAATTTGAACTCACAGCATTTGTGGCAACATGCACAAGACATTGATTAGCTCAAGCCAGAAAATACCCTGCATGAGTAGTGTAGGAGGATGCTAAGTCCTACCATTTGCTGAGAAGACATTGGCAACTCATAGCGACTGAGAGAGAGACTTGGTATTCTTTACAGGTGTTGTCCTTGATAGGTCCACCACTCTCCAGAACAGAGTCCACTCACAAGAATATTATGATAACACAAATTGAGGGCTGGAGAGGTGACTCAGTGGTGAAGAACAATGAGTACTGTTCTAGAATTCTTGAGTTCAATCCCCAGCAACCACATTTTGGCTCACAACTAACTGAAACTGGATCTCATTCCCTCTTCTGATGTGCATCAAGAAAGAGCACACATGGATAAATAAGTATTATCAAACATTATAACACAAATTGCATTCTTTGTTTTTTTTTAAGATAAAACAAAAGTGACTGAATGGGGATGGAGGCTAAATATGACCAAAACATATTGTATGCAGTTATCAAAACATAAAAGGATTATTTAAAAACGCCAGTGTGGCTGCATAGTTTTCTTCTCTCATAATTTTGTTGTATGTCTTGACTTAAGTAAAATGATGGATAATCCAAGTGTCAGTAATCTGGAGAATTAGTACCCTTACACTCTGTTTAATGGAAAAATATGGTAGTGAATTTGGAAGCATCTTCTGAAGTGTGTAATGTGAATATGTATGGCTGTGCTATATTACACAATACTTACTGCATTTTCCACCAATAGTCATGAAGACATTCCCATGAGCACTCATAGATGCAGTTTTCAAAATAGTCCCAACATTCATCACCAATCGAATGAAGAAATAAACTGTGATGTACAACAGAATTCTATGTAGCAATAAATAGAATAAGATATTCTTCCATGTAAAAACATTGATGAATCTCAAAGACATAACTGCATGAAAAAGCAAGAGACAAAATAATGCATTCTCTGCCAGTCTACTTGTATTAAATAAACAAATATATAGTGATAAATGTAAGAATACAATTTTCCTTCTGATGATGTTCACAATGCTCTCATTCTTGATCTGGATACAAGACAAGCACAGATGTGCTACCATTGTGAAAATTAATGAGGTTGGATATTAAGGTTTATGCACTCCTCTATGTGTATATTTTTGTAAAAGAAAATTAATAGTCTAAGAAAGAAAATGAATCAGTTACCTCAAAACTAACACTAAAGATTATGATTGCTTGAGCTTATCATTATCATCTATAGCCCTACATCAAGGACAATGTAAACCACAGTGGATAAGGTTTGGCACTGTGACCTTGCTGTTTCCTCTGTTAGGAGAGAAATGGTTCACTAGATACAAAAAAATGCAAATCCCTCTTTTTCACTTTGACCTTTAGTGCATCTCATTTTTTACAAGTCACCCCATTAATCCTCATAAATATACACACACTAAAGCCATCCTGTCAATCTTATCATGATTTCCATTTGCTTGCTTTTAAAAGGAGGTATTTATAACTGAAAAACATTTCTATTGAATTGTGATAAAAAATTCACAGATCCCACTAATCAACTAAACTCAAAGAAGAAATTGTATACCCAGTATTAGAAAGAAACACATAAGAAAAAATACATTGTTTTTAAAAATACTTCCACATTCTTACGTTGCAATTAGTAGAGACACCTTTTTTCATTATATCTTGCAAACAAATATTATAAAAATATTTTTAAAACGTAAAAGGGATAAATAAAACAAAAATTAAAAGTTAGCCAAGCCAGAAAAGACAGTATTAAATCAAGTATAATGTCACCTTTTTATTCTGTATTACTAGAAACAGACTATGAATGTTTCTCATGCCAAAAGAAACCTGATGACATTTAAGAAAGAAATCCTGCCAAATTGCACATAAAGACATACAAAAATAAGGTCAATGAGGCTAAAAGCCTCATTAGGAATAAATATTTAGTAATGGAAAGTAATCCTTATTATGTGAGCTCACTAAAATATGTCATGTAATATGTAATAAAATTTCATAAACAGAATGATTATAACCAAAATGACCATAATATGGGTTGTGATTAAGCAAAATATTAGTAACTCAGGATTAAGTTGAACCCTGCTTGTTTCAAATTTGTATTCAACTTACTTTAAATTAATCCAGGACCACAGAGGACACCCCCCCCCCCGGAAACACAAGCTCACATTTCTGAAGATCAGTGACAATTGGACAAAAATGACAGGATATGCCCCCCTAAGGAAATACCATCAAAGTTCCTCTCTCTACTCTCACCAAATATCTAAATATATCTCTTTAAACAGCATTATGATTATTTTTAGAAGTGGAGGGAATAAACCCAGGAACCTCAAACAGGCTAGGCAAGTGTTCTACTGCTAAATTACTCTGCAAGCCCATGCCTCATTCGTAGTTGTGAATGATAGGGGAAAATAATCAAATGAGGCTGGAGAGATGGCTCAGCGATTAAGAGCACTGGCTGCTCTTCCACAGGACTGGGGTTCAAATCCCAGCACCCACATGGTAGCTCACAACCATCTGTAACTCCAGTTCCAGTTCCACTCAGCTAGGGAACCAGCATAGGACTGAACCAGGCCTACTGGACATGGGTGTCAGTGGGGAGGCCAGGGCAGTCTATAGGGCCTCTGGCAGTGTAACAGTATTTATCCCTAGTGCACGAATGGACTTTGGAAGACCATTCCCTAAGGAGGGATACTCTCTCAACCTAGATACATGGGGGAGGGCCTAGGTCCTGACCCAAATGATGTGATGGGAGTGGCGTGGGGAGATGGTGGGGGCCATGGGAGGCTGGTAGTGAGAGGGGACTGGGATTGGTATGTAAAATAAGATTGGTTTTTTAATTTATATTTTTAAAAAGAGAAAGAAAAAAAAAGAACTGAGGACACACAAAAAAACTTTCCAAACAATAATCAAATGAAATTCTCTTTTTAAAGATTTTTTTTTATTTTTATTGAAAATAGATTCTTCTTTTACACAATACATCACAAGCACAGTTTCCACTTCCTCCACTCTTCCCAGCACCCAAACAAGCACTTCTCCCAGATCCACTCCCCCTCTGTTTCCTCTTCAGAAAACAGTGGGCCTCCAAGAGATGACAGACAAACAGGGCAAACCAGACACAATAAGACAAACTAGAAGCTGTCATGAGCCTGGGCAATGCAACACTATAGAAGGAAAAGGGTACCAAGTGCAGGCAAAAGAGTCAGGAACACCGCCGGGTGTTGGTGGCACACACCTTTAATCCCAGCACTAGGGAGGCAGAGGCAAGCGGATCTCTGTGAGTTCGAGGCCAGCCTGGCCTCCAGAGCGAGTGCCAGGATAGGCTCCAAAGCTACACAGAGAAACCCTGTCTCTAAAAACCAAAAAATAAAATAAAATAAAAAAGAGTCAGGAACGCACCTGCTCCCACTGTTAGGAGTCCCACAAAAACACCGAGCTAATTCTGGTGGTGGTGTTGCATACATTTGGTCCCAGCACTTGGGAGGCAAAAGCAGACAGATCTCTGTGAGTTCATGGCTAGCCTGGTCTACAAAGTGAGTTCCAGGACTGGCTCCAAAGCTACACATAGAAACCCAGCCTTGAAAAACCAAAACAAACAAACAAACCACCAAGCTAACAGCCATAACGTATGCAGAGTGAAGAGACCTAGTGCAGACCCAAGAAAGTTCTTCATATTCAACTTCATAGTTCATTTACATAGACCTTCACTTTTTTTTAAGAAATAAGTTATTTCATGTTTACAAATAACACCAAAGATGTTTAATGAAACTACAATGAATCATATTATGTTATATTAACCTAAAATTATATACATGTAAATATATAGATATAGATATATAGATATATAGATATGCATATATGTGTATATGAATGAAATTATGTTATTTCAGCTGACAATGATCCCCATAAAATCCAATGTTCCCTAAACCATCTAGCAAATTTCCCACTACCAGACACGAAAAACCTCTTTTCAAACTGTTGGTCAGGGCAGTCTAAGTGACTCCCAAAATAATATAAACGATTGCTGTTGTCCTTTGCCTCTCAGAATTTAAACATATGATACTGCACACTTAGAACACAGGACTCAGAAGATTGGAGATAGATTTAACATGAAAGCATCCTTCATGTCATCTAGATTTTATAGTATCAGTACTATGTAATTTGACAAGGGAGAGAAGCAATAAATAAGCATATATAGCTGTAATGTCAATGTAGTATAGAATAACAACTATGGTAAGATAAACACAATGGTGCAACAGTGACACTCATCTATGCAGTAATCCACAGCTGTCTAAATGAACATAATGCCCACTCGATGGAAGGCAACTCATGCCTGGTACTAGAAACATAGCAAACTTCCTACAGCTACTAGGGTCATGGATCTTGGAACAGAGCCTACTACTACTGTGGAATAGTCCTATTGTTATAATAAAATACTGAATTGACAGTATCCAGGCAGGAAGTATATGTAGGGTGACCAAACTAAGGATGATGTGAAGGAGAATGGCGAAGCCTGAGGAGTCACCAGGCAGAGGGAGCAGGAGATTAACATGACATGCTAATAAAAGTACCACCATGAGGCAGAGGGTAAGTAAGACTTATGGGTTAATTTAAGTGTCAGAGTGAGCTAGTAACAAGCCTGAGCTCATGGCTGAGCATTTATATTTAATATAAGCCTCTATGTGGTAATTTTGGAACTGGCAGCTATGGGAGAGAAATGTCTGCCATTTTATTAAACCAGCATAATTCATTATTGCAATCTAAAACTTATCTTTATACAGGCAGATAATTGTAGCTCTCAGCCTGCATCAAAGATATTTTTTTAAAGCAAACAGAGACCATTATAGAAAATCACAGCAGATCAAATTGAAGAGATTAACAGATCATATGTAGCCCAGCCCCAACAGATACATCTACAATACAACTCCTTCACCTAAGACTCAGAGAACATTAATAAAGAGGAAACATTGCAAAAGCCAGAGGACCAGGAAGTCATCTGTGAGCTCATTTCTCCAAGAAATTACAAGGAGGATTTGTTCTTCATGATACAATAATATGGCTAGCTAAACAAAACCTGAACATATAATATCAATAAACTTTCTACCACGGAAGGAAGAAAATTCAGTGGGCCCCACCTCTAGACAAACAACCACAGAAACCTCTCCCGGGAATTATCCCCTTAGTTGGTTATCCAATCAGCATGGTCATATAAACACAAGCCACACTGAAATAACCTAATATGTTAGATTTACATATTTATATATATGATAATTGTATTAAAATGTCACAAAATTAGGAGAGAGTGAGAAGGGAACATGGGAGGGGTTGAGGCAGGACAGAGAAGAAATAATGTAATTGTATTAAGAATTATAAAAAACAATCCTCTTCTCAATATTTTTACCAATTTGACCTGTACTCAACTCAGCACCCAAGGCCATGACGTTCAAGGTTGTTTGTACACAGTGATACTTCACCCAGTCTTTCTCTGTGCAATTTTGTAAGCCACAAGGTCATGGAGAGGAAAGGAGGAGAAAGCTTATATAGAGTTCAGTTAATAACTTCCTGTGTTCGTCAATACCTTTTATAGGGAATGTGGAATAACATTTAATATCAAATGGAATAAAACACAAGAAGAGATCATATATAATAGCTGGTGAAATCAGTAAACTCAAGAAATTGGGCAAACATACCAAAAGATATGGGGGAAATTTTCTTATAAAAGCAGAAATTTAAATCTTAAAAACCAACAGCTGACCTGAACAAGGGGGAGCTCATGGTTCCCAGACTGATAGCTGGAAAAGTAGCATAGGACTGCTCCAGACCCCCCTGAATGTGGGTGTCAGTTAGGAAGCCTGGGCAATCTATGGGGCCTCTGGTAGTGGATCAGTATTTATCCCTAGTACATAAATGGACGTTGGGAGCCCATTCCACATAGAGGGATACTCTCTCAGCCTAGACACATGTGGGAGGGCCTAGGCCCTGCTCCAAATGATATAACAGACTTTGAAGATCCCCTATGGAAGCCCTCCCCTTCCCTGGGAAGCAGAAAGAAGATGAGATGGGGGATAGTGGGGGCAAGGGAGGAGAGGAGGGAGAGGAAACTGGGATTGACATGTAAAACAAGCTTGTTTCTAATTTAAATAAAAAGTACTTTCCAACATATAATATAATGAATATAGATATGCTAGAAGCATATGTTATACATATACACAAATTTTTGGACTATTTGACTCTTCTTTTTATGAGTCCATTTCTATGAAAGAAAATAAAGAACATTTTTTATAAATATACCTGTGATACTGTAATGAAATTTGGAATTCCTTTTGCCACCATTTTTTTAATTGCTTTACTTGCTTCCTAGGGAACAGAAGGTGTTGAGATGGGGGGTGAGGGGCAGGGGAAGAGGTGAGGGAGAGCGAACTGGGGTTGACATGTAAAAGAAGCTTGTTTCTAATAAAAAAGAGAGAGAAAGAAAAATCTATAAAAGTAATGTGACTCTAGGCTAAAGCTTTAATCTCAAGTCACTACCATGAGATAAGGGTAGATCAGAATATAATTTGTGCTTATCATACAGCTCATCTCCTATGTTGACAAAAGAAATCCTCATGTTAGTTTTTCTTGGACAAATGTGACCCCATACTGATATGACACTTATTTTTTCAGCTGTGGAAGAACACTATAAAGCCAGGTGTTTTTTAAGCTACATATCAGTTCATGAAATTTTTGCAATGATGGGTGCAAGCCTGCATTGTTTAACAACCAAATTTTTGTTCATTGCAAAATACATATATGAATATTTTAATTGTATTACAAGGCCTATCTGTTCATACATTCAGAATTGCCTTCATCTTTACAGAGTTCTCAGAAAAACTTTTGAACAGTTTAAAAAGAATATATAATTTTGACTTCTACAGTCCTTTGTCTTATATCCATCTTTAATAACTGGTTTTAGTAAGACTATTTCTTTCACATGACTTTTTTCAGAGTGAGGGAAAATTGTGTTTTCTTTCATCAATTAGAATACTAATCAGTTAAAATTATATGAGTAGCAGAATGGTTAGCATACTGGTTTAGCACCTGCTAGCTGCAGAATTTTGTACCATCACTTTGATTTATGGCCTTCATTTAATTATCATGGTTTTCAGCATACTGGCTTTAAATGTCCTCTAGACAAACAGAGACAGAGTATAGCTATTGTGCCTTCAAAGGACAGCAATAAAGCATTTTGCTTGCTCTCCTTCATGTTCTTTAATTCATCTTCTTATTTGATTTCAACTACCCAGAACAATTTCACCAGCCGTTATCCGGGAATGAAACCCTAAAAGAACTGTGTGTTGTTGTTACCCATAGTTCTAATATCCTTTACCTCCTTTTCATAAGTTTTGGTAAGAACTGTCTACTTTATAGCTAGAAACTTATTTTTGTTTAAAGAGAAACGTTGTAAACTAAAAAATAAACTCAGCAGATAATATTAAAAGTCTTCAAAGTAATATCCACTTAGAAGAATTTTATAGCATATTTTATAAACCAAAATCAGTTTATTTAAAAGTAAATGTAACAGGAAAAAAATCTCTTTGGTAAATTTTAACACGAGGCAATTCCTAGGCTGGAGTGGAAATAAAAGCATCCAAACACCTTAATCTTGAGATTCACAATAAGAAACTAGTTGAATATTTCTCCAAAATTTATAGTTTCTAGTGGGGGGAACTGATGATTTTACCATTTTGCATTTTAAAAAATCACCAAATGTCTCAAGACATGTGATTAGTGTATTTGGAAACACAAAATATGTCTCATTTTAAGATGCATATGAATTTTAAGAGTGTGAGTGTAAACTTTTTTGAATAAAGAACTATCAAGCTAAAGAAATAGGAAAAAATATTTTTGACTGATTACAAAGAACAAGTCCATCTCTGTCAGCATTGCTGCTCAAAGCATTTATTTAATTCTCTCTGAAGTTTACTGCTGTACATAGAAACAGACTCTCCAAGTAGTTTAGGGGGTAATTGACTAAAAATGGTTTATGAATAACAGATCATCTTTGTTGGATAAGAACATTATTTGCAATGCCAATAACAAAGAAATTCTGTAGGCTTTCTTGAAAGACCACATGTTCCTTATTAATATATAGGAGATAGTTTTATATTAAAATCATCACTGAAGAAGTATAAGTAGCAGAATGGTGAACCAGTTGAACATCTTGCCTTCTCCACATTTGAAATAGTACCTTCTAGTTTGTAGATATTCTATAAATTACATTTTCTAATATTGTTTCCAAAGAAATATTACTAAGTCCAACATTTTAAAAAAACATGCATAATCTCAGTTGTAAAGTGATAACAGCCATTAAAAAAAGAATAAGGATAGTTACTTTACTTTGAAATTTCTATGTAATCTGGATCATATACTATCGTTGTTGAAATTCAATATGGATGGTGATTAACGTACGGTTTATATATGCATCATAAAAAATCATTAGATATATATATGTGAATCAGAATTCTCAGAGAAGAAACAATCAGTAATATAGTAATACAGTCACAATAAATAAATTCCCAGAATTCTGCTAAGGATTTTGTTTATTAGAAGTTAAATAAAGCTTATAAAATGTTTATGTTCTTAACTAAATTCTTAAAATTGTGTTCACTTCTAGATAAATGTGAACATTTCTGTCTATATTCATCCTTTAAGGGAAAAATAATAACTTAGAAACATTATTTCTGAGTGACAGCTTTCCTTCCTCCAGGAAAGAGCAAAGATCAGATCAATAGCCCAAACACTAAACAGAAACATTCCAAACCCAGAAAAGAACCCAGCAGAGAAAGCTCTGCAACTAGAATTTCAAAGACAGCTCGTTTGATAAATGAAGAACCACAATTCGGTGTCATTAAGACATACAAGCCACACAGCAATACACTGCTTTCAAGGCCTTTCTTCTCGGGATGTGGAAATGTGAACATCAGTCTGGCATTCAATATGTTAGAATGTGTACACAAAAGACTATAAATAACTACAACTACAACAGTCAAATGAACATGAAAGGGCTATTTCTCCAAGGTCTATATGTCCCTTTGGCAGAGAGACAAACTATGATGTCCCTTACAGTTTGCACCTTTCCTTGAAAACAAAAGTTGTCAGGATGATCTATGAGCTGATAGCAAGCTCCTCATTATAAAGACATCTCCCAATTCTATTTTCCAGTATAAGAAAAAAATGAATTAATTTTTTCTAACATCAAATAGATGATAGAAAGTTAAGAAAGGGTGTTATTTACTATATATACATACAAAAGTAAAATACATTTATTTAATATGCATAATTATGTAAAGTTAATTTTAACCACCAGAATTCAAAGTTTCCTTGAGCTCAATCAAGGATTGAAATTCATTCATTACTGGGATGTCAAACTCTTACAGGAGAAAACGTTTTCATGAAAATCAGAAAAAGAGAGAAATTAAAAGGAGAAATTTTCCTTTGATATGTCACATAGTTAAAAAAATATACATGAAGTCAGGCAGTGGAGGCACACACCTTTAATCCCAGCACTCTATGAGTTTGAGGCCAGCCTGCTCTACAAAGCAAATTCCAGGACAGCCAAGGATACATAGAGAAACCCTGTCTAGAAAAACAAACAAACGAATATGAAATATTTGTTATTGATAGTGTTGTCCTACTTCAATTGTCTGTTGTTCACTGGAAATTCCTACAGTGCAGAGTTTTGTGATTAAATGGCATTTAAGTATTACTGAGTTTTTGTTTTTAATACTGTCTTGCCCATGATTTAAATTTAAACACTAATGTGCATTTGAGGGTACAGACACCACTTAATTGTAGAGATGTGGCTTGTAATTTTTGTAACACGTTTACATTGCATCATAACTCAACATTTGTACCATCTTCTCTGTACACTCCTCCAAGTATCACCTTTTCACCTTATTTGTTTTTGGAGAATTTTCTCTTTCTGTATGTCGTATTCAACTCTAATCCTTCTAATTGGACTCCTTTCAAACAGGATTGTTGTAATTTCCCTTTTATTCATTTATGGCCGCTTTCACACTTTTTCCTCTTCGCCAATAATCTCCTGGTTGGTAGGTATTGTTTCCCTTGAGTCAGCACTACTGGATTTTGTCTGTTTGACTAGTGATAGGTTTCTTTTAACTTTATAACACCACTGAATAAAATGTGAAATTGAATCATCCCTTTGAGGATCTTCAACCGCCACAGTACTAACAGCAGAGTGCTACCTGTGTGCTACTGGCACTGTTCTAGATCACTAATCATCTAAGTAATACCATCTAGGAACAAGTTCATGACCTGGACTTCTCAATATCTAGGGCTCAGCATGGTTATTTTGTACCCAATTTCTAAAAGGATCTATTCATAGCCTATCTTGACCATCACCTTATACTGGTCACTCAGGTCCTTAGTCCATGGTGGTACTGTTTAGCTAGATCTTGTTAATTCTGGACTTTCAGAATGCTCTGTTAATATTTCTGAAAATTCCCAAGTTTATGAATCATGCTTTCTTTTAGAATTGATCCATTATATCGGGCTATCAAAATCTGAAGCAAGTTTCCAGAGTTTCGGTCTGGAGAGTTGGCTCAACCATTAAAGGCTAGGCTCACAACCAAAAATATAAGTTTCCAGAGTTCCAAATCTTGCTACTATTTCAGAAAACCTATTTTAACATGGTCTAATTAAAGGTAATATATTACTGCCCATGGTGGTTTGAAAGAAAATGACCCCCCCAAAGGGAATGACAATATTAGGAGATAAGGTCTTCTGGGAAGAAGTATGTCACCGTGGGGTGTGCTTTAAGGTCTCATATATGTTCCAGCTACATTCAGCGAGACAGTTCACTCCCTGTTGCCTGTGGATTAGGATGTAGAACTGTCAGCTTCTTCTCCAGTACCATGCCTGTATGCCACCATGTCCCACCATGATAATAGTGGACTTAACCTCTGAAATGTAAGTCAGCCCAATTAAATGTTTTTCTTTATAAGAGTTGTTGTGGCCATGGTGTCACTTCACAGCAATAGAAAACCAAAGACACTCCCACACAAAAAATGATATCATTAAAAGTTTATTGTACTGAATTGTGTCCATCCAAAATTAATGTTGGTCGCTCAGCCTTGCTATGAGAATATATTTGGAGATATCTCATTTTAAAAGATAATCAAAATTAAATATGGTCATAAAGATAATACTCTAATCAATGTGGCTGATTTCTGTAAAAGCAAGGGAGACTACAGATCTAACCTCTCTTTCAGGAGTACAGGAAGTGGGCACAAGAGGGGTTGGAAGAAGAAAAGAGAGGGGTAGAAATGATATAAGCACAATACTCATGCAAGAAATTCTCAAAAACTGAAGAAAAGACAAGTTAAAGGTATAAAAATGGAACCATCAATGATGTAGTTGTCTTAATGTTTTCATTGCTGTGAAGAAACACCATGATCATGGCAACTCTTATGAAGGAGAACATTTAATTGATGTGGCAGATTACAATTTTAGAGGTTCAGTCAATTATCATCATGTCAGGGAGCATGATGGCATACAGGAAAACTTAGTGCTGGAACTCAGAGTCCTACATCTTTCAGGAAACAACAAGTCAACTGAGACACTAGGCAGTATCCTGAGCATAGGAAACCTCAAAGCCCACCCCCAAAGTGACACACTTCCTCCAACAAGGCTATATCCACTCCAACAAAGCCACCCTTCCTAATAGTGCCACTCCCTTCTAAATTGTGGAGACAAATTACATTCAAACTACAGTACTTTCTATTTATATACTGAAAGGTACAGAATAATCCATTTAACAAGTTATCTGCACACTTATGAGTATAGAAGAATTATTTACATTCACCTAACCATGGAAATAATCAATAGATTGATCAATAATAAAAAACATACACTACATACAATGGAATAATATTCAGATAAATGTCCTGTCATATTTCAAAAAATAGAGAAAACTTGGATACATTATGTTAAATAAATAAGGATTCCACAGAAGAGGAACATGGTACACTTCCATTTATGTGACGGGCTAGTGCAACTCACACAAATAATGAGTAAAATGTTAGCAGGTAAGATCTGAGGAGAAAGCAGGCTAGTGGTGGTGCATGCCTTTAGTCCCAGCACTTGGGAGGCAGAGGCAGGCAGGTCTCTGTGAGTTCAAGACCAGGCTGGTCTACATAGTGAGTGCCAGGACAGACTTCAAAGCTATAGAGAGAAACCCTGTCTCAAAAAAAAAAGATCTGAAGAGAAAGGGAAATGAGAAATTTTTCCATGGGCTGTGTTTGGTTGCTCAAGATGAATAGGGGATTTGCTATACAACAGACAAAGTGTCTATAATGCACCATGTACACTGTAGACTTAAAAATTTTTAGAAGGGTGATTTCTAATTAATTTTTCAAATATACACAAAAGAGTAGGAAGGAAATTGTAGAAGTTACTGATATGTTTACTATCATGATTGTGGTGATGGCTTCATGTTTGTATACACATTTTCAGATATTCCCAATTTCATGCAAATATGTGTACAGATTTTATATAATAAATATGAACTATTATATTTGCACATGAAACATTGATATGTTTCATCACTATAAGTGTTTTGATTGTAATTTTGTCCAAAATCATGATACATTAACACATATACTTTGTGAGGAAAAACTTATCAAAGAAAAGTGAAATTCAGTACAATGCTGAATTTTCACTAAAGTTTTTATTTTAATGTAATATCATTCTATGTCTTAACTTGGTCCACAAATTGTACATTGTTCAATTTTATGGCAAATATAGAATTTTTATAATTTATGTTGCAATTTCACAAATATTTCTATTTAAAAATAAGTTCGTATCAAATTTTATGACATTAAAGTGATGTAATCTACAAAAAAGAAAGAAGAAACCCTACTTTCATAGAAATAACTTAGCAACTTAGGGATTGTGACCCTTCCTTCTCCTTTTCCTACAACGTGTTTCCATTTAAAAACAACCATGAAGATAGGCCTAACATTCTAAATGTATCAACTCAGTCTTTGTACACTTGAATTTTTAAAAGTAAATCTATTATTTAGTAGATTGTGTTATAATTCCAGTTATTTATAAAATAACTTGTTGAAAGTCAAAGAAATAAAAATCAGGCATCTAAATTCTATTACTGTGCATTTGATATTCAAATTAACTTGTACCAGACATCAAAGAGGAGCTTACTCCTATCTGCATTTCTTTAAATATCCTTTTATCACATTCTTTTCATTATTATATACAAAAAATCCCACATTGGTAGAACTGCAGAACTGTTCACACTTAAAAACAAATATTGGCTATAAGCATTAGATGGAATTTTTATCCATAGTATGTACAATTAAAATAATATAAAATATAAAACTCAATTGTCCTAATTCATATATCTTATAAAGTCTGAAGATCAAGGAAAACAAAAATGAGAAGGCAGTAAAAGGCCTTAAGAAGATTAGAATTTCACAAGTAAAATGTAATTTATAAACCACTAAATTGTAATTTATTATCTACTTATGCAGCTTTATACTCTACTTGGAACATCTACCCACAAACAATAACTGGGAAGCCTTAACCATACAATAAACATGATACATCCGATAAGTTACTGAGAAGTCGACTAATACAATAAAATTTTGCTGTCAAAAATAACAGGAAAAGTCTTTCAGGTGATCAACCTAAGATGAATATTTTCAAAAATTGTCAGGAAATTCTTATATAATTTAACTTACCTTGAGGATAGCATTTGAATAGTAATTGCCAAAGACAATTACAAATATGAATACAAAATGGGAAGTATTGATTGATAATCTCCTTTTTATAAAATTATCAAACTATTATACACAAGTAAGTTGATATCAAATGATTTTAAAATACCATAATTTCATTCCTCTTTCTTGGATGCTTTGCATTACACATTACACAGCTATAATACATAGCATCATGTTCATTGTTTTTCCTATGACACCCTAGGCAATCACATTTGTTTTGCTTTTAGTTTTTTTTTTAATTTTGTCCATCTATAAAGTGAGGGAAAATATAAACATATCTAAATAGAATATGAAAACAGGAAACAGAGAGGTGCCATCTAAACAGTCCTACCTGGAAATCACAATGTTATGAACGTCTGTACATGATGAGCCAACATAACCACAACACCTAACGAGAAATGTGTAATAGGAATGCTTTCAGGGAATCATAATTGTTCTCTGTATTCACTCTGCTAGTAACTTATAATTGGTTCATTTTTATACTTTCTTTATGACCATTATTCCTTCATCTAAGTGATTTCGTCTATAATTTTATTAATCTCCAACCTTCTTCTTTTTCTAGCACACTAGTATTTTTAAGACCTTTTTATCTCCCAAGGATCTCTATATACTAATTTGCAGTTTTTATGATTTCTCTACCTTCAAATTCAGGCTCATCTATTTCACAGACAGATCTGATTGACTTAACAAATATTTACCCAGTTTGTATGTGTGTTGGTATGTTCACTGAAACATTCCAACAGTCTTCAAATAATTTCACCTTTCACTCTCTAAATATTACTGTCTAAAGTTACCACTGCAAATATTTATACTGAGAAGTGGCATTTTCTTTTTTTCACTTTTTTAATATGAATTAGAAACAAGATTGTTTTATACATCAATCCCAGTTCCCTCTCCCACCCGTCCTCCCCTAGCAACCCCCAACTAAAACCCTTCCTATCACAAACCCTTTCTGCTCCCCAGGGAGGGGAGGCCTTCCATAGGGGGTCTTCAGAGTCTGTCATATCCTGGGCCTAACCCCGTGTGTCTTGGCTCAGGGAGTATTCCTCTATGTGGAATGGGCTCCCAAAGTCCACACCTATGCTAAGGATAAGTACTGATCTACTACAGGAGGCCCCATGGATTTCCAAGGTCTCCTCACTGACACCCACAATCCTGGGGTCTGGGTCAGTCCTGTACAGCTTTCCCAGCTATCAGTCTGGGGACCAAGAGCTCCCCATTGTTCAAGTCAGCTGTTTCTGTGGGTTTCACCAGCCTGGTCTGGACCCCTTTGCTCATCACTTGTCCTTCTCTGCAACTGGATTCCAGTTCAGTTCAGTGATTAGTTGTGGGTGTCTTCTTCTACTTCCACCAGCTGCTGGATGAAGGCTATAGGATGGCATATAAGTCAGTTATCAATCTCATTATCAGTGGAGGGAATTTAAGGTACCCTCTCCTCTGTTGCTTAAATTGTTAGTTGGTGTCATCTTTGTAGACCTCCAGATATTTCTCTGGTGCCTGATTTCTCTTTAAAACTAAAATGTCTCCCTCTATTATGGTATCTCTTATCTCGTTTTCTTTTATTCTTCCCCTGCCTCAGCCTTACTGCTCCCTCATGTCCTCCTCACCCCACTTCTTCTCCCACTCTCATTCTCCTAGCTCCCTTTCCCCTACCTCCTTGCTCCCAATTTGCTCAGGAGATCTTGTCCCTTTCCCCTTCTCTGGGGGACGATGTATGTCTCTCTTAGAATCCTCCTTGTTACCTAGCTTCTCTGGCGGTGTGGATTGTGGGCTGGTAATCTTTTGCTGTATGTCTAAAATCCATATATGAGTGAGTACATACCCCTTTTGTCTTTTTGTGATTGGGTTACCTTGCTCAGGATGGTTTCTTCTAGTTCCATTCATTTTCCTGCAAATTTCAAGATTCCATTGTTTTTTTTTTCCCTCCATTGTGTAAATGTACCACATTTTCTCTATCCATTCTTCAGCTGGGGGGCATCTAGGTTGCTTCCAGGTTCTGGCTATTACAAATAATGCTGCTGTGAACATGGTTGAACAGATGTCCTTGTTGTATGAATGTGCTTCTTTTGGGTATATGCCTAAGAGTGGAATTGCTGGATCTTGTGGTAGACTGATTCCTATTTTCCTGAGGAGTTGCCATACTGATTTCCAAAGTGGCTGTACAAGCTGGCATTCCCACCAGCAGTGGAAGATTGTTCCTCTTTCTTCATATCCTCTCCAGCATAAACTGTCATTTGTGTTTTTGATTTTAGCCATTCAGACAGGTGTAAGATGGTATCTCATTGTTGTTTTGATTTGTATTTCCCTGATGGCTAAGGATGTTGAACACTGTCTTATGTGTCTTTCAGCCATTTTAGATTCCTCTATTGAGAACTGTCTATTTAGTTCTGTACCTCACTTTTTTTTAAAATTTTTTATTAGTCCAAATTAGGAACAAGCTTGCGTCACATGTCAATCCCTTCTCCCTCTCCCTCCCCTCCTCCCAAGCCTCCCCCAAAGCCCTACCTGCAACCCCAACCCCATCCACCCTCCACTCCCCAGGCAGGGTAGGGCCTGTACCTCACTTTGACAGCCAACATCAAATTAAATGGAGATAAGTGCCATTTTCTGTAATTTTCTTTTTCAAAACCTTTTTTTCCTGTTTCCTTTTGTAAGTTAGTACACAAATCAATGAATTTCATCATGAAATTTTTACACTTGGGAACCACAGTACTTTGTTCTCTTATTCCTCTCACCACTCATCATTAAACCCGCATCGTCTCTAAATGATACCCTTTCTTCCGCCAATTGGTCTTCCACTTCTGCTTTCTTATCCCATATATGCACGTGCGCTCCCTACTTCCCATATGCCTTACGATCCTTCACTCCTCTCTTCTGACGCCTTTCTTGTTTTGTAGCCTACACACCCACACACACGCGAACACACACAGGCTTTTAAAACTAAGCTCCATATATAATAGAAAATGTAGTATTTTTCAATTTAGTAATGAATTTAAGCTTACTAATTATTCTTCTAGGAGATAACCATTTTATTTGAAATATTCTGATTCTTATATTAAAAGTAGAAGGAGATAGAGTAATTTATAAATTATCATTGTTTCCTATAGAATATTTATAATACACGATATGACATTTAGTTGTTATCGCTAGTTGTTACCACTTTGCTCATTCTACTTCTTTTTTTGTTTGTTTGGGTTCACCGTTGGATTATTCAAAGGCAAAATTTTGCATTTTAAAACTATGCTGAATTTAGTAATTCCTATATATTTATTTTCCTCTATTTACTTTACACTCTTTATATCTATTACTACTCACTTGGCTATGCCTGTCTCTTTTCAGACATTTCAAGTTTTCCAAATAATTTTGAAAAGCCCCTGAAGCAGTATATTTTCAATCCAGCATTCATTCCAATAAATGCTATCATAAATAAAACCACCAACATTAAGAAAAACATTAACCTTCTTCTCAATGTTAGAATCTTTGGTATATGTTTATATTATCTCAGGTCATGGTTATCTCCAAGCAAAATTAAGCAGTCACAATCTGTCTTTATATGCTAATCTAAATATGAATCAAAATTGTAATGAACAATAAATTTAGATGTATTTTTCTAGTAAAAGATTTTTCCTATTGTATCCAAAAATCATCTTACTGCTAAACTAGCATATTGAATTTAGAGTTTTCATAAGTATATAATCATACATAGTCATTAAAAACACAATAAATGTATTCAATAGTTATAGGATTTTTATCTTTTTACACAATACATATTAATCATATTCTTTCCCCTCACTCAACTCCTCTCCACCTCCCTACACATCTCCTTCATGTTATTTCTCTCTCTCAAAAAAGATTTTAAAAACCCAACAAGACAAAACATAACCCCCCAAAAAAAATCCCCAAAAGGACAAATAAAAACATGGGGTCAGGGGCCAGAGAGATGGCTCAAAAGTTAAGAGCACTGGCTGTTCTTCCAGAGAACCAGGGTTCAATCCCCAGCACCCACATGGTAGCTTACAACTATCTGTAACTCCAGTGCCAGGGGATCTGGCATCCTCACACAGACAACACACATGTAGGCAAAACACCCATGCATATAAAATAAAAATAATTTTTAAAAAATCATGGAGTCATTTTATGTTGACTAACTATTCCTGGGCTTGGGGCCTGCCCTGGGGTGTGGTTGATACACTCAGTGGCAGTCCATTGGAGAAAACTGAATTTCCCTTTTCCAGTAGCTATGAACTGCAAATGATTATAGAATGCATATCTATATATAGTGATATCTTAAAATTAAATTCTAATAATTTTTCAAAGGGGACTGAGTGACTGGCAGGCAGATGACAATAAAAAGATTTCATTTTGTGGCATGGCCTGTATACATTTTGCCTTAATATCTGTGCACTTAATCTATTCAAAAATATCAGTCTTATACAAAGACTGGTATATTTTATAATCTAATATAGTATATATTAGATGACATATGATTAATTGTATATGAACAGCTATGGCTGGAATGCCTAAAAATGAATTATCTCTTGCACTGTCTTTTAAAAACAATATCCATTTCAACCTGACTCTTTTTTACTTTGCTTAACAAATTCTTCCCTGGAAGATTATGAATAAAATTAGTCCATTCTAGATTATATATTACAAAGAATTGATGAATGATAGAACTTCTGAGACATAATAACAATCTTCATCACACCCAGGTACTCTAGAGACATACATCGGACTCATCAATTTATTTTCTTCCAAGTGTGGACAGGAACAATTTCTTAAATAAGAGCACATGTGGTTCTGTCTACTCTAGAAAGTGCTGTTACAAAAGTATGAATAAGAGAAGGAGGAAGAGAAAGTATTTCAACTTCTCTGTCTTATATACTGGCATCACCACAATTTACAGCAAGTCCTGATTTTTAGACTGTTAATGAGTTAAAAAATCAAATTCCATAATGAATATAATACATATAGGATAAAATATGAAAAAAATGTTAAAAGTTTGCATTTCCCTCTACTCTAAGTGAATAAAGGGTGTGATCATCTTCCATTAAACCACTGAGCAGTTCAATGTGAACCCTGTGAATTTGGCTGGAAAAAATATGATTTCAATAATGTTTAATCTTGTAAACACACTAAGAACCTATATAAATTTTAATTAAATAAAATGTACTCAGCCACTGTAAGAGCGATTATTCTCAACGAAAGTATAGTAATGATCTGCATGCAAATATGCCTCATTTACACAACAAAATTTTTGAAAAGGCTCTCTAAGAGGAGACTGAAGCAAGTCAGGTAACAAAAGTCTAGCATGTGTTTCAAAATTAATAAGATGATAGAATTTCCAATTCTTACCACAAAAAAATAATTTAGTAAAGTTAGAGACTAATTGAAGCTTCAATATACACAACCATATACACATTATAGCTCATAAATATCTGTGATTATTTGTCAAATGAGTTGAAACAGGAAATAGAAATCAATAACATGATTTTAAACAGGACAAGATAATGTCTAGAATTAAGTAAGCCTTCAACTCTACTGAGACCCTAAGAAAAGTAAAAGATATTTGAGATTTGTTTCTATTACTTGGTCTTTTTTTTTTTTTTAGTTCAAATTAGGAACTGATTGATCCACTACCAGGGGCCCCAAGGAGTGCCGAGGCCTCCTCATTGACATCCACTTTCAGGGATCTGGATCCTGTGCTCCCCCTCGTTCGAGCCAGCAGTTTCTGTGGGATTCACCAGCCTGGTCCAGACCCCTTTGCTCATCACTCCTCCCTCTCTGCAACTGGGTTCCAGAGTTTAGTTCCGTGTTTAGCTGTGGTTGTCTGCCTCTGCTTCCATCAGCCACTGGATGAGGGCTCTAGGATGCCATATAATGTAGTCACCAGTCTCATTATAGGGGAAGGGCATTTAGGGTAGCCTCTCCACCATTGCCTAGATTGTCAGTTGGTATCGTCCTTGTAGATCTCTGGAAATCTCCCTAGTGACAGATCTCTCTTGAGACCAATAATGGCTCCCTCTGTTATGGTATCTCTCATCCTACTCTCCTCTATTCTTCCCAGGCTCAAACATTCTGCTCCTCCATTTCTTCCTCTCCCCTCCTCTCATTCTCGCAGCTCCCTCTCCCCTGTCCTCATGCTCCCAATTAGCTCAGGATAACCTGCCCCTTCCCATTCTCCAGGGTCCATGCATTTTTCTTTTAGAGTCCTTCTTGTTTCCTAGTTCCTTTGGTGATGAGGATATTAGGCTGATAATCTTTGCTTTATGTCTAAAGTTCATATATGAGTGAGTACATACCATGTTTGTCTTTTTGTGACTGGGTTACCTCACTCAGGATGGTTTCTTCTAGTTCCATCCTGCCTGTGAATTTCAAGATTTCATTGCTTTTTTCCTCTGAGTAGTACTTCATTGTGTAAATGTACCACATTTTCTCTATCCATTCTTCAGTTGAGGGGTATCTAGGTTGCTTCCATGTTCTGGCTACTACAAACAATGATGCTATGAACATAGTTAAACATATGTCCTTGTTGCATGAATATGTATTCTTTGGATATATGCCCAAAAGAGGAATTGCTGGATCTTGTGGTAGACTGATTGCCATTTTCCTGAGAAACTGCCATAATGATTTCCAAGGTGGTCTTACAAGTTTGCACTCCCACAAGCAATGGAGGAGTGTTCGTTTTTCTCCGCATCCTCTCCAACATAGACTGTCATTGGTCTTTTTATTTTTAACTATTCCTGGCCAGTGTAAGATGGTATCTCAGAGTTGTTTTGAATTGGATTTCTCTGATGGCTAAGGGTATTGACCACTTTCTTAAATGTCTTTCAGCAATTTTAGATTCCTCTGTTGAGAATTCTCTATTTAGTTCGGCACCCCACTTTTTAATTTGATTGACTGGTGCTTTGGTGGCTAGCTTCTTGAGTTAATTGTATATTTTGGAAATCAGCCCTCTCTCAATGGGGAGATGGTAAAGATCTTTTCCCATTGTGTGGTCTGCTGTTTTGTCTTACTGACTGTGTCCTCTGCTTTACAGAAGGTTCTCATTTTTAAGAGGTTCCATTTATTAGTTCTGGATCTCAATGTGTTTGCTACTTGTGTTCTGTTCAGGAAGCATTCTCCTGTAGCAATTCATTCAATGGTATCTCCCACTTTCTCTTCTAGAAGGTTCAATGTGGCTGTATTTATGTTGAGATCTCTGACCCATTTGGACTTAAGTTTAAGATATGGATCTATCTGCAATCCTCTGCATGTCTGAATCCAGTTGTGCCAGCACCATTTGATGAAGATGCTATCTCTTTACCATTGTATAGATTTAGCTTCTTTGTCAAACATCAGGTGTTCATAAGTGTGTGGGTTAATATCAGGATTTTCAATTCTACTCCATTGGTCTATCTGTCTATTTTTGTGCCAATACCAAGCTGTTTTCAGAACTATGGCTCTATAATAGAGCTTGAAGTCAGGGATAGTGATGCCTCCAAAAGTTCCTTTATTGTACAGGGTTGCTTTGGCTATCCTGGGTTTTTTGGGTTTTCCACATAAAGTTGAGTATGGTGCTTTCAAGGTCTATGAAGAACTGTGTTGGGATTTTGATGGGGATTGCCTTGAATCTGTAGATTGCTTTTGGCAAGATTACCATTTTTACTGTGTTGATCCTACCTATCCAAGAGCATGAGAGATCTTTCCATTTTCTGGTATCTTCTTTAATTTCTTTCTTTAAATAATCAAAGTTCTTACTGTTCAGGTCTTTCACTTTTTTGGTTAGAATTCCCAAAGATTTTTTTTATTGTTTGTGGATATTGTGAAGGGTGATGTTTCTCTGATTACTTTCTCAATGCATTCATCATCTGTATATAGTAGAGCTACTGATTTTTTTGAGTTAATTTTGTATCCTGCTACTTTGCTGAAGTTATTTGCCGGCTGTAGGGGTTCACTGGTAGAGTTTCTTGGGTCACTTATGTAAATTATCATATAATCTGCAAATAGTGAAAGTTTGAATTCTTCCTTTCCAATTTGCATTCACTTGATCTCCTTTTGTTGTCTCATTGCTCTAGCTAGAACTTCAAGTACAATATTGAAGAGATATGGAGAGAGTGGGCAGCCTTGTCTTGTTCCTAATGTTAGAGGAATCGCTTTGAGTTTCCCTCCATTTAGTTTTATGTTAGCTCTTGGTTTGCTGTATATTGTTTTTATCATGTTATTCCTGTTCTCTCCAAGATCTTTATCTTGAGGTGATGCTGGATTTTGTCAAAGGCTTTTTCAGCATCTAGTGAGATGATCATGTGGCTTTTCTCTTTCAGTTTGTTTATATGGTGGATTACATTGATGGATTTTCGTATGTTGATCCATCCTTGCATACATGGGATGAAGGCTACTTGATCATGGTGGATGATTTTTCTGATGTGTTCTTGGATTCTATTCACCAAAATTTTGTTGAGTATTTTTGCATCGATGTTCATGAGGGTTATTGGTCTGCATTTCTCTTTTTTAGTAGTATCTCTGTGTGGTTTGGATATCAAAGTAATTGTAACCTTGCAGAAACACATTTGCAATGTCCATTCTGCTTCTATTGTGTGGAACAATTTGAGAAGTACTGGTATTAACTCTTGTTTGAATTTCTGGTAGAATTCTGGAGTGAAGCCATCTGGCCCTGGGCTTTATTTGGTTGGGAGATTTTTGACGACTGCTTCTATTTCATTAGGGGTTATAGGTCGATTTAAACTGCTTATCTTTTCTTGATTTAATTTTGGCAACTGATATCTATCTAGAAAATTGTCCATTTCCTTTAGATTTTCAAATTTTTGGAGTACAGGTTTTCAAAGTATGACCCAATGATTCTCTGGATTTCCTCAGTATCTGTTGTTATGTCCCCCTTTTCATTTCTGATTGTGTTAATTAGTGCGCTCTCTCACTGCCTTTTGGTTAGCTTGGATAGAGGTTTGTCTATGTTGTTGATCTTCTCAAAGAACCAACTCTTTGTTTCATTGATTCTTTGTAATGTTTTCCTAGTTTCTAGTTTATTGATTTCAGCACTCAGCTTGATTATTTCCTGGCATCTACTCCTCCTTGGTGAGTTTGCTTCTTTTTGCTCTAATGCTTTCAGTTGTTCTGTCAATTCTCTAGTGTGACTTTTCTTCAGATTCTTAATGTGGCACTTAGTGCTATGAACTTTCCTCTTAGCACTGCTTTCAGAGTGTCCCATAAGTTTGGGTATGTTGTGTCTACATTCTCATTAAATTCTAGAAAATCTTTAATTTCTTCTTTATATCTTCCTTGACCCAGGAATGGTGCAATTGGGTGTTATTCCATTTCCATGAGTTTGTAGGTTTTCTGCAATTTGTGTTGCTGTTGAATTCTAACTTTAAAATGTGGTGGTCTGATAAGATACAGGGGGTTATTTCTATTTTTTTGTATCTGTGGAGGTTTGCTATGTTGCCAAGTATGTGGACAATTTTAGAGAAGGTGCCATGTGGTGCTGAGAAGAAGGTATATTCTTTTGTGTTTGGATGGAATGTTCTATAGATGTCTGTTAATCCCAATTGGGTCATAACTTCTGTTAGATCCACTTTTGTTAAGTTTCTGTCTGGTGGTCCTGTCTAGTGGTGATTGTGGGGTGTTGAAGTCTCCTAATATAAGTGTGTGGGGTTTTATGTGTGGTTTCAGCTTTAGAAATGTTTCTTTCACTAATGTGGGTGCCTTTGTATTTTGGGCATAGATGTTCAGGATTGAGACTTCATCTTGATGGACTTTTCCTGTGATGAGTATGAGATGCCCTTCTTCATGTCTTTTGATTGTTTTTAGTTTGAAGTATATTTTGTTATATATTAGGATTGCTACACCAGCTTCTTTCTTGTGTCCATTTGACTGGAAAACCTTTTCCCAACCCTTTACTCTGAGGTAATGCCTGTCTTTGAAGTTGAGGTGTGCTTCTTGTATAGAGCAGAAGGATGGATTCTGATAGCCTGTATCTTTTTATAGGCAGGTTAAGATCACTGACATTGAGGGATATTAATATCCATTGATTGTTGGGTTTTGTTTGTTTTGGATTTATTGTTGGTGGTGTAATTATGTGTGGATTTCTCGCTCCTGTTTCTTTTTATGTTTGGTAAAGCTAGATTATCTATTGCCTATGTATTTGTGACTGTTGTTATCTTCATAGGGTTGGAGTTTTCCTTCCAGAACTTTCTGTAGTGCTGGATTTGTGGATATGTATTGTTTAAATCTGGTTTTGTCATGGAATATCTTGTTTTCTCCATCTATAGTGCTTGAAAGCTTTGTTGTGTAGAGTAGTCTGGGTTGGCATCCATGTTCCCTTAGTGTTTGTAGGACATCTATCCAGGACCTTCTGGATTTCAAAGTTTCCATTGAGATGTTGGGTGTAATTCTGATAGGTCTGCCTTTATATGTTACTTGGCCTTTTTCTCTTTATTCTGAAGGTTTGGTGTTTTGATTATTATGTGTCGAGGGAACTTTTTTGTGGTCCAGTCTATTTGGTGTTCTGTAAGCTTCTTGTACTTTCATAGACATATCCATCTGTAGTTTGGGGAAGTTTTCTTCTATGATTTTGTTGACTATGTTTTCTTTATCTTTGAGCTCTATTCCTTCACCTTCTTCTATACCTATTATTCTTAGGTTCGGCCTTTTCACAGGTCCCATATTTCCTGGATATTTTGTGTGAGGGATTTGTTGGACTTGAGATTTTCTTTGGTTGATGACTGTATATCCTCTAGTGAGTCTTCAACAACTGAGATTCTCTCTTCCATCTCTTGTATCCTATTGGTTATACTCACATCCTTAGTTCCTGATCGTTTATCCAGCCTTTCTACTTTCAGCATCACCTCATTCTGTGTTTTCTTTATTGTTTCTGTTTCAGTTTTCATGCCTTGAACTGTTTCCAGTGCTTCCTTCACTTGTTTGGTTGTTTTTTCTTGGCTTTCTTTAGATTCTTCTAGAGAATTACTTATTTCTTGAGTTTTTTGTTTTTTTTTTTTCTATTTCTTTAAGAGATTTTCTTGTTTTCTCTTTTACACTCTCGAACATGTTCATAAAGTAGATTTTTAGGTCTGCCCCTTCTTCCTCTATGTTCTGCTTTTCAGATCTTCCTGGTGGTGTCATATTGGTCTTTCTGTTGTTGAGTGTATTCTTACTCTGTCTTCTTCCAGTGGGTGCAGGTGGGGTCTCTCTATCTCCTTTTGTCATCCAGTGGTGTGAGGGTGCCAAGACTTCAATGTCTGCAAATCTGGATGGTCTTGCCTCTGCTGGTAGTCTCCTCACTCAGCAGAGGTCAGGGCAGAGGGGGAACTCAGCAGGGATCAGGGCAGTGGAGGGGGAAGAAAGAGTGAGGTGTTTCCAGACTCAGGGAGATCCTCCCTGTCTGCACAGGTCCACACTATGCCAGGCACAGGCCCAGAGAAATCCTCGGGGTTACGGTGGGAGTTAGGCAGTTGTCAGGCAGGAGCAGAGGGTACACTCACTTCAGGAGATGTCAGGATAGCAGAGGGGGAAGGAAGGCTCTATTACTTGGTCTTAACAAACAACTTTTGCATAAGAGAAGAAAAAGAGAACATGACATTATAATAAACTAAATATGAATGATTGTCTTTAATTCCATGGAAATAAGTTACTTCTAAACGATTTTATAGGAAGTCTTTTTTTTTTTTTTTTGGTTTTTCAAGGCAGGGTTTCTTTGTGGCTTTGGAGGCTGTCCTGGAACTAACTCTTGTAGACAAGGCTGGTCTCGAACTCACAGAGATCCTCCTGCCTCTGCCTCCCGAGTGCT
The DNA here is from genome assembly GCF_003668045.3 of Cricetulus griseus. Classification (NCBI taxonomy): domain Eukaryota; kingdom Metazoa; phylum Chordata; class Mammalia; order Rodentia; family Cricetidae; genus Cricetulus; species Cricetulus griseus. The sequence goes on from NC_048604.1 coordinate 58,728,702, forward strand.
GGGATTAAAGGTGTGTGCCACCAACGCCTGGCTTATAGAGAATCTTGGAGAGAGTATTTCTATTCTAGTATTTGTCATTTAAATGGGTCTACAAGGATGACACCAACTAGCCATCTAAGCAACAGTGAAAAGGCTACCTTAAATGCCCTCCCCTGATAATGAGATTAATGACTAACTTATATGCCATCCTAGAGCCTTCATCCAGCAGCTGATGGAAGTAGAAGCAGATACCCAGAGCTAAACACTGAACTGAATTGGAATCCAGTTGCAGAGAAGGAGGAGTGATGAGCAAAGGCGTCAAGACCAGGCTGGTGAAACCCACAGAAACAGCTGACCTGAACAAGGGGAGCTCTTCTTCCCCAGACTGACAGCTGGGAAACCAGCAGGGAACTGATCCAGACCCCATGAATGTGGGTGTCAGTGAGGAGACCTGGGAAATCTATGGGTCCTCTTGTAGCGGATCAGTACTTATCCCTAGCATAGGAATGGACTTTTGGAGCCCATTCCACATAGAGGGATACTCCCTCAGCCTAGATCCACAAGGGAGTGCCTAGGCCCTATCCAAGAGAATGTGACAGACTTTGAAGACCCCCCCTATGGAAGGCCTCACCCTCCCTGGGGAGTACAAATGGTATGGGATAGGTAGAGTGTTAGTGGGGGGCAGAGGAGGAGAGGAGGGAGAGGGAACTGGGATTGACATGTAAAACAATCTTGTTTCTAATTTAAATTTAAAAAATAAAAATAAAAACAAACAAATAAATAAATACACCATAGGAAGCTCTCATTTCTCCACATTTATTTAAAAAATATCCTATTTCATACTCCTTCTGCTATACAAAAATGAAAACATTACGGTGTTCCATATCTATTTGTTATAACCAAAGCTGTGTGAATCAATATTCTGAAGGTCAAATAATGTTTCATAAGTAAATAGTAATCAACTAAAATACTGAATGTATAGAAATTCAAACAATATATAAAGAGCAATCTGAGAGCAATAAAACGGTCCAATAGTTATAGTTAGTAATAAGTATGGCATGCAAATTATGGAATGTCTATCTAGAAGCAATGTAATAAGCCAGAATACTACATGGAAAAGAACTAGAAAGCTATTGAAATATGTGAGAGGTGTGTTGGGAGAAGTCAGAAAACACAGATGAGGCAAAGTGAAGGAAAGAAATAAAGTGTGTTTTTTAAAATGTTGAAAGAAAAAGCAGAATAACATAGAGTAAATCATTACAAATGTAATCAGAATTCAACTAAAAAAATTTCCTATTTTTAAAATAGAAATCACAGATATTGTACACAAATTTGAAATATATATATATATATATATATACATGTATATATGTGCAGTTAAAATATGCAACTATGAACTGAATTAAGGAAGAAAATTCAGTATGGAAAATATAAAGTAAATGCTAATGAAGAAATTGAGAATGCTAAAGAAAACAGTCATTGTTTTGGGGGCCTTGTAGCTCATTTTTGAAGAGATGATGGTTTAGTAATGAACTGTTTGAGACACTGGAAGGAAGAAGGGCAGAGTCTGGGAGTCACCAGCCAGACACTGGGAACAGGAGATGAATATGCCACGCTAATAAAGGTACTACCATATGGCATAGCATAAATAAGGAATATGGGTTAACTTAAAAATGTAAGAGCTAGTTAGTAATAAGCTTGAGCACTGAACTATACTCCTGGAATCCTTTTGTGGAAAGGGAGGAGGAATGAGCAAAGGAGCCAAGATGGTGCTGGAGAAACATGCAGAAACAGATGACCTGACCTAGTGAGAGCATGGAGACCCTAGTCATAAAGCTGGAGAAATAGCATTGTACCAAACCAAGCCCTCTACATGTGGGTGCCAGCTAGGAGGCCAAGACAGTCTATGGGACCTCTAACAGTGGAGCCAGTCTTTATCCCTAGAGCACAAATGGACTTTGGGAGCCCAATCCCTATGGATGCATCCTATTGCAGCCCAGATACAGCAAGGAGGACCTAGGCCCTCCCCCAAATGATATGATGGATTTGGAAGGTCCCCTCTATCCCTGGGGAGGAGTTGGGGGATGGTCTGGGGGTGTTTTCATAATCCATTGTCTCTTAGCAGCCAAAATTCCAAAGACAGCACAACAACATACAGGATCCAGTCTCTGGATTTCCCATCTTTATGTGACTTATATGTTTTTATTATTCTATTCCTTTTTTGAGGACTTTCTCTCCCTTTTCTTTTCTCCCCCAAGCTTATGTATTTTTTATTTTTATTTTAGAGGCACTCATATTTACATATCAACAACCTCTATATTTTAAAAATATCTTTACTTCAAAATTTAAGTCAAAAGATGCACTGCTTTGTGGGAGAGGAAATGAGAGGCTGTGGATTCATTCCTTGTTAATGAAAATCAGATTTAATTGAGGAAGACCCCCCCTGAAATATAAATAAACTGTACATATAAATAAACAAACCTAAATGAACTACAAGACACATGAGGTTACCTGCTCAAACATATAACAAAAGAAATCATCTTTGGCTGATTTGTGTACAATGCAAAGTCTATATATTGATGCAAATATTATGTTACCTTTAAATGTTTATGTATTTTCAGAAAGAGAGGACCAAACACTAATGAAAACAGAGAGCTCAGGCATTTCAGCATCTAAAAATGTCTCTGTTACAGTCTCCTCAGAATTCTGCATCCAGGACAGCTTTAAGGCTGCTGACTGAGGTGATTTTGCCTCACAGAATGCTCCAGCCAAGACCTAACAATTATCCTGATTTTCTCAAAGTTCCCTCAGAGATGACCAGCATCCGAAGACAACAGGAAGCAGTCTAGAGAAAACAACATCCACATTCTCAAATTATTGGTTATTGAAGTTTGTTATCATTTAGGGGGGTTGGTTACAAGTTGTTATTGGTAATGGTCAGGAAAAAAGCTTAACAAGTGAGATTAAATTCAATGATCTCTTTCTGAAAAGAAAAGGGGGTATATAGAAATGATAGGATAAAATGGTAGATTATTGAATCTATTTTAAACCAAAAAAGGCAACTACTAGTCTTAAATATTTTACATTGGCATGAATTTTTGTATATTGACACAAATTTAAAGTTAATTTTGTTATACTGTATGTATGTTTCTACTCTTGTTTTGAGTTATTGTGCTTATGTAACTCACTTAAAATGTAATATATAATTAAAATGTAATATATAAAAATACAGATTAATAGTCATCATGTGTTTATGTATTAATTAATAGCTAAATGTATTTTAAAATACTTAGTAACTCATAGGAGCAAATGTGTTATTGTAAAGTCCTTCTATGTATATAAGTAGTTTCTATAAATAAAAGCAGATTGTTTATTCAATATAATATTGTAAACATAATTTCAAAAGCAAGTGTTGTCATCTTTATTCCTTTTTAAAATTTGTACTTACTTATTCCATGTGTGATGTACATATGTGTACTTTTCACACATGTGCACATTGTGTTTGAGTATTGTGTGTTTGTGTGTGTGCTGTGGGATATTTGTACACTATGTGAATGTGTATTGCTGTGATTGGCATAATAAAAAGCCAAATGCAGAGAAAGGGGGATAGCAGTACAGAGTAAAGGTAACCAAGTCATGGAAAAGATTAAATGATATCAGTTAATTTAAGTTATAAGAACTAGTTAGGAACAAGCCTAAGCTAAGGCCAAGTTTTCATAATTAACAAGAAGTTTTGGTGTCGTTATTTGAGAGCTAGCTGGCAGGACAGAGAAAGACTGTGTGTGTGTGTGTGTGTGTGTGTGTGTGTGTGTGTGTGTGTGTGTGTGTGTGTGTTCTCATGCACACATATGGAAGCCAGGTATCAACATCAGATAATTCCCTCTATCACTTTCCATCTCTGCTTTTGAGACAGGGATTCTCTTTGAATCTGGAGCTCACCAAGAATGGTTTGTCAGTGATCTCCAGGAATCTTCTCACCTCCCCCACCCAATTGTTTTACGTACATTGCACTATTCTTCCTTGACTTTATGTATATGTTACTTTTCAGACACAGGTTCCATGCATATGTGGCAAACATGAAATACTTCATTTGGGCTCCTTCGTCTAACTACAGGAAAGAGAATTTATGTGCATAAGACTGTTACAAAATTTTCGGCAAAACTCAGGCATCAAGTCAGTTGGATGCATTAGATTACAACTTTTTATACTAAAGTTTTGATATTAAAATTAATTTTACCCATGATTTATCAAGGAATGTGATTGACACTAGCAAAACACAGATCTTAGAACTGTGATTGATTGCAGTTTTCTACTGTATTAAGATGATGGCAGTTTTTATTGGAACTTAATATATCCAAGGCTAGTATGATGAGAAGTAAAACTTCTAGTTAATAGGACTATATAAGAATATTTCTTATATTTGCAAACCAACAGGAAAAATGGGAGAAAGGAAAAGGTTTTCCCACTAACTAAAGGTATAAAATCATAAAAAGTAAATGGCTCTTATCTGATGACTATTAAGCTCCAACTTAAATTTCAAAATTAAAAAAATCAACTGGTTTGATGTATCAAAATGCCATAGCTTATAAAAATATATTGGATACATTTTGAAACAATATGATTTAAGATAAATGAATTTTAAGTTCACATTTTTTAAATTATTTTCTCAGTCTAAACCACTCATGATACAAGCTAATAAAATAATCAACTATTACATGCATAAAATGCAAAAAGGGCTTTCTCCTACATGTTTTATGGCTTTTAGCATTCTGGGTTGTATAATTTTTCAGAAAACATTACAATCCTCACAAAGAAAGTGCAGAGCTGATGTCTGTTAGCTCTTCCAAAATAAAAACAAAAATAAGAAAGAATTGCAAGAAGGTATATAGGAATTGCAAAAAGAAATCCATTAACCATCTAAGAACTGACGGGACCACTGACTTTTGCCAAATAAACATATAGCAGGTGAGTGCACATTAATACCACCCAATGAAATCATGTCTTTTTTCAGAACTTTTGAAGTCCAGATGTTTTCTTACTTTGGTGTCTTTTTTAATAGCATGTAAACATAAACTGTATCTATAAACTGAACAGGGTCAATGCTTTTTGCCATCAACTCTTAACAGGGTGCACACACAGAAGTTAGTGTGGTTCCCACAGAAGTCCAAATCAGTTGTGTCAATAGGCAATAGAAATAAAAATAAGCAAACTTTAATTGGAAATTCTCTTTTGAATTTAGTTGCAATGAAAGTCTAATTTCAATTTGCAAAAATTCAAGGACTTGCCTTACCAACTCTACTCAGCCAAGATAAAAGCTTTAGTAATGGAATTGCAAATATCCAAATTTACTATTTTGTTAACTTGAGGCAAATTCCTGAACTTGAGAAAAGGGAGTTACACGATAAATATAAATGAATGCAAATGAGTGCTGTTCTTTTGACACTATGTTCTTTGGTTTAAATATTCTATAACATTCATAAAAACAAGAAAAGGGTAGTCACCATCAGAACATAAAATCCCCTACGACTTCCAATTCTTATTACCCAAATTAGCTACAACTTAATGAAGCAGCAATGTTAGACAGCCCAAGTTTCCATCCAATTCTTCCCCAACACTTCATACTGTTCATGGAAGGAAACTAATAAATGACACATCTAGTCAGAGAATTAAGACTTGCTTAATAAGAAAAATATAACCTATATTTAGGAGAACAAATCAGCAGTAATTTGTAGGCAGAAAACAACCAGAACAGCACACTTTTTATGTGCGCAAGAATGTAGCTTCAACTCCAACAATGTCTCTCAAATGACTTCATTGTATTCTAAGTAAAGATAAAATACTTTTTGTTTGATTATTTCTTTTAAAAGCTCCTTTTTAAGGATTCATCAGAAGAGGAAAGCTCCAAGGTCACCTGTCAATAACAGAACAAACCCTCAGTAAATCACTGTGCTTCACAAATAAATTCCTCATCAGTAATTAAAACCAGGCCTCTCTGGCCCTGGGTTATCAGCTCATCAAATTCATTGCTCATCTAGAATAACAGATCCACATCTGTAGTCATTACAGCACGCCAGATAAATCAATCCTCTCAATGATGCTTTGAGCCATCTCTGCTCCCTTTTAACCAGCCCGATATTTATTTCCCCCTGACACTTCTGACATTCTATTTACTGTAGGCAAATGGAACTCATACGGCACCTTGTAATGGCTTTACCAAATCCCATTGTGGGGCATATCTTAGAAGACTGATGGTTGCAATAAACAAGGTTTTATGGTGTAAGTGTGAGCTTCCAACTTTTTTCCCCTAGAATTTGACTTCTGCAGTGAAGGTTTATTACACTTGATCGCAGGTGGAATACTAGTAGCCATTTAAAGCTTTGTTAATTAAGTCAGAAAAAAAAAACTTTTGAGCTGATGTTAGGATTTCCTGTCTTTTATATACTTTTAACTCAGTTCTCTACCAATGACTTGTTAGATGGTTACAGAATCCAAATCTTTAGAAGAACAATAATGAATCTACTAGTAATATATGCTTCTGAGTTTTGAGAATTTTTTTCATGTTAAAATACTACTGGTTTAAAAAGAAATGTGCAAATTATACTTAAAGTATATTATACAAATAATACTTAAATGTGCAAATTCAACATGTATCTTAATAGAAAAGCCCATGAATTCAAAATTTGGAATGGCTCTGTCAATATGGTCCCTGCCTTACAAGGAAAAGAAGCTGAAATCAAACACAGGACCCATGTAGAAATGCCAGGCATAGTAGTGCCACACTTGTCATTCCGGCACTACAGTCCCCATGGCTCACTGTTGAGCCACTCTAACTTAATTGTTTCGCTACAGGCCAATAACAGACCCTATCTGAAAGAAGGTATACAGCATTCCTAAGGTCAATGCCTTCAGTTGTCTTTCAGCATTTGCATGCATGTACAGGTACATGAACACACACTCTGGCCCAGGGAAGGTAGTCAAATCCATGGATTTTAACACAAAATAGCTTTTGTAACTATTGCATAATAGGCAATTCACGACAAACGCTAATGTAGAGCTGGAGAGACAGCTCACTGAGTAAAAGCACCTGCCAGCCAAGTACAGCATTCTGATGTCAAATCCTCAGGAACCACATAAACCTGGGAACAGTAGCATGCCTCTAAAACCACAGTATTCCTATGGCAAAACAGGAGACAGAAATAGAAGATTCCCTGGAAGCACAGATGCCGAACTACAGCTGCAAACAACAAAGATGTACTGTCGCAGACAAAGTGAAAAGCAAGGACTGGCCCCAGAGATTATTTTCTGATCTCCATACATGTACCATTTCACGCACACACCAGTACTTAACACTCGAAAGTGCATACACACACCCATATAAACTCAGAGGTATCATATATATATATATATAATTTTTTATTTTAAGATATTAATAGCAATCATGACTTTGAACAAAACACACATTACTACAGTTTTCACGTTCATGATGGAGTAATACTGTAAAGAAAAATAAAACTAATAACAATAAAGGTTGCAGTACTCCACTCAGTCGGTAAGTTTGGATGGCTCTGTGCAGTGTTCTCCACTAAGTTTTACTAACTATCGTGGGAACAATTATTGCAGGGAAAAGAGATTTATTAAATTCATGTCACACTTCAGTAGAGCTTACTTCTGGCATGTATTAAGTTTATTTCTTTATGTCACAATAATGTTTGGATCAAATACTGTCAACTTCTTTGTTTTCCTTTTCTTCTTCATAAGCACAAAATTTAATCACACAATAGGTTGTGAATGCTGAGATCGTCTTCTGAACATCCATTTAAAATGGCAGCAGTCTTTTCCTTAATGAAAATTTGTTATCACTCTATCTTTCTTGTCTACTGTATCATCCTTATACTCTTGTATCCTTCTCTCAGAGACCAAAGTTTGAATAAATTGGATTTTTAAATAATAGCCTAAAGTATTGAGTTAGTGCTCCATAATATTCAAGGAGTAGAGTGCTTGCCCCTTCCCCTAATCCTCCTGCCACACATTCAGTTGGAAAAGAGAAAGAAAAAAACACATTCGGTGTTTCAACTTTTAGGATATGTGTAATCTTCACTGGTATGGAAATTATGCATGAGTTTTCTGAGGACTCCATGGAGGAGTACCAACAATATGATCACTCTGAGCAACATAAATCTGCCTAGGAGAGATATACTAGTTCACAGGGAGGCAGATGTTTGAAAAAAAAAGTTTTACTTTTGTCTTCACTTAACACTCCAGATATTACATGGTAAACTCCACTTTGGTTGACCCCTTTCATGTAAAAAAAAAGGTGCAATCCCAGAAGAAAACCCACTTGGTATAAAGGCTTGTATTTCTGGTAGACTAGTTGAGATGGTCAAGTTCACTATCTGTATTTGTACATGTTGTGAAAGTCGTCCTTTATCCAAGATGTATCAGGGAATCTTTCATGTAAAACATATTTTCCCAATCTTAGTTGTTTAACAATGACCATCAAAATAAACCAATCTCCTCATCTTATATGACAGTCACACACCTACAAGAGCAAGCACCTCAAGCTTCTCTCCTGGGAAGTAGGAGAACAAGTTACAGGAAATGATGTGACTGCACACTAGTCACAAAATGGCCACAAATATGCCAGTCAGAATAGAGTAATGCTAATAATCATTATGGTCCTTTATATTTGAGACTCTCAAAAATGGAAAGTTAAGCTTCATAACACCGAGTATGAGGTAGTTAAATATTATTACATTTTACAGAAGGTAAATTCAAGAACAATAGGTATGAAGTTTGATGTTAACAGTCAAATAGGAAGTTTATGACAAAATTGACAATATAATTCATGAACCCTGATTTTCAATTCTTAACACAAGCAATTTTGCCAGTTTTAATGATCATGCCATGATAATAAAACAGGCATTTTTATAATATATTTCCTATTAGCAGTTCAAAATTCTATAAAAATATACTGCTTGACCAGGAATTTTATAAATACCAATGCACATGTAGAGACAGATAATGAGATTGATGACTAATTCATATGCCATCATATAGCCTTCATCCAACAGCTGGTGGAAGTAGAAGCAGACACCCACAGCTAAACCTTGAACTGAACTGAAATCCAGTTGCAGAGAACGAGGACTGATGAGCAAAGGGGTCCACACCAAGCTGGTGAAACCCAAAGAAACAGCTGACCTGAGCAAGGGAGCTCAGACTGATACCTGGGAAACCATCATGGGACTGATCTAGACCCCCTGAATGTGGGTGTCAGTGAGGAGACCTTGGAAAACTATGGGACCTCTTGTAGTGAATCAGTACTTATCCCTAACATAGGAATGGACTTTGGGAACCCATCCCACATGGAGGGATACTCCCTGAGCCTAGACACACGGGGGTTGGCCTAGGCCCTATCCCAAAAAATAAGACAGACTTTGAAGACCCCCCCATGGAGGGCCTCACCCTCCCTTGGGAGCAGAAAGGGTATGGGATAAGTAGGGTGTTAGTTGTGGGGCAGGGGAGGAGGGGAGAGAAAGGGACATGGGATTGACATGTAAAATAATTTTCTTTCTAATTAAATTTTAAAAAGGGAAAAATTTGCTAAAAACTGTCTTTTCCACATTGTAGAGAATACATCTAGTTATTTATGTCAAAAAAACAGAAATCATACTATCAAAACCCAACAAAAGTATTCTAATTTTTTTTAAAGTTTCCAGTTGTAAGCAAAAAAGCATGATGATATTTTCAGATCTAGTATAAAAGAGGACAGTGTTTTTATCATAAAAGGAAGTGTCCTGACTAGGAGGGTGATCTTTTTAACATAAATGTCTTTAGAACATTTGGAAAAGACTAAGGGAAGTGCCCTGGCTAGTTTTGTGTCACCTTGACACTGGAGTCATTCTGGGAGTGAGAATCTCAATTAAGAAAATGGCAACAATGAATTGCCCCGAAGACAGGCCAGTGGTGCATTTTCTCAATTGATGGTTGTTGTAGGAGGACCCAGATCACTGTGAGCAGGGTCACCCCAGGGTTGGTGGTACTGCGTGTTATACACAGACTGAGCAAGCCATGAGGATGAAGCCAGTAAGCAGCATGCCTCCGTGCCCTGTGCTTCTATTCCCACCTTCAGGTTCCTGCCCTTGTTGAGTTCCCACCATGGCTTCCTTCAGAAATGAAATATGAATTCAGATGAAACCCACTCCTCTCCGAGTTGCTTTTGGTCATAGCATTTTATCACAACAATAAAAGGATCCTTAACTGAGGCAAATTTTTGTATTTTGGTCATTGGCTATTCCTCTGACACATCTGAACATGCTTTGGGAAAGATTGTGGAAGGACTCTCGAAAGTACGGATAGAAAAACCATGGAGTGTTCAGAGCTTAACCAGTTGATGTGGAACTTAGAAGATATCAATAAGAGCTGTCCAAATGATAAAGGTCTGACGTATGAGACTTCAGAGGGTTGTAAAGACTCTACCAGACAAGTCTGAGTGATAATTTAAGAATCGGATTCTCGTCAGCTGGCACAGAATGATCAGCTGGGATTAAGAAGAGCCTACCACCACTGAAGTGAAACCTTTGCTTTACTGGGACATTGAAGCTGTTTAACTAGAACTGTGAAATTAGCCGTGATCAAGGAGAGACTAGAATCATTGATCATCTTGTAACTGGTAGTATTTCCTCAAGGTCAGTACACAGAAGTTGCAGTCTAGGGGGGCCACAGTTCCATCTGATGCTAGCAGCCAAATTTGGTAATATGTATGGGTCATCCAGACGCAGTACTGGTTTTGAAGGCATGAAGTAGAGAGAGCAGCTGAGTCTTGGCACTGTGTGGCAGGGCTTCAGTCCATAAACAGAGGCCACTGGTGAGGGTACACCCTCAGTTGGAGCAGAAAGCCCAAAATTGAAAGGGTCATAAAAGGAAGTTGAGGTTTGGCACCAGATGGCAGAGGCAGAGTCCCTGAACAGAGCTTGGGAGAGGCTATTGGTGAAAGTATGGCACAGTTGCAGCAGCAGTTGACAGAATTTTGGAGATGACAGTACCAGGCAGAGTAGAACTATCCTGAGACCATGGGACTATGGAACAGCCCGTGTGGCATGAGAAAGATATAACTGGAGAAATTGAGCCCTTTGAAGCCCAGAGGGTTGTGAATGGATCCCAGATGCCAAGAACTGAACATTTTAAATGTTTTAACTTTACTTTTACTCTTATTTTATAACTGTACTCTAGTTCTTCCCTCAGAATAAGGAAGTGCGTAACTTAAATTTTATTTTTTGGAACGCACAGTTGAGAGACTTTGAACTTTAAAGTGACTTGGGAGTTTCAGAGAGACTTTGGATATTTAAAGAGAGAGAACTTGTGTTTGAATTTTTAAATGTGAATTTTAAAGTTTGAAAGGTGTTTTATACTGTGCTATTAATATTAAAATGAAATCTTAGGGATAATAAGAAAGGAAAGGTTATGATTTAACGGTGATTTGTTTGTGTGTCAAGATGACAAGGAGTCAATTATGCTGGCTAGTATTATCTCAAATTGATACAAGATTAATTAGGAAGAGGGAACATAAATTGAGAAAATGCCACAAGCAGATTGTGTGCTAGATTGCGCTACATTTCTTAATTAATGATTGATATGGGAGGGCCTAGGTCACTATATGGAAGGGCCTAGCTCACACTATATGGGAGGACCTAGCTCACTGTGAGCAGTGCCATCCCTGGTGCTATCAAAAAGTAGACTGAAAAAGCCATGAGTAATAAGCAACTAAGCAGAACACTTTTTTTGGCCTCTGAATCAATTCCTGCATCCAGGTTACTGCCTCATTCCCTAGGGTGACTTAAGAATTGTAGTAGAAATAAACCCTTTCTTCTTCAAGACATTTTTGGCTGTGGCATTTTGTGATAGCAATAGAAAAAAAGACAGAAAGGCATACTGAAATGCTTAACCTTATTTTTTATTTAAATTAAAAACAATTTTTACATGTCAATTTCAGTTCCCTCTCCCTCCCCTACTCCCCTGTCCCCCACCAACCCCATATCCCAAGCCCTTTCTGCTCCACAGAGATGGTGAGGCCTTCCATGGGGATCTTTAAAGTCTGTCATATCATTTGGAACAGGGCCTAGAACCTCCACACTGTGTCTAGGCTGAGAGAGTATCTGTCTGTATGGAGAGGGGTCCCAAAGTCAATTTGTGTACCAGGGGTAAATATTGATGCATTACCAATGGCCCCATAGATTGTCCAGAGTTCTAAACTGACCTCCTAAATTGGAGGATCTGGAACAGTCCTTTGCTGGTTTCTCAACTATCAGTCTGGGGTCCATGAACAACCCTTTGTTCAGGTCAGCTGTTTCTGTGGGTTTCTCTAGCCTGGTCTTGACCCCTTTGCTCATCGCTCCTCCCTCTCAGCAACTGGATTCCAGAGTTCAGCTCAGTGTTTAGTTGAGGGTGTCTCCTTCTGCATCCATCAACTACTGGATGAAGGCTCTAGGATGGTATATATAAGGTAGCCATCAATCTTATTATTGGAGAAGGGCATTTAAGATAGCCTGTATACTATTGCAGGTAAGCAGCCCTGCACAGAGGCATCTGACACCAAGGGTTTGCTCACCGGATCCGAGATCCAACAAATCCCTAACACAAAATGTCCAGGAAATATGGGATACCGTGAAAAGACCAAACCTAAGAATAATAGGTAGAGAAGAAGGTGAAGAAATCCAACTCAAAGGCTCAGCAAGCATATTCAACAAAATCATAGAAGAAAATTTTACCAACCTAAAGAAAGACATGCCAATGAAAATACAAGAAGCCTACAGAACACCAAATAGACTGAACCAAATAAAGGTCTCCTCGCCACATAATAATTAAAACAACAAACATACAGAACAAAGAGAAAACATTAAGAGCAGCAAAGGAAAAAGGTCAACTAACTTATAAAGGCAAACCTATCAGAATTACACCTGACTTTTCCATGGAAACTCTGAAAGCAAGAAGGTCCTGGATAGATATTCTATCTACAATAAGAGACCATGATGCCAGCCCAGACTATTATACCCAGCAAAGCTTTAAATCAATGTAGAGGAGAAAATATGATATCCCATGACAAAACCAGATTCAAACAATACATATCCACTAATCCAGCCCTACAGAAAGTTCTGGAAGGAAATCTGCAACCTAATGAAGTTGACTACAACCAGAAAAATTTAGGCAATAGATATTCCCTCTTTACCAACAGCCAAAAGAAAATAGGGATAGAATCCCACACATAATTTCGCCACCATCACCAAATCAAAAACAAATAACAATGAACAATCAGTAGTCATTAATATCCATCAATGTTAATGATCTTAACTAGCCTATAAAAAGACTCAGATTAGCATAATGGAAAAGAGGACAGAATCCATCCTTCTGCTGTATACAAGAAACACACCTCAACTTCAAAGACAGACAGTACCTAAGAATTAAAGGTTGGGGAAAGATTTTCCAATCAAATGGACCCAAGAAACAAGCAGTGATAGCAATTCTAATACCCAACAAATTGGACTTTAAACTAAAATGAATCAAAAGAGATGAAGGAGGTCACTTGGTACTCATCACAGGAGAAATCCATCAGGACAAACAAAGTTTCAATTCTGAACATTTATGCCCCAAATAGAAAAGCATCCACATTTGTAAAAGAAAGATTACTAAACTCAAATCACACATAAAACCGCACACACTTACAGTGGGACACTTCAACACCCCACTCTCACCACTGGATAGAAACACCAGACAGAAACTTAACAAAGAAACACAGGAACTAATCGAAGTTATGGTGCAATTGGACTTAACAGATATCTATAGAACATTCCATCCAAATACAAAACAATTTACTTCTTTTCAGCACCACATGGAACCTTCTCTAAAATCGACCACATACTTGGCAACATAGCAAACCTCAACAGGTACAAAAAAATTGAAATAATCCCGTGTCTTATCAGACCACCATGCTTTAAAGTTAGAATTCAACAACAACAAGAATTACAGGAAACCTACAAACTCATGGAAATTAAGTAACACCCAATTGCACAATTCTTGGATCAAGCAAGAAATAAGAAAAGAAATTAAAGATTTCCTAGAATTCAATGAGAATGCAGACACAACATACCCAAACCTATGGGACACTTTGAAAGCAGTGCTAAGAGGAAAGTTCATAGCGCTAAGTGCCCACATGAAGAAACAGGAGAATAATTACACTAGAGAACTAACAGCACAACAAAGAAGCCAATACAGCCCGGAGGACCAGATGACAGGAAATAATCAAATTGATGGCTGAAATCAATAAAATGGAAACTAGAAGAACAATACAAAGAAACAATTATAACAAAGAGTTGGTTCTTCAAGAAAATCAACAAGATAGACAAACCTTTATCCAAACTTACCAAACAGCAGAGAGTGAACATGCAAATTAATTAAATCAGGAATGAAAAAGGGGACATAACAACAGACACAGAGGAAATCCAGAGAATCATCAGGTCATACTTCAAAAACCTATATTCCTCACAATTCAAAAATCTATAGGAAATGAACAATTTTCTGAACAGATTTCACTTACCAAAATTAAATCAAGAACAGATAAGCAACTTAAATAGACCTATAACTCCTAATGAAATTGAAGCACTCATCAGAAGTCTCCCAACCAAAAAAATCCCAGGGCCAGATGGCTTCAGTGCAGAATTCTACCAGAAATTCAAGGTACAGCTAATACCAATTCTCCTCCAAGTATTCCACACAATAGAAGCAGAAGGGTCATTGCCAAACTCTTTTTACGAGTCTTTGATAACCTTGATACCCAAGCCACACAAAGACACAACTAAGAAAGAGAACTACAGACCAATATCCCTAATGAACATTGATGCAAAAATTCTCAATAAAATACTGGCAAATCAAATCCAAGAACACATCAGAGAAATAATCCACCATGATCAAGTAGGCTTCATCCCAGGGATACAAGGATGGTTCAACAATGTAAGCCATCATATGAACAGACTGAAGAAAAAAAAACGACATGATCATATCACTAGATTCAGGGGGAAAAGCCTTTGACAAAATCCAACACCCCTTCATGATAAAGGTCTTGGATAAATCAGGGATAACAGGAACATACCTCAACATAATAAAAGCAATATACAGCATACCAACAGCCAACATCAAATTAAATGGAGAGAAGCTCAATTCAATTCCTCTAAAATCAGGGACAAGACAAGGCTGTCCACTCTATCCATACCTCTTCAATATTGTCCTTGAAGTTCTAGCTAGAGCAATAAGACAACAAAAGGAGATCAAGGGAATACAAATTTGAAAGGAAGAAGTCAAACTCACACTATTTGCAGAGGATATGATAGTCTACATAAGTGACCCAGAAAAACTCTACCAGGGTATTCCTACAACTGATAAACACCTTCACCAAAACGGTAAGATACAAGACTAACTCAAAAAAAAAAAAAAAAAAAAAAAAAAAAAAACTGGATTCTTACATTCCGCCGCAGAAGACTGACCTGGAACTAGGTGAGTGAGCTCCTGCCCGCTCCCGACCCCAGACCAGAACACCCCACCACCCCCATCCCACCACCCCCTCCTGAGCCTGCCGGCTTGGGCCAGACACGCCCAGAGAGGGAGGAGCCCTCTGCCCCACCAATCTGCTAGCACTCCATTCTTACATTCCGCCGCCGCAGACTGGCCTGGAACTAGGTGAGTGAGCTCCTGCCCGCTCCCGACCCCAGACCAGAACACCCCACCACCCCCATCCCACCACCCCCTCCTGAGCCTGCCGGCTTGGGCCAGACACGCCCAGAGAGGGAGGAGCCCTCTGCCCCACCAATCTGCTAGCACCCCATTCTTACATTCCGCCGCCGAAGACTGACCTGGAACTAGGTGAGTGAGCTCCTGCCCGCTCCCGACCCCAGACCAGAACACCCCACCACCCCCATCCCACCACCCCCTCCTGAGCCTGCCGGCTTGGGCCAGACACGCCCAGAGAGGGAGGAGCCCTCTGCCCCACCAATCTGCTAGCACCCCATTCTTACATTCCGCCGCCGCAGACTGACCTGGAACTAGGTGAGTGAGCTCCTGCCCGCTCCCGACTCCAGGCCAGAACACCCCACCACCCCCATCCCACCACCCCCTCCTGAGCCTGCCGGCTTGGGCCAGACACGCCCAGAGAGGGAGGAGCCCTCTGCCCCACCAATCTGCTAGCACTCCATTCTTACATTCCGCCGCCGCAGACTGGCCTGGAACTAGGTGAGTGAGCTCCTGCCCGCTCCCGACCCCAGACCAGAACACCCCACCACCCCCATCCCACCACCCCCTCCTGAGCCTGCCGGCTTGGGCCAGACACGCCCAGAGAGGGAGGAGCCCTCTGCCCCACCAATCTGCTAGCACTCCATTCTTACATTCCGCCGCCGAAGACTGACCTGGAACTAGGTGAGTGAGCTCCTGCCCGCTCCCGACCCCAGACCAGAACACCCCACCACCCCCATCCCACCACCCCCGCCTGAGCCTGCCGGCTTGGGCCAGACACGCCCAGAGAGGGAGGAGCCCTCTGCCCCACCAATCTGCTAGCACTCCATTCTTACATTCCGCCGCAGAAGACTGACCTGGAACTAGGTGAGTGAGCTCCTGCCCGCTCCCGACTCCAGGCCAGAACACCCCACCACCCCCATCCCACCACCCCCTCCTGAGCCTGCCGGCTTGGGCCAGACAAGCCCAGGCAGGGAGGAGCTCCCTGTGCCCCAAATCTGGTAGCACCCCACTCTTCCATTCCGCCGAACGACCAAGAAACTAGGAACTAGCGAGGAGACCACCAGGAGCGTCGAGATCATCTAGAGTTGTGGACATCGAATTCCTAGCCCCCACACACCACTGGGCCACAAGAGGAGATAGAGAGAACCCACCCGCACCCACTAAAAGGATATGGGGAGAAGACAGAATAAGATTTCACTCAACAACACAAAGACCAACATGACACCACCAGAACCTAGGGACTCCACTCCGGCAAGAGCTGAAAAGCCCAACACAGAGCATGAAGATGAGATGGACCTCAAAAATTATCTCAGCAAGTTGATAGAGACCTTTAAAGAGGAAACAAGAAAATCCCTTAAAGAAATAGAAGAGAAAACAAACAAAAAATTAAATGAATTGGAGGAAAAGACAAACCAAAAAATTCAAGAAATAAATAAATCTCTTAAAGAATCCAAAGAAAGCCAAGAAAAAACATCCAAGCAAGTGAAGGAAGCTCTTGAAATAGTTCAAAACATGAAAGCTGAAATACACACAATAAAGAAAACACAGAATGAGACCATGTTGGAAATGGAAAGGTTGGATAAACGATCAGGAACTAAAGATGTAAGTGTATCCAACAGGATTCAAGAGATGGAAGAGAGAATCTCAGCCACTGAAGACTCGCTAGAGGATATACATTCATCCACCAAAGAGAACCTCAAGTCCAACAAAACCCTAACACAAAATATCCAGGAAATATGGGACACCGTAAAAAGGCCAAACCTAAGAATAATAGGTGTAGAAGAAGGTGAAGAAATACTGCTCAAAGGTACAGAAAACATATTCAACAAAATCATAGAAGAAAACTTCCCCAACCTACAGAAGGATATGCCTATGAAAGTACAAGAAGCTTACAGGACACCAAACAGACTGGACCACAAAAAGAAGTCGCCCCGACACATAATAATCAAAACACCAAATCTACAGAATAAAGAGAAAATATTAAGAGCAGCAAAGGAAAAAGGCCAAGTAACATATAAAGGCAAACCAATCAGAATCACACCCGACTTCTCAATGGAAACTCTGAAAGCCAGAAGGTCTTGGATAGATACCCTACAAGCACTAAGGGAGCATGGATGTCAACCCAGACTACTGTACCCAGCAAAACTTTCAATCACTATAGATGGAGAAAACAAGATATTCCACGACAAAAACAGATTTAAACAATACATATCAACAAATCCAGCACTACAGAAGGCTCTGGAAGGAAAACTCCAACCCAACGAACATAACTACACTCACAAAAACACTGTCAGTAGTTAATCGAATTTCACCAAACACAAAAAGAAACAGAAGGGCAAAATCCACACGCAATGATACCACCAACAATAAATCCAAAACTAAGAAGAACCAATGAACAATGGACGTTAATATCCCTGAATGTCAATGGTCTTAACTTACCCATAAAAAGATACAGGCTAACAGAATGGATACGAAGACAGAATCCATCCTTCTGCTGTTTACAAGAAACACACCTCAAATTCAAAGACAGGCGATACCTCAGAGTAAAAGGATGGGAAAAGATTTTCCAATCAAATGGGCTCAAGAAACAAGCTGGGGTAGCAATCCTAATATCTAACAAATTAGACTTTAAACTGAAAGCAATCAAAAGAGATAAAGAAGGGCATTTCATACTCATCACAGGAAAAGTCCATCAAGACGAAGTCTCAATCCTGAACATCTATGCCCCTAATACAAAAGCATCCACTTTTGTAAAAGAAACATTACTAAAGCTCAAACCACACATAAAACCACACACACTTATAGTAGGAGACTTCAACACCCCCCTTATACCACTGGACAGAACTACTAGACAGAAACTTAACAAAGAAACAAAGGATCTGAAAGAAGTTATGACACAACTGGGTTTAACAGATATCTATAGAACATTCCATCCAAACACAAAAGAATATACCTTCTTCTCAGCGCCACATGGAACCTTCTCAAAAATTGACCACATAGTTGGCAGCAAAGCAAACCTCCACAGGTACAAAAGTATTGAAATAACCCCCTGTATCTTATCAGACCACCATGCATTAAAGCTAGAATTCAACAGCAATACGAATTGCAGAAAACCTACATTTACGTGGAAAATGAATAACTCCCAATTGCACCATTCCTTGGTTGAGGAAGAAATAAAAAAAGAAATCAAAGACTTTCTAGAATTTAATGAGAATGTAGACACAACATACCCGAACTTATGGGACACCCTGAAAGCAGTGCTAAGAGGGAAGTTCATAGCACTAAGTGCTCACATGAAGAAACTGGAGGAAAGTCACATTAGAGAATTGACAGAACAACTGAAAGCTTTAGAGCAAGAGGAAGCAAACTCACCAAGGAGGAGTAGACGCCAGGAAATAATCAACCTGAGAGCCGAAATCAACAAAGTAGAAACTAGGAAAACAGTACAAAGAATCAATGAAACAAAGAGTTGGTTCTTTGAGAAGATCAACAAGATAGACAAGCCTCTAGCCAAACTAACCAAAAGGCAGAGAGAGAGCATGCTAATTAACAAAATCAGAAATGAAAAGGGAGACATAACAACGGACACTGAGGAAATCCAGAGAATCTTTAGGTCATACTTTGAAAACCTGTATTCCACAAAATTGGAAAACCTAAAGGAAATGGACAACTTTCTGGATAAATATCACTTACCAAAATTAAATCAAGATCAGATAGACAGTTTAAATCGAACTATAACCCCTAATGAGATAGAAGCAGTAATCAAAAGCCTCCCAACCAAAAAAAGCCCAGGGCCAGATGGCTTCACTGCAGAATTCTACCAGAAATTCAAACAAGAGCTAATTCCAGTACTCCTCAAACTGTTCCACACAATAGAAGCAGATGGGATATTGCCAAACTCTTTCTATGAGGCTACAATCACTTTGATACCCAAGCCTCACAAAGATATGACTAAGAAAGAGAACTACAGACCGATATCCCTCATGAACATCGATGCTAAAATACTCAACAAAATATTGGCCAACCGAATACAAGAACATATCAGAAAAATCATCCACCATGATCAAGTAGGCTTTATCCCAGGGATGCAAGGATGGTTCAACATACGAAAATCCATCAATGTAATCCACTATATAAACAAACTTAAAAAGAAAAACCACATGATCATCTCACTAGATGCTGAAAAAGCCTTTGACAAAATCCAACATCCCTTCATGATAAAGATCTTGGAGAGAACAGGAATAACAGGAACATATCTAAACATGATCAAGGCAATATATACCAAACCAATAGCCAACATCAAAGTAAATGGAGAGAAACTCAAAGCGTTTCCTCTAAAATCAGGAACAAGACAAGGCTGTCCACTCTCTCCATATCTCTTCAATATTGTACTTGAAGTTCTGGCTATAGCAATAAGACAAGAAAAGGGGATCAAAGGGATACAAATTGGAAAGGATGAAGTAAAACTTTCACTATTTGCAGACGACATGATAGTCTACATTAGTGACCCGAAAAACTCTACCAGGGAACTCCTACGGCTGATAAACACCTTCAGCAAGGTAGCAGGATACAAAATTAACTCAAAAAAATCAGTAGCCCTACTATACACAGATGATAAATCCAATGAGAAAGAAATCAGGGAAACATCACCTTTCACAATATCCACAAGCAACATAAAATACCTGGGGGTAACACTAACCAAAAAAGTGAAAGACCTGTACAATAAGAACTTTGAGACCTTAAAGAAAGAAATTAAAGAAGATACCAGAAAATGGAAAGATCTCCCATGCTCATGGATAGGTAGAATTAACATAGTAAAAATGGCAATCCTGCCAAAAGCAATCTACAGATTCAATGCAATCCCCATCAAAATCCCAACACAGTTTTTCACAGACATTGAAAGAACAATACTCAACTTTATATGGAAAAATAAAAAGCCCAGGATAGCCAAAACAACTCTTTACAATAAAGGATCTTCTGGAGGCATCACCATCCCCGACTTCAAGCTCTACTATAGAGCCATAGTTCTGAAAACAGCTTGGTATTGGCACAAAAATAGACTGATAGACCAATGGAATCGAATTGAAAACCCTGATATCGACCCACGCACCTATGGATACCTTATTTTTGACAAAGGTGCTAAATCTATACAATGGAAAAAAGACAGCATCTTCAACAAATGGTGCTGGCACAATTGGATGCGGACATGCAGAAAATTACAGATAGATCCATACCTGTCACCATGCACAAAACTTAAGTGCAAATGGATCAAAGATCTCAGCATAAATCCAACCACACTGAATCTTCTAGAAGAGAAAGTGGGAACAACCCTTGAACAAATTGGCACAGGAGACCACTTCCTGAACATTACGCCAGAAGCACAGACATTGAGGTCTGCAATTAATAAATGGGACCTACTGAAACTGAGAAGCTTCTGCAAGGCAAAGGAAACAGTCAGTAGGATAAAACGACCACCCACAGAATGGGAAAAGATCTTCACCGATCCCACATCTGACAGAGGACTGATTTCCAAAATATATAAGGAGCTCAAGAAGCTAGCCACCAAAACACCAAACAACGAAATTAAAAAGTGGGGTGCAGAACTAAATAGGGAATTCTCAACAGAGGAATCTGAAATGGCTGAAAGACACTTAAAAAAGTGCTCAAAATCATTGGCCATCAGAGAAATGCAACTCAAAACAACTCTGAGATACCATCTCACGCCTGTCAGAATGGCTAAAATAAAAAACACCAATGACAATCTATGCTGGAGAGGATGTGGAGAAAAAGGAACACTCCTCCATTGCTGGTGGGAGTGCGATCTTGTAAGACCACTCTGGAAATCAGTATGGCGGTTGCTCAGAAAAATGGGAATCAGTGTACCTCAAGATCCAGCCATTCCTCTCTTGGGTATATACCCAAATAGGGCATGTACTTACAACAAGGACATATGTTCAACCATGTTCATAGCAGCATTGTTTGTAATAGCCAGAACCTGGAAACAACCTAGATGCCCCTCTATTGAAGAATGGATTGAGAAAATGTGGTACATTTATACAATGGAGTACTACTCAGCAGAAAAAAGCAATGGAATCTTGAAATTCGCAGGCAAATGGATGGAACTAGAGGAAACCATCCTGAGTGAGGTAACCCAGTCACAAAAAGACAAGCAAGGTATGTACTCACTGATATATGAATTTTAGACATAGAACAAAAGACTACCAGTATATAATGCTCTTCACCAAAGAAACTAGGAAACATGAAGGACTCTAAGGGTTAAATGGTCCCCAGGAATGGAAATGGCATGAACTCCCGAACTAATTGGGGGCATGAGGGTGGGGGGGGGAAGGAGCTGCTACAATAAGAGCAAGAGAAGAGGAGAAGAGGAGAGGAAATGGAGGGGCAGAAACATTGAGTTGGGGGAAGAATAGAGGAAAGAGAGCAAGATGAGAGAAACGATATCAGAGGGAGCCACTGTAGGCCCGAGAAGGGATCAGGAACCAGGGAGATCTCCAGAGACCTACAAGGATGACACGATCTGACAATCCAGGCAATGGTGGAGAGGATAACCTAAAAACCCTCCCCCTAAAATGAGATTGATGACTTCTCTTTATGCCATCCTAGAGCCCTCACCCAGTGGCTGATGGAAACAGAGACAGACATCCACAGATATACAATGAGCCGAAATCGGGAATTTAGTTGAAGAGAGGGAGGAATGAAGAACGAAGGGGTCTGTACTAGGATGGAGAAACCCACAGGAACTGTTGGCCTGAACAAGGGAGAGCACATCGACCCCAGATGCTGTCCAGGAGGCCTGTACAAGACTGATCCAGACCCCAGAACATAGATGTCAATAAGGAGGCCTCTGCACTCCAGGGAGCCTCTGGTAGTGGATTAGTATTTTTCCCTGGTGCAAAAAGGGACTTTGAGAGCCCATCCCATATGAAGGGTTACACTCTGGCCCTGGACACATGGGGAAGGGCCCAGGATCAGCATAGGAAGACTTGGTGGACTTTGCTGAGCTCCCGTTGAGGGCCCTACCCTGCCTGGGGAGTAGTGGGTGGATGGGGTTGGGGGGATGGGCTGGGGGTGGGGGAGAAAGTTTGGGGGTGAGGGGAGGGAGAGGGAGAAGGGACTTGAAATAAGCTTGTTCCCTATCTAGAACTAATAAAATAAAATAAAATTAAAAAAAAAAAAAAAAAAAAAAAAAAAAAAAAAAAAAAAAACTGTAGCCCTACTATATACCGATGACACATTGGTGGAAAAAGAAATCAGAGAAACATCACCCTTTACGATTGCCATAAACAACATAAAATACTTTGGGGTAACACTAGCCAAAAAAGGGAAAGACCTGTACCATAAGAATTTTGACTCTCTAAAGAAAGAAATTAAAGAAGATACCAGAAAATGGAAAGATCTCCCGTGCTCTTGGATAGGTAGGATCAACATAGTAAAAATGGCAATCTTGCCAAACAATCTGCAGATTCAATGCAATTCCCATCAAAATCCCAACACAATTCTTCACAGACCTTGAAAGAACAATTCTCAACTTTATATGGAAAAACAAAAGACTCAGGATAGCCAAAACAACCCTGTACAATAGAGTAACTTCTGGAGGCATCACCATCCCTGACTTCAAGCTCTATTACAGAGCTATAGTCCTGAAAGCAGCTTGGTATTGGCATAAAAATAGACAGGTAGACCAATGGAATAGAGTTGAAAACCCTGATATTAACCCACACACCTACAAACACCTGATTTTTAACAAACAATCCAAATATATACGCTGGAACAAAGAGAACATCTTCAACAAATGGTGCTGGATGCAAACATGTAGAAGACTACAGATAGACCCAAGCCTTTTGCCCTGCACAAAACTTAAATCAAAACGATCAAAGACCTCAACATAAACCCAGCCACATACTATTAGAAGACAAAGTGGGAAATACCCTTGAATTAATTGGTATGGGAGACTGCTTCCTGAACATTACACAAGTAGCACAGACACTGAGATCAACAATTGATAAATGGGACCTCCTGAAACTGAGAAGCTTCTATAAGGCAAAGCAGACAGTCAGCAAGAATAAATGGCAGCCCACAGACTGGGAAAAGATATTCACTAACCCCACATCTGACAGTGGGCTGATCTCCAAAATATACAAAGAACTCAAGAAGCTAGTCTCCAAAACACCAAACAACCCAATTAAAAAGTGGGGTACAGAACTAAATAGACAATTTTCAATAGAGGAATCTAAAATGGCTGAAAGACACATAAGAAAGTGTTCAACATCCTTAGCCATCAGGGAAATGCAAATCAAAACAACTCTAAGATAACATCTGACTCCTGTCACAATGACCAAAATCAAAAACACCAATGACAGTTTAGGCTGGAGAGGATGTGGAGAAAGGGGAACACTTCTCCAATGCCGGTGGGAGTGCCAACTCGTGCAACCACTTTGGAAATCAGTATGGTGATTCTTCAGGAAAACAGGAATCAGTCTACCACAAGATCCAGCAATTCCACTCTTAGGCATATACCCAAAAGATGCACATTCATACAACAAGGACATCTGTTCAACGATGTTCATAGAAGCACTATTTGTAATAGCCCGAAACTGGAAGCAGCCTAGATGCCCCTCAACCTAAGAATGGATGGAGGAAATGTGGTACATTTACACAATGGAGTACTACTCAGCAGAAAAAAAAAACAATGGAATCTTGAAATTTGCAGGAAAATGGATGGAACTAGAAGAAACCATCCTGAGCGAGGTATCCCAATTACAAAAAGACAAAGATGTTATGTACTCACTCATATGTGGATTTTAGACATAGAGTAAAGGATTACCAGCCTACAGTCCTCACTGCCAGAGAAGCTAGTAAACAAGGGGGACCTTTAGAGGGACATACTTGGTCCCCTGGAGAAGGGGAAAGGGTCAAGATCCCCTGAGCAAATTGAGAGCATGGGAAGAGTGGAGAGGGAGCTATGAGAATGAGAAGGGAAGAAGAGGAAGGATGCAGAAGTCATGAGGGAGCAGAAAGGTTGAGTCAGGGGAAGAATAGAAAAAACGTTATGTGATAGTTAGGGTTTTAGTTGGGGGTGGGTAGGGGAGGATGGGAGAGAGAAGGGATCTGGGATTGTCATGTAAAACAATCTTGTTTCTAATTCAAATTAAAAAATCTGAAAAAAAATGATTAACTCAAAAGAAATGCTTAACCTTCTAAGATGAGGGTCTCTCTCTCTCTCTCTCTCTCTCTCTCTCTCTCTCTCTCTCTCTTCTCTCTCTCTCTCTCTCTCTCTGTGTGTGTGTGTGTGTCTCTGTGTGTGTGTGTGTGTGTGTGTGTATTTCTTTAGCCTGAATCAAGCACAGTAAATTAAAGGGCTTCTAACATTTTTCCTTTCAAAGTGTGTAAGAAAATCATTAAAGGAACAATCTGGTCATTTTAGGTCACATATTTACCTTCAATATACCCCTCTGTTTTACATTAGCAAAACCATATCATATCCTTTGTCATTATATTTACTGAGCCACACAATAGATTTACTTGACTTTGTTTCCAAATTCTTTACTATCACCTGTCATGATCATGTGGGTAACAATCCGTAAGAATCTATTGTTCAGTATTCACATGAGTTCGAATACAGCTAGTCAATGCTCCAGCCAAAACAGATTTGTTAATATAAAACTGGCAACTTATATATGGAATATATCCACTAGAAAGTTTCTGGCACAAATACTAAAGTAATATGATGCAAGGAATTACACAAAGACTGAGTGCATTATAAAATCCATGTAACCAAATTATAATGGATCAATGTTTTACATCATATGGATATACAACCAAAACAATTTTACTCCTTCTTGGCAAAGAAACAGAAACATAGGTGAGAAACAATGTGAAGTTGAGCTTGTGAGTGCATACTTCAAGTCCCTGTTACTGGCCCTCATTCTCAGCTACACAGAGGCTTAAGGGTCTGAGAACATGGGAGCCCAACCTGAGTAACAAAAGGAAACCCAGTACACAAGCAACAATAACTGAAGGGGAGATTCCCAGTGGCTATACTAACAAGGAAATCTATTGACTTCATTACTAATTGACTGAACAGGAATTTCTCTCATTTTTAAAGCAGAGAATAAATCTTGTAAAACTCCCAAATTGAATTTTTCTATGGGGCATGCTGTAAGACATATACTTTATAGAAATAGAACACAATTCTTACCCACTATGTATCCCAAATTATTTTCTTCAGGCTCAACTTTCTTACCTACAAAATAGGTATCATTTTAAGAATCCAGTAAAATAAAGTATGTGGAGATATTTTCTAAGTATATTTAATAATTTACTTACTGTTACCTCTTACACTGTTTAGGTGTGCTAGGAAGCTTAACACCCCATATTAATAGTATTGTGTCTTGCTTTAACTTGAAAAATGTTTCTGGATTTAATTTGTTTTTAAGCTTTACAACATAGGGACGAAGTGTAGCTCAGAAGATACACACTTAGCATTTGCAAGGCCCTTGATTCTACACCTAACTCTAACAAACAACAATAATATGAAATTTTCTTTGAGTTAAACATTGCCAAGGTGGAAACATAATTAAGATAATGTAATAAGCCCCTAGATGTCACTTTGCCATTTTTCAATACTTCAAGCTAATTTAAACAACTCATTTTAAATGCATTTGTCTTGGGCCACTCTAGAAAAAATGTATTTAGTATGAAATATACTTAAAGCAATTATTTGATTCAAAAAGACACCCTTCTCAATGAAATAAGGAGAACAAAAAGAGAACTGAATACTTGATTTTACTCATGAAACTTGAAAAAATTCACGTCATACAAATTGACAGTTAAATGGTATTTCTCAGATGCTGAAGACACCAGAGGAAGGAAAATATAGGCTCAGTTTCTGTTAAAAGATACACTATTGCATGACAGGATCAACATAGATAATGATAGTAGTTTGCCAGTTTCAGAAAAGCTACAACAAAGGTCTAAATTTAGAATGCGCCATTGTAGAAAAATTAATTCAACAGAGACTTTTTCAGTATCTGTTACAGACATGCTTCTAGGTTCTTAAGGTAAAACAGTGAGCACAGCAATTGATGGCCTTACCTTATGAATCTTATGTTTTCTGGAATGTATACATTTGACTTTAGGCATGTACTTCATGCTTCACTCAACTTAAAATTACAGTTAAATAAAGTAACAGAACCCAGCAGTTGGAGTGATAATCACCACCATGAAACTGCTGCTTGATGTTTGTGATCCTGGGAACAGGGGTAAGCCTTTAGAAGCTTGCTGGACTCTGTCCCATCCTCTTGCATAATCTATTACAACCTTTTAGATGCTTCTATTTTAGACTTCTTTCCTCTCTGACAACCCAAGCTTGCTTAAAATCATTTAAAGACTATTCACTTGCTATTTTCTGAAGAATAACTTGAGTAGCTTGTTAAAAACTAACAAAACAGGAAAAAATACTCACAAAATAATCATGACTGAAATTTCTGTGTTCCTTGGGGATGCTGCACTCTCCGTATTCTCCATCATTGGTGCAGTTCGAATGAATGAGTAAAGTTCAGAGGTCTCCGTGTTCACATTTAAAACTAGATAAACGACCTCAGTTTTTGAGCTTGAATTCATTTTTAATTTTAATTTTATTTTATACAACATGTAGACAGTTCCCTGTTCTTTGCATTTAGAAGTATACACAGTACAGCTCTGTTAATTCTGTAAGTAATTTTTATAATTATGATGTAACTCTATTCTTCCTTAAAACATTCAAAATAAACCCTTTATGTGCAAAAAAACCTAACAAAACAACAAAAAATCCCACCCACAAATTTCAAGATTCCATTTTTTTTCCACTGAGTAGTTTTACTATGTTGTGTACATGTTCCCCATTTTCTCTATCCATGCTTCAATTGAGGGACATCCAGGTTGCTTCCAGTTTCTGGCTATTACAAATAGTGCTGCTATGGACATCGTTGAACTAATGTCCTTGTTGTATGAATGTGCATCTTTTGGGTATATGCCTAAGAGTGGAATTGCTGGATCTTGTGGTAGACTGATTCCTGTTTTCCTGAAGAATCACCATACTGATTTCCAAAGTGGCTGCACGAGTTGGCACTCCCACCAGCAGTGGAAAAGTGTTCCCCTTTCTCCACATCCTCTCCAGCACAAATTGTCACTTGTGTTTTTGATTTTAGCCATTCTGACAGGAGTAAGATAGTATCTCAGAGTTGTTTTAATTTGCATTTCCCTGATGGCTAAGGATGTTGAACACTTTCTTATGTGTCTTTCAGCCATTTTAGATGCCTTTATTGATAATTGTCTATTTAGTTCTGTACCTCACATTTTAATTGGATTATTTGGTGTTTTGGAGACTAGCTTCTTGAGTTCTTTGTATATTTTGGAGATCAGCCCTCTGTCAGATGTGGGGTTGATGAATATCTTTTCCAGGCAAATGGATGGATCTAGAAGAAAACATTCTGAATGAGGTAACCCAGTCACAAAAAGATAAACAGGGTATGTACTCACTCATATATGGATTTTAGAAATAGAGCAAAGGACTACCAGCCCACAATCCACACTGCCAGAGAAGGTAGGAAACAAGGAGGACTCTAAGTGAGACATACATGTTCCCCCAGAGAAGGGGAAAGGGACAAGATCTCCTGAGCAAATTGGGAGCATGGGGGTAGGGGAGAGGGAACTAGGAGAATGAGAACGGGAGAAGAGGGTGAGGAGCACATGAGGGAGCAGGAAGTTTGAGCTGGGGGAAGAATAGAGGAGAGCAAGATAAGAGATACCATAATACAGGGAGACATTATAGGTTTAAAGAGAAATCAGGTGCTAAGGAAATACAACAATGACACCAACTAACAATCTAAGTAACAGAGGAGAGGCTCCCCTAAATGCCCTGCCCTGATATTGCAATTGATGACTGACTTATATGCCATCCTATAGTCTTCACCCAGCAGCTAGTGGAAGTGGAAGAAGACACCCACAGCTAAACACTGAGCTGAACAGGAATCCAGTTGCAGAGGAGGAGGATTGATAAGCAAAGGAGTTAAGGAAAGGCTGGCAAAATCCACAGAAACAGCTGACCTGAACAAGGGGGAAACCAGCATGGGACTGATTCAGACCCCATGAACGTGGGTGTCAGTGAGGAGACATCGGAAATCTATAGGGCCTTTTGTAGTAGATCAATACTTATCCCTAGCATAGGAATAGACTTTGGGAGCCCATTCTACATGGAGGGATACTCCCTGAGCCTAGACACAAGGGGTGGGCCTAGGCCCTATTACAATGGATATGACAGACTCTGAAGATGCCCTATGGAAGGCTTCACCCTCCCTGGGGAGCAGAAATGGTATGTGATAGGTAGGGTGTTAGGTGGGGGGCAGATGAGGAGGGGAGGCAAAGGGAACTGGGATTGTCATGTAAAACAATCTTGTTTCTAATTCAAATAAAAAATGGAATAAAAAAAACCCACTTCCAGGTCTGACATATTGAAATCAGAAGATGAAGGCAATTCCTGACCAAAAAAAAAGATTTACCATCTGTCATCTCTAAAAGAGTTATCGTACTTTTTCAAATATCAATTATCCTCCACTACAATATGGGTGTACTATTTTCTGTCAATTTTAGAGAGCATTAAAAAATAATAATTAGATAATATAATTAAATGGATGTACAAATAGGATCTATTAATTAAGAATATAAATCTGTTTCCCAGTCTCTTTAGTATGCTATGTTGAAAGGATAGTTTCATTTATTCATATGACAGCAAGTTTTTTAAATAGCACAACCTATTGTCTACTGTCCTCTATAACAACAACAACAAAACATGCTGTGCTTTTGCTTGAAAATTAGAGTTGTTTCTTGCCCTTAGAGAACGTAAAATCACTTAAATAAAAAATTTGCCACTCTTTTTCTAATTTGCCACTCTTAAAATGTACTGAAGTATCAAACTGGAGAAAAAAGTATAGCCTTGTTTTATTGATAATAATATGAATATCTTTCACTAATGATAAGCTTTAATCAATCCAACCACGCAAACTTTAATGACTTCGTACTATGCACAAGATACTGAGAACAGTAAAAACGTTCATTTCTTTACCTCTCCCTCTTAAATTATTCATCCAGTCATTAAATTATGTCAATACCACTTCAAAACAAACTCGGCTTCATTCAGTTGTCATTGCCAAGTTCCAAACAGTATCAGAGTATCACAGTAAATAGCCTTCTAGATATTTTCAAAGTCTCTAGTCTTCTTTTTCTTCCAATATTTCTTCTGAGAATATTTTTTCCATGTGCTTTTCTAAACAGTTCCCCCTGCATCTAACTTATATCTCAATAATGGCAAGTTAAAAGTCTCTTCAGAACATGAAAAATACATCCATGCTTGTGCACCTTCTCTAGGCTCTTTATTCTTGTTAAGAATTCCCTGTAGTCCTAAGTTTGGTTCAAAAACAGATTCTAAAGCCATCACCTCTGGGAAATCGTCAAGATCATTATCTTCTCCTCTCCATCCCCATGACACTTTCTATATTGTTCCTATGCCTCTAGCTCTTGATTAAATACTCCTGGAGTAACTACTTGTCTTATTGCTGTGACAAAATACCCCAAGAAAAACAACTTGAGAAAGCAAAGGTTAATATAGGATCATTGTTTAAATGTGTAGTTCATTATGGTGAAGTCTTTGTGGAAGTAGTAGCCTGAGGCAGCTGGTCACATAGTGTCCATAGTCAGGAAGCTGAGAGAGATGAATGCTGGTACTCAGATTGTTTTTTAAATGTAGTCCAGGGTCCTAGGCCAGTGAATGTTAACTCCCACACTTAGGATGGGTCTCCCCACCTCAATTAACATATTAGACATAATCATCCTCATAGGCATGCCCAAAGACTAACTTAATCTAAAGAATCTCTCAGAGGCATTGGCATGCCTGGAAGCTTTTCTCCTAGGTGTTTATACAGCTTGTCAAGTTGACAATTAGTATTAATCAGCACAACCTCTCTTTGTACCATTCAATTCCCTACTCCCATATCAGAAAGTGTGCACTCTTGCAAGTACTGAGACTATATGTTTTCTGATACTGGATTTGGCTATGTAGTCCTGGCTAACCCAAAATTCACTAAATAGATGAGCTGGTCTTGAACTATCAGCATGCTCCTGACTTTGTCTCCACAGAGTTGGTCGTAATAATTTTCTCTTCATGTAGCTTTCTCAGGATCTACCAATTCATCATACTTAGTAAATGAAAAGTAGGATGATACAGTAAGATACATTTTCTATCCTCAAATAGCATATAGCTTAGTGGAAGAAGTAAAAATATTATATTGATGTTTTGGAAACATTGTCACATTTTAATTCAAGTTTTCAACTAATCAGAAAGATATGCAAAGTGATTGTAACATTTTATTAATAATGAGAGCTGAAAAAAACAACCATGACTTATCCTATGTCACACAGAAAATTAAATGGAAAAAAACTAAGTAATAACTTGAAGTTAGTTGCATTTCATAGAAATCATGAACAATGACATTTAAAATATCAAAGTATATAAGAATGAACAACAAAGTTATATTTTAATCTATTAAGCTACTTTTCAACAAAAAGTATTTATAGACTGAAAATGAGAAACTATATAGTAATAATATGTGTATATATCTTAGTAACATTTTACTTTACTAGATTATCTTTTATTTTGTATGCTGCAAATGTCATTTTAGCTGAATCAATAAAATGGCATTTGTCATACTTTTCTACTTAGTTAATCCTGGGAATTTCCTCATGAAGGATTTGCAGGTGATTTTGTAAGATGTACTACATACTTACATGTAACTATTAGTGTGGATTAAATTCTACATGGTTTGGATACCTTTGCAAAGGCTATCTCAGTAATAGTTTACTTCAGTCAAGATAGCTTGGTTAGAGTAGCCTTCTTTGTTTTTACATCATACAGAATTTTAAATATTTCAAAATGATAATTTAGAGGGGATTTTCAAGTTCTATGCAAAGAAGCCACCAGCTGGGCAGAGAGATGACATCACAAGGATGTACACAACAAAGATGACTTACGAAAATTCAGCAAAATTTGCAATACATTTTCTAAAACACATTTTTACTTTAGAAAAAAATACAAGTATCATTGTAAGTAACACAATCACAACTCTTTAGTTTCATTCCAAAAGCGAATGGAGCCTGCAGTTATCTGCACATATGTCATCATATTTTATAAAAAAAAAAAAACAGAAATCCTTGTTCCTAGAATTTGAAGTGGATAATGGTAAGAAGCCTATGAAATTCTCTGTACCTGTATCTGAGGTACTACACAGGTTGGGGCAGGATGATCCCTTGAGCCCAGGAATTCC
This sequence comes from Cricetulus griseus, assembly GCF_003668045.3. NCBI lineage: Eukaryota > Metazoa > Chordata > Mammalia > Rodentia > Cricetidae > Cricetulus > Cricetulus griseus. Next base: position 58,760,831 of record NC_048604.1, read on the forward strand.
AGGCAAGTCTGAATAATGTAATGAGACACAACATTTCAAAATTGTGAGAACAATTACTATTCAATTAAGATATCTGTAGTTTTGTTTAAACTAATTATGGTTTTACTCCTTGAGAAAAGTCAAGAATTAAGCTGAAGCTGTAACAGTCTATATTCAGAATTGTTAAAAAATATATTTGATTAAAACATATATTTAATCATGACTTGATATACTAATCACTAGAACATTCTAAGCACAAGATAGTTGTCAGCCATATCCAGAAAAGTATGAACTAAATGTCCATTAGCAAACATGTTTTAAAGAAAGGGTTAAGATAATTACTGGTCTAAAAGGAAGTGAACAATACAAACCAGTTTGACTCATGATCTCTGAGTCCATAAATTAATGTTTTCTCATGTTGAATAATACTGTCCTTTACTTGGCTTCACTGATGTATCATCATTCAAACAACATATTTATTTGTAAAAAGGCAAACAGTGCCTCACAATCATTTCAATATAAATACAAAGAGGTTAACCTAATTCTCACCTCAGAGAATAATTGAAAGAAGGTGGCAGATGAATTTTTGTGTATAGTGATTAAAAGAAATCTACAGACTTAAATAACAACCATTCTAAATTTTTTAAAGATTTCTTCATTTTAATTTATGTGTATGGGTATATTGCCTGTATGCACAGATATATGCAGCATATGCATTCCTAGTATGATGGCTCTCCAGGAACTGAAGTTACAGACAGCTGTCAGCTGCCATGTGAGTGTTGGGAATTGAAACCAGGTCCTTTGGAGGAGCAGCCAGTAATCTTAACTGCTGAGCCATCTCTCCAACTCCTCATTTTAAGTTTTTAAATAAAAACAAGAATATTGTTTTTTATCTTGTTGAACATGCCATAAGTTTTAGAAATTAATGGATAAGTGACTTCATTTTTTAAAATAATAACATATTTTTAAAAAGTCAGTAGAACAAAATTCTTATGCTAGAATGCACATTCACCAGAGGGTACCACGCTGCATAAAAAAAGAAAATCAGAATGGTTATGGACAACATATATATTGTGACATGTAAAGACAAGAAAGCTGTGATTCTCCGCACTGTATCAAGTTCAATGAAAACATCAGGATTCCTTCCATCTTTAAACTTCTACTGCATTTCTTAACTCTTTATCCTTTGATATGCTTCTGTCTTCTCACATGTGAACATATTTTAGGTTTTCTTGAAGGTAGAAAACAGGAAAATCCATTTATTTCTTGGGATTCCTATCCTGTCCTAGCGTTAAATATAGTCTTAGTAGTAGATGTTTTATTAAATAACTACATAATTTACAAATACATAGCTTATAACAATCCACCAGATGTCTATTTGATCAACTATAATGGAAGACTGGATCTTTTTCAAATACTTCCAGTGTTAGGTACCATTCACTGAATATTCTATATGTGATAGGACCTGTGCTAGGCTACTTACACACACACACACACACACACACACACACACACACACACACACACACACACACACACGTTGCAAAAAATCAAAATTCTACCATGGACATGGCATGGCTGTTACACTCCCAAACTCACTGAAGCTGTGATTATGCACACAACACCCTTCACAAGATTGGGTTTATCACAATTGTATTAATAGAAAAGGAAAGGATGCAAGAGGCCCTTTCATTTCATCAACTATATAGATAAAATACCTAAAATGCATCAGGTAAAATAAAATTTTCCAAGCACATGTTCTTTGTGTTAGGTAGGCTATCCAATAAGTAGAATAACTCCCTTCATTTGTTCTGTACTATGTCCTAACTAGTTACCCCTGGACTACAGACCAGTAGTTCTCTGTAAACTGTGATAGTTATAGGTGATAATAATTCAAATTTGAGGTTCTGTTATTTTTAATCTCCTGTCCTTGATCTATCTTTTCTCTAACAATTATCACTACACTTAATATTACATGTCCTAAAACTTCCTCTTTCTCATATAGAATTTGTAACTTAAATATATCCTAATACCTTTATAATCTGATATTGGAAGAAAAATTTTATAAATGTGTCTCTCATAATACACCCAAATTAGACAACAAGCTATATTATTGGCTACTAGTAAAAAGTGGTTGTTCTTGGCAGTGGTGGCTCATGACTTTAATCCCAGCACTTGGAGGCAGAGTCAGGTAGATCTCTGTGAGTTCAGGGATAGCGTGGTCTACAGAGCAAGTTCCAGGACAGCCTCAGATACATAGTGAGACCCCTGTCTCAAAAAAACAAAAAACCTGACTCTTTATCAACTAAACATCTACATTACATGATAACATCTGCAAGTAGCGATCACATCTGAACCATTTCTGTGCATTCTAATAGTGGTGCATGTCATGCCAAATATTGTGGAACAATTTTCTTCTAATTCCATCAATTATAAGATACAGGTAGTTAAAATCTCTAACCACGTTTTATAATATACCGTTAAACATCTCACCCTGCTCATGCAATTTTATTGTCATCCTGTGTAACTGTAACACTTCATTAACTACTGTTAATAAGCTAATTCAGGTTGCCAAATGAATTATATGACAATAAAATCATATAAAAAACAGTACCAATGCCTAGTAGGCTCAAAGGTAAATTTACAGGAAATAAGTCCCTTTTCCTTCTCATCATTATAGTTTATCTTAGATCAATCATAATCCTTCCTAAATGAGATGCTGTTGTGGCTGCTGGTGGTGGTCGTGGCGGTAGTGGTGGTGATGGTGGTCATGGGTTCTGGTAGTGCTGGTGGTGGTGCTAGTGGTGGTGCTGGTGGTTGTGGTGGTGGTCTGTGGTGTGTGTGTGTGTGTGTGTGTGTGTGTGTGTGTGTGTGTGTGTGTGTGTGTGTGTGTATAGGAGAGAGAGAATAAAGTACAGATGAATCATTAGAAGAAATGGTGGTAAATGACTTAGATATTCTGTGCCTTTGTACCTTTGCCTGGTGTATAGACCAGAATTTGTGTTGAATCTCATTACTACTTTTCTTGATATGCTTCCCTTGCTACATTATGTGAAACCTGGTCTCTCATTGTCCTTAGAGTCACAGAAAATTGCATAATTAAATCCTGTGCAGCAGAGATGTAAGACTTTTTCCAGTTTATAGCTTGCTATAAACATCATACTTAACATTCAACAGCCTGAATTATTTTTTAGGGGATTGTTACTACCTGTCTTCAAAACACAATTTTATCATTTAAAAGGCAATAGACAACAGAAAAAGAACAATGGGAGGTTCAATTACTCTGTTATCCCCCTGAAATACATCCTCCTTTTTTGAGATTTTATACGGAACTCAATGGATACATGTCTTGCTAAAATAAATAGATATTCATTATACTAGGTGACAATTGTTGCCCCAACTTATAATGAGAGTTTTGACAGGCAGTTGCCACCTCTCCAAAAATATGCTCATATATACAATGCTCAAGATGTGTTTTCTAGCCAGAGGATCTAGGAAACAAGGAAGAACCCAAGAGATGATTGCATAGTCCCTCGAAGAAGGGGATGGGGACAAGAACCCCTGACCAAATTGGAGTCCAGGGACAGAGAGAGGAAGGAGAGTCTTCATCCAGTTGCTGTTCAAAGCAGAAACAGACACCCATAGCTAAGCACTGAACCATACTACTGGAATTCAGTTGTGGAGAGGGAGGAGGGTTGAGCAAAGGAGCGAAGACGGGGATGGAGAGACCTGCATAAACAGTGGACCTGACCTACTGATAGAATGGAGATCCTAGTCATAAAGCTGGGGAAACAGCATTGGACCAATCCAAAATCTCTGAATGTGGCTACCAGCTATGAGCCCAAAAGAGTCTATGGCTCCTCTGACAGCAGAGCCAGTCTTTATCCCTAGAGCAAAAATGGACTTTGGGAGCTCATTCCCTATGGAGGCAGACTATTGCACCCCAGATACAGCAAGGAGGGTCTAGACCCTTCCCCAAACAATATGACAGACTTTGAAGGTCCTTGGTAGAGGGCCTCACTATCCATGGAGAGGAGCCAAGGGTGGGTTGGGGTGGGTTGGGGTGGGTTGGGAGGAGGGGAAGATGAGGGAATGGGGGGATGGATATGTAAATATGAGTAATTAAAAATAATAAAAAATTTAAAAATATGTTTTCTATTCTTCCCAACACAATTACAAAATTAATTGAAATTTTATGTTCTTAATTCAAATATCCTTCTCTGGAACCTGAATCCATGATGCCTTAACATTCAGATTTTTAGTTAATATATTATATTGGCTAGTATAGAATTATATAGTATAATTATTATAAGCTTGGTGTCAAAGATTTCCTGTATCGCCACTGACAAATTATTATTATTGTCAATTTAAATAATTGCTTTGAACTTTGACTCTATACACTATAACAAGGCACTGGCAATGCTTAACTTTTAAGGTAGTTATAGGGATCGAAATAAATAATGAAAGAAAATCACAATCAGAGAATCTGGATCATATATGATGATCAATACACAGAAGATAATACTATAACTTTATAGATTTTAATTTCATTATAATGTAACTTGAATGCATATAGTAATGAATGCATTTAACACATCATGTTTTGATAATAAATACTATTATGTTAGAAGGTTATGGAAAGTTTATTTAGTGACCACACATGGACCATGTATGAAAGAAGCCTAGATAATGCCCTATAGTTAATAAATGTCATTCTAGATACTTTAATGGAGTTGGGGAAATGAATAAACTTCAAAGACCCTTACAGAAAAGACAGAAATTAATTACTACCAATGGACTGGTATCACTAAGGCAATGATTCTAGAGAACTGAGCACGCCAGAAGGCAAAGCATGTATTAGGGAAAGGATCAGGCCCTTTAGCAAACTAAAACCCATGTTCTGCTGCCTCTGTCTCTTGAACTAATTACCTAGAAATTACCGCCCCAGGTTAGACACTGTCCTGTCTCATTAAGATTCTCTACCACCACACTGAATAAATAAATGGAGAAAAGGAAAAGAAAATCACAGAGCTGATAGGAGCAGTAAAGAAAGGTATTGTCTTTGCTTCCATACAGACTGAAGAAACTGGGGTTGCCTATGAAGGTAGGATTTGCCAGAAGAATACAGTCCTTTTGGCTTTAAGTCATTTATCCAGGTTGAACATGTGTCAAGTTGCCATATATGTACAGCAATTTCAAATTTTCATAAGATCACTCACTATTCCCAATTTGTGGATATGGAGAAAAAAATTAGATAGTGGGACTTTGATATTGTATATTTCCTTTTCTTCTGAGTCATTAAAACCCCAACATTGTAGCTTAAAATTGTAAGAAACTAAGATCATAATTCTGGCTATGATGAGACAACAAATACTAAATTTTTCTGAGTTGTCTTCAATTCTTAGAGAATATAAGCTTACTGTGTAGAGGATGCTGCAAGCCCATCTGATGAAATTAGCTTTGTTTCTACAACTCTCATTTTAACCTTTGAATGAAGAAAAAATACTGATACTTTAGGTTCAAATTTTTCTCAACGTTGCTGATGATAGGCATAAAGTACTTAATTACTACATACTGTGATTTAAAATCTGTTTCTCATAATCCTAGCATTCTATAAAAAATCTTTAAGAACACAAGAGATGTGGAAAGCACTTGATAGTGTGACTCCATCACAGGAGATCTGCGAACTCCCACAGACAAGTAAAGCAGATATTCTTAAAATTATTTATATAACTATAGTAAAAACATTAATTTTACTATAATAATATGAATGGAAAATTGTTCCATTCCATGCACAAATGCCATGTGGAAACTCATTAGAAGCCAGGGATTATAAAGCCAAATACTGCTATTTTCAAATATTGAAATCATTCTTCGTTGACTCTTTAATACCAAAGGAATGTATGTTTAACTTACTTAGACTAAAAAAAAAACCCACAGTAATTTCCATGAGCATAAACTCAATCCCCCAAAATTGAATGTATTAACAGGGGCTTAGTCAGTTATTTTAAGTATGTTTTGATCATATAATACAGTAATATCACCTTTTTGTTTAGAAAAAATTAACATTCTCCCAAAGAAAAGGAGAAAGCAATACAGTAAATTTTCAGAACCCAGGCTTTATGCTAACAAATTAACTTGGACTTTCTGAATTCTGTACAACATTAAGGTAATGTTCTATGAATTAAAAAAAAAAAACTATAATCTGCAGGAATGCCAAAGCTTCGGAAAAAAGTTCAAAACTGGATGAGGGTGACAAGAGGCCTTGGCAGTTTATGGGGCCTCTTGCAGTGGAACCAGTATTTATCCGTAGTGCATGAATGGACTTTGGGAACCCATTCCCTATGGGGGGATACTCTCTCAGCCTAGATACATGAGGGAGGTCCTAGGCCCTGCCCCAGATGACGTGACAGGCTTTGGTTATCCCCCATAGAAGGTCTCACTCTCCGTGGGGAAAGGGGAGTGGGATGTGGGGGATGTGAGAGAATGGGAGGGAGAGGGAATTGGGATTGATAAGTAAAATAAGATTCTTCCTACTTTAAATAAAAATGAAAAATAGCAAAAGAAGTCTGGTTTGCTTTGTATTATATTTAGGATAGATTTCTTGAGCATTCATTGCCAAATGCTTGAGGAAATTTTCTGCGTTATATAGAGCAAATATCCTAAAGCTGACTATAAATAAAAACAGTTAAAGGATAGCATTGCAATCAATGAAAGATAAACATTATGGTCTCTGTCTTATAAGTCTAGGAATGATTTTTAGGATATTTTATATTATCTATGATAAACTTAATTAAATAGCCTTCACTGTTTATTTTATATTATTATAATAACAATGTACATTTACAAATGTTGGCATAATTTCTAAGAAGTAATAATATTGTTTATTGTTATTGTTATAGCAACTTATTATTATTATTTAAAATAGATAATGTCTATGTTACATGGACTGATGTATCAACAAATACATATGATTATCATGCTTAAAGTTCTTGGGCTCCATTTGGTTTTCTAGGATTTTGTTTGTTTGCAGCAGTGTCTTGCTATGCCGACCAGGCTGGCCTAGAACTCACTATATTGCACAGATCAGCCCCAAATTCATGACAATCCTCCTGTCTCAGGCTTTCCAATGCTGAGATTGCAAGCATGCTTCACCATACCTAGAAAGTTTTACAATTATTTTCAGAGGTAACTGTACAGAGTCATACTAAGATTTTTAAAATATGCTTAATGAATGAATACTGGGTTGTCAACTGGGAATAGGGAGAAACGTGTTTATTGTAGGTTTGTATGTCCAGACTTTCTTCAAGTATTCAGGGGTAAAAAACATTGCTTTCATGAAACGAAGAATATGAAATCCTGAGTTTACATTCATGATGGTGCTTTTCCATCCTTTGACATATGTAGATTATCCTGCATGGACTCTAATCACAAGATAGCTTTTTGCTGGGTATGTTGTTAAAATGCTTACTGATGAAGTTAATCTCAAAGAAGACATCATCAAAAATCGCAAATCATTTTCTTTACTACCAACAGAGCCAACATGGCAGGTGTGTAGAATGTATTTATTGTCTTCCCATTTGTTTTTACATGAAATACACAGATTCCCCCATTGCACATTACTGTAACTTCAGTGGTTTCACTGTCAGTTCCCATTCTCTGCTTCCTGCATTTGTCCCTCTCTTGATTCAAAACCATCCCTTTAACACATCATTCCTAATTAGATGATTAGTGCTTGGAAGGGCAGGAGATAAGTCATTTACATAATTTAATCATAAAAAGACGTTAAAGATACAGATTTTGCTGTTCGTTTGTACAATTATCTTCTTCAGCCTGGGGGGCTGAGATATTAATGTGATTAAACAGTATTTCTGCAAACAGGCAACTGTGTGTCCTCTATTAAAGCAAGGCTGGAGGCAAATGAAAAATTAATTTTAGAAGACAATCAATTTTATTCTACATGACTGTAATAAATAACAGTCCATCTGCAGACAACTCATTAAGCCTTGGGAGGGTACATGTGTCGCAAACTCTAAATGACACACAAGGCTGAATTTTCCACCAAAATAGAACTAGTAATAAATGGCCTACCAGCTGCCATATCAGCCTAAGAAGTCAGCACGCAGGAATTTCTTAGAAACTGAAGTGTGTACAATGTCAGTCACAGTCAACCAGTTAATTGAGACCTCATTACAAAAGTTGCTGGAAACTGCTTCATCTTATTCTGAGATTTTCTCTCTCACTTATGCTCAGAAATTATGTATAAACGTGTGTGCACATTTATTAATATGAACACCATTTTAGTAATGTCAAGGACTAACATTTACAAAGCTATTTTATGCACTGATAACTTGATATGCATTATCTCAGTTAATGTTAGAAATCCTGGGAACTCTATGACTAACATTTTCCATATACTTAGATGAAAGCTGAAAAGAGGATGAGGTGTCCACCCGGACTGAAAAGTAATTCCTTGGGTTTCCATTTTTCAAGTGGAACTGTCAATCAGAATCACAATAACATACTCCTAAAGTCAAGCAATAAATCTCTCTAAAATAGAACATTTCCCAAAGTAAATATATTCAATCATAATAACTCATAGCTACACTGAGAAAACAAGAAACAAAACATTTTGAGTACTTACAACCACATACTATGTTTGGCACTGTGAGTGATAAGAAAACACATCAGAATGTTTTCAAGTTGAAGAATTTACAAGCTACTGCGACTTTGGGGAGAGAGAAAAATAAACACCTTAAAACGTAAACATTTGTGAACATACACACACACACACAGAGAGAGAGAGAGAGAGAGAGAGAGAGAGAGAGAGAGAGAGAGAGAGAGAGAGAGAAGGAGGAGGAGGAGGAGGAGGAGGAGGAGGAGGAGGAGGAGGAGGAGGAGGAGGAGATGACATATGTCCTGCCAATAAGAGTTTAGAGAGATCACCAAACATGAGCGAATAACTCCTGCAGAGGTAATTCTTCAGCTAGCTATTTCAATATCACTCATTCAACAAGACTTTGAAAAGGGCAATTATTCTTAGGAAGGAATCTCAACTATATTGTTTTCTGATATCAATTTCATTGAAAAGTTTATATTACATCATTCACTTTCATTCAGTTTTTTTAATTTATTATTTTTTAATTCTGAGATTGTAATATAATTATATCATTTCTATCATTTCTTCCTTCCCTTTCCTCCCTTCAAACCCTCCCATATGTCCCCTTGCTCCTTGTTAAATTCATGGCCTCTTTTTTATAATTTTTGTTACTTGCATATATGTATATGCATGTGTGCTCATGTGTGCTTGCACGTGCACACTCGCACACACACACACACACAATATATATATCCTGCTCAGTCTGTATAATTTTACTCCTATGTATGTTTTAAGGGATGACCTTTTTGTTCTGGATAACCAATTTGTGTGCTCTTCCCTGGGAAGACTGTTTCTCACACTCTCAGCATTCCTTAGTTACCTGTAATTCATTGTATAGAGTCAAGCCTCCTGGGTTTTTCTCTGTTCACTTTGGCATGTCTATTGGTATCATCCTACCAATGATTCATGTTGAATAAAATCTGCATTTGAAGTTCTCATTACATCAGATTTGAAATATTAGAGATATGCAAGCACATATTTCTATACTTTGCTTTCGTGTAACAGATATTAGGTTCCAAGTACCTAAAATAGTCTTTCTATGATATTTTGAACTGCTCTTCTTAATTGAGATAGCCCAGTTTTTAATGTGTACATATGTCTCTTTTCAGTGCTAAATAAAAAGGGGAAACAAGATTTTTTTTAAATCAATCCAACAGAGCTAAAATAAAGTTCTAACAATGGAATTGCCTTTTTGCCCTTAAACAAGAGTCTTAATAGCAGATGTTACTACATCTGGCTTCCCTTGTTATTCTCCAGCTGCAGAAATTAAAACTCACTCAGAATCTGTTACAGAATCTAATGGGAGTTTGCAAATGCTGACCAAACCCTTCTTCCCAACTACTCCATTAGGATATCAGGTGAATGGCTAGGCAAGCCCCACCAGAGCAAATTCGTTTTCTAGGTAATTAGCAAGGAATTAAGATCGAGGTCACAAACTTCTTAGCTTTTCTCAGCAATGATTTCACATGAGAACCTGATTGAAAGCTAACTGTTTCCTCATCATCAAACCTCCAAGGTCACAGAAACCCTGCAAGTACACTATGAGTGGTTTTGAGAAGTGTTAACTAGAGCAAGGGCTTCTTAAGTAACTTCCATGTGAGGTTAATAATGCATGAGTCAGAAAACAGCAGGTGTTAAATATATATTGATTTGGCTTCTGCCACTTTGAATGCATTACAAACTATCCATAGATAAGGAATGGTGGCTTCTTCATAGTTCTGCACTGTGCTAGACTTACATAGTACTTTGCTTAAAAAATAATGATGTATTAAATGAAAGTATTAATTTAATCTTCATAAATAAATGGCACACTAATAGCTTCAATAAATACACCGTGGAACCAATAATATTCCTGATAGAGAAACAGTTTATAAAAAATTTATAATAAATTTAATTGTAGTTTCCATTGTCAGATGATATTAACATGACACAGTGGAAACCAAACAGTTTCAGTTACTTAGAAAATGTTACACTTCAGAATATTCTCCAAATACAGCTTGTCTAAAGCATGTCACATGCACGACAAATCACAGGTTATCTGTTTCAATATCCATACTTTCATGATGTAGCCAATATGCTTCGCTTTGAGGAGGACCTCTGTGAGTTCAAGGCCAGCCTGGTCTACAGAGCGAGTGCCAGGATAGGCTCCAAAGCTACACAGAGAAACCCTGTCTCAAAAAAACAAAAGACAAAACAAAACAAAAAAAAAACCCACTTTTCAATAAAGTTGAATTACAAGACTTTAGAATGCCAAGAACTTTATCAAGTAAGAGTAATTTATTAACAAAAACAAACCCTGATACCAAAACAATGTATAGTAGAAAACTGTAAATGATATATATTGACTCCTTTCTTAATCCTTAGCAATTTAGTAAAAATGCAAATACAGATGATACTAAGTATCACACCCATATTTGTACTCCTTAGCATCCTCTCCTCCAGCAATCCTGCCATCTTTACTTCAGCTACTGAAGCTATGGCCATACCCTCAACACTGTAACTACCATGCCTGCACCTGGTGTCTCTAGCTTTGATTATCATCGCTCTATATTTCATTCCTTCCAGTACAATGCCGAAAATACTTTGAACTTTTCCATTTGAACTCCCATTCTTTCACTGTTTCTCATCTTTCTATCCAACAACTTATGTACATTTTCATTTGTTATGATCATCTATTACAAAAACACTCAATTCTCATGCCTCTTTTACTTTGTTAGGAAACTGCCTTGATGACAAAAATGACAGTTCTTATATAATCTGATTGGCTAATGACTGCATCAGTATTCAGGCAGTTCCATATGGTAAAATAAAAACACAAAATCTCATTGATCTTTGAAATTTATGACCACAAAGATCAATAAACATGTAATGAAGCCTACCTTCTTTCAGTAGTATGTTCTCCAATTTAGCCCAATGGCTATTTCAAATTTCCCCTATAAATCTTTCTTTCTATTACCTCCTTTCCACACCTCTTTTCTAATCCTTATTTTCAAATAATGATTTATTTCCACTTCACTAAAACAAACAAAATCATTTCCTTGGAGCCACAATAACTTATTAACTTCAATCTCTATCCACATATCTAGCTTCCCCACCTATGAACATATATGTACTAATCTTGCTCCCATCTAATGCTAAAGCCTCTATTTATTCCCCACATCCTACCTAATTTAACTGACCATAAAATATTACTCCAGCAACACTCCCTCTCGTGCTTACAATATCAGTTTACTTTATTTCTACTGGATTATTATTATTCATAACAGAAAATGCTGTTATATCTTCCAACAGAATAAAAAATAAGTTCCTGAACCATTCACTTCTATGCTCATGATCAACTATGTTCAACTGGACTTTTTATAATCATTCCTTCACCCCTGCCTTAAATATATTATCTCCTGCTCAGATGTCTCTCTCAAGCACACACACACACACACACACACACACACACACACACACACACACACTGCATTTGAACTATTTTTTCAACCTAGCCACCAGAATGACCATTTAAAAACTTAAGTTACAAGTTAAAGTCTTAAAGTCGTCAAAATGCCTGAAAGGGTTTTATGTAAACAAACTCCATCATTACCATCATGTTCTCTTTCCCAGTTCTATTCCCTCACTCTACCATGGCCATTCTTAATGTTCTTCAGATATGCTGAAAATATTGCTGCTTTAGGACTTTGGCTCAAAATGCTTCCTCAGCCTTTGGCATTCATCCCCTGAATTCTTTTGTGATAACTCCCCTCCCCTTCAAGCCTGTAAACGACTCTCACATTCTCAATAAGGGCTACAAATCCATATTTAAAACTTCAACTGACTCTAATCCCCATGCCTTTACCTTTCTCTGGTCTGATTTTATCCATAGTACTCACTACCTTCTAACATGCAATGTAATCTGCTTTCATGTGGTGTACTCTATTTATTTACTTTTAAAATGTGTACAAAAAGAAGAATGCCTAACAGAAGGTATACCTCATACCTATTTGGTAAAGAAGGATGGAAAGAAAAAAGGAAGGGAGTGAAGGAGGTAAGGAAAGAGGGAAGCACAAGAGAATGGGCTTCTGCTTTCCTCTCTATTGCTGTACAAAACACTGACCAAAAGCAACTTAGGCTTATACATCCAGGTTACAGCCTATCGTTGATGGAAGTCAGAGCAAGAACTCAATCAGGAAATTGAATTAGAAACTATGGAGGAATACTACCTACTGGCTTATACCTTTCTTATACAGCCCAGGCCTACCTGCCTAGGGATAGTACCACCTCCAGTAGGCTGAGCCCTCCTACATCAAACTTCAATCAAGACAAGTCCCCAAACATAGGGTCACAGGCCAGCCTTATTGAGGCAATACCCCAATCTAGGCTCCCTTCTTATGCGACCCTCCATTTTAAATGGATAGTTAAAGGTAACCAGGACAGAGAATAACCTCTGTATATTTGTATATATTACATCTATGGTAGGATTCAAAGATCTCTGAAGGCACTTACACATCACAGAATGTCATTTAAACAAAAGAGTTCATTGTTGCACTTCATAAACTCTTTCACTACTATGTTTTGATGAACTATTGCAAGTTCTACACACTTTTGGGGGCGACTCCACCTTTCTATTTTAAATTCATAGAACTTGCTGATTCTCCAAACTTCCTGTGCATGCATAAATAAATTAGTCTTGCCAGACATATGGGTGCATACTTTTAATCTCAGTATTTAGGAGACAGAGGCAGGCTGATCTCTATGAGTTCCATGCCACACTAATTTATATGCCAAAGTCCCAGGTCTGACCAGGCTACATACATAATGAGATCCTGTCTCAAAAAAGAAAGAGAGAGAAGGGGGGAGTAAGGGAAAGAGAGGAAGGAAGAAATCTCCATCCAAAGGAGTTTTGTTACCCTATGAAAACATAATTAAATGGTGGTGATTTTATAAAGGCAAGCATCTTAAAGGTAGTATAGTTATGTTTTTGAATAGTGATTCTCCTATTTTATTTTTCTCCGTTTGTCACTACTACATATCCCATAAGTGTCTATCTAGAGCAAGGCACACATATCTAATCTTGATTGCTTAAGTCTATCAATGAAGGCAGGACAGAGAGTACACTGTACCATAGCAGGCACAAGAGAAGGCTTGGGTTCCAGGATTAGCTCTCTTTACCAGACTGTGAGTCCTTTTTTAAGTTTTGGTATTATTATTATTATTATTATTATTATCATCATCATCATCATCATCATCATCATCATCATCATCATCATTGGTTTTTTGAGACAGGGTTTCTCTGTGGCTTTGGAGGCTGTCCTGGAACTAGCTCTTTGTAGGCCAGGCTGGTCTCGAACTCACAGACCCACCTGCCTCTACCTCCCGAGTGCTGGGAATAAAGGCTTGCGTCACTACCACCCAGCCAGACTATGTGTCCTCTTAAGCAATTCATTTTACTCACTTATATCTTGATCTTCTCACCTGAATTTGAGATTAAATGATGTATTTCATAGACTTATAGTGAGAATTAAGTGCAAATGTGGAGCAGTTTTGCAGCCTGTGAACTGCACAGATATTATTCATTAGTAGCATTGGAAGACTCATTACTGTCATGGATAATGCTGTTTAGCATTGAGTGGGAAAAGTCTAAATGAGTCTAAATGTCCACCAAGCACACCATATTATAAAGTGGCCAGACATCTTGTAGTAATTTTGCTAGTAATACCTTGCCAATAATTTTAAACTGTCAGATATATTTGCAGACTCAAAGACATGTGTTACATATTTAAACTTTAATATTAAACACAGAAATGACAAAAAAGCAACTTGGACATTCTTTAATTCAAATCTTAATGTTAAATAATCTTAAATGCAGGAATTGAAATTACTTCCTAAAATACAAACCTATTCACCATTGAATTCAATATAAAAATCACACATACACCCAAAGGCAAAATGTAATCCTTTGCAGAAACTTCATACTAAACATGTGCTTCAAAAATGTACTATTGCAAGCTACACTCAAGCGAATAGTAGTAAGATAACTTCTCAAAGATGCACAAATTTATATTGTATAATTTCTTTAAAGGAACATTTTCAAGAATATTGTTTTTGCTGTTGTCTTGTCTGTTTGTTTGTTTTGGATATTTGTTTCTTTGAGACAGGGTCTCACTATACAGACCTGGTTGGCCTGGAATTCTCTTTGTACATGAGGTTGGTTTTGAACTCACAGAGACCTGCCTGCCTCTGCCTCCCTAAAATAGGATTAAAGGTGTGAGGTAGCCACTACAATTGGCAAGAATATGAGGTTTTAATAATTATATTCATATAAATGTTCTCCTCATTCCTTCACCACTATTTGTCTTAAGGTATGATAATAATATTTAAATACTTTGCCATTAGCATTTTCAGATTCCTTTATAGTTGATACCTTTGATACCTTTAGTTGATACCTATAGTTGATACAGTTGATACCTTTATACCTACACTTCTAGTACATGAATCTGTTTCAGCTCACCACTAAAATAAAATTACCACCTAAAAAGAAATCCAGGGGCAGTATATAACTCACTATTAAAGCACTTGCTGAGCTTGTGTAAGACTCTGGGATTGAACCCTAGCATGAGAGATTCTTCGAAAAATTCTATTAAAGAGCCTCCATCAATACATTCTATACTGCCTATGCCCTATTCAATCCTCTTTTTTGCATGAGAAATATCGTGTAAAGTTTTCCATGCTCTTTTTTTGTTTTTTGTTTTTTGGGTTTTGTTTGTTTGTTTGTTTGTTTTGAGACAAGGTTTCTCTTTGTAGCTTTGGAGCCTATCCTGGCACTCGCTCTGGAGACCAGGCTGGCCTCGAACTCACAGAGATCTGCCTGCCTCTGCCTCCCAAGTGCTGGGATTAAAGGCATGTGCCACCAACACACAGCTCTATGCTCTTTTAATAGCTAATATTTGGCTTGAAAATGCACTCTGCAACCTCTTTTTGGATCTGTTTATGTCAAACTCTTATATAATTTTCTCAGTAACATAAAAATACCTCAACAGAGTAGTTTCTTTTATTAAATTTACCTTTAGAAACTAGCAGTACTCTTAGAAATAAAAAAAAAACAATCCAAAGAATGAAACAAAACAAAAACAACAAACTGAGTGCACAGCACAGCAGTCGTTTGATTCAAAACAACTGCAAAACAAATTGAACTGTAGACCCTCACAGAATGGTATTGCAGAAACATACAGACTCGTGAAAAGGAGAATGCTCCTAAAATAACAAAAACACAGGCGTCCTTAATGTGACAAGAACCAATCCTAAACAACTACAAATGTGAGAATGTAGCTCTATTAAAGGTACTTACAGCAATTAAGCCCTGAAACAGTTGCTATTGTCTTCAGAGGTCACAATGTTCAACGTCAGCCCATGTCAATATAATTGCTCTTGTCAAGTCATGATCAACACCATGATCACTTTGTTTCTTTCCTGAACTACAAACTGAAAATTAATTATTCCTTTCATAGAGTGGAAATATTTCCTAATACTCTGATTTTGAGCTATAAGCATGAATTGTGTTTTAACCTGTAACCTCTGGCAGCCTCAAATGTTCGTTTAACTCATAGAAGATGGTCAATTAGGGTTTTAAGCTTAGGACATCATGTTAAAATTAACAACTGGCCCCATGAATTTGCCAGATATATGACATGCTAATAGCCTATTATGAGTCCTGTATTCTTTAAGATCATAGCTCTTTCCACCACCAACAGAAAGAGTACTTTGGGAACCCATTCCACATAGAGGGACACTCTCTCAGCCTAGACACATGAGGAGGTCTAGGCCCTGCTCCAAATGATGTGACAGAATTTGAATATCCCCCATGGAAGGCCTCACTCTCCCTGGGGAGCAAAAAGGGGATGGGATAGGGAGTTAGTGCTGGGCAGGGGATAAGGGGAGGGTGAGGGAACCGGGATTGACATGTAAAACAATCTCTTTTCTAATTTAAATTTTAAAATGGGGGAAAAAGAGTAAATTAAAACAAATATACTAAATTAGTGACCCAGTACATTTTTGTTAGCTGTGATACATATGCTGTAGTTGTTCCTGTAATTGTTTCGATCAGCCCTTGTCAAACTAGAGGACATGTGGGTTTTTTGCTATTTTAGCCATGATACATATGCTGTATATAGCCTTAACCCTTGTTTGAAATAGATATTTTTATACAAATAATGTAATTTTAAGTTTAATTCAACTTCCACATGTTTCTGTACTATCACTCCAATTCATCAGTAAATACACATAAAGCAAAAATAAAATTTAATAATATGCAAACTACACTGAGACAATTATATATTCTTGAGAACGTGTCAAAAAGAATGACAAATGATTATTGTTATTTTTCTACATTTTTTAGTTCTTTTTATTATCTCCCATTCTTTCATACATTGCAGGTTACCTGAGGGTTAACTATGTAATAAGAAAATTCTACTTTATTTATCTGCAAATGCAAATGAACAAAAATATCCATTTCATAAGTAGGCTTGCACATAATAGGTCTTACTAAATATATGCTGAAATGAATAAACAAGTTAATTTAATAGGAAAATATCATGTGCTACAGATATTATGTGCTCAAACTTTGTGCTTTAATTGGCTTATAAAATGAGACCAAAAACTAGTGGGCTATGCATAAAATGTACTATGCAATAAACTTTTCTGTGAATGAACTGCCTTTATGTCTTCCTCAAATAAAACCTAGCAAGTAGTCATAAATTTTTCCACAAAAATATAGAAGTTTAGTAGATCACAGGCTATTTTCAAAACAGCAAGCTTCCCATTAACATATATATATATATATATATATATATATATATATATATATATATCACCTTATCCAAAGTTAATTATGTTTAAGGGTGAATGTCTTCTTTTATGTGAATGTCTTCTTAGTAAACACAAAAACCTTTTTATTATTTCAGTTTAATTTTAGAAAGATAATTTTGGACAGGACAACATGCCAAAAAGTAAAACTCTGAGCTAGAAGATCTGACTAGTTTAAGACTCTTAACACAATAATGAGTCATGATGTAAATATCTGTGTTTTCCAAATGGTCATAGGCAACTCCTGTGAAAGGGCCATTTGATACCCAAAGGGGTCACAACATACAGGTTGAGAACCACTGGAATAAAGTATCCCCTAGTGGTTGTCTACATACTGCACATCATGTCCTCAAAATACCTTCTCCTGCATCTTTTTGGGAAAGGGAAAATAATGAATATTCTAGAAAGTAAGGAAGTGCCTAAAAAAAGACTCTTAACACAAATAAAATGAAGCTTCATCAAATGAAAGCAAAACTTTAATTTACAAATACATGTATAATAGCTCCCACTATTTTAAAAGGCTCTCTCTAGTATAATTCTAAAGTGTGCAAAACATCCTAGTGTTTACTAATATACACATGACTTGGACACGGCTATGAAAATTTGGGATTACTTGACAGCTGTTATTGTAAAACATTTATAATCTCAAATATTGTATAGGTTAGTAAATACAATGAGAGATGTGATAATGTACCCACCATAAAGATAGCATGAGTATATATATAATACATGCACAAGAACAGTGGCTCTTTCTTTTTCTTTTTCTTTTTTTTTTTTTTTTTTGGTTTTTTTGAGACAGGGTTTCTCTGTGTAGCTTTGGAGCCTATCCTGGCACTCGCTCTGTAGACCAGGCTGGCCTTGAACTCACAGAGATCCACCTGCCTCTGCCTCCCGAGTGCTGGGATTAAAGGCGTGCGCCACCAATGCCGGGCCAAGTGGCTCTTTCTTATATTCCTTGATGTCACATGGTATATAATTAATAAGTGCTGAACACCCAGCATAATAAATCCGATCAATGATGTGAGATCAAAAAGACTGAGAAAGAATTTCTGTTTTATTCATTGAAAACACAAAACTGAAATAAATAAGGAGTAATTTTTCAAATGCCTTCTAATTAAGAGCAATAATTCAAAAAAGAGAGTCCCTGTGGTCTGATGTATGCTGTCAAAAGAACTTCCCAGTGATAACAACTGATTGGAACTAAATACTGAACTTAGGAGGAATTGTATCAAAGCCAGGTTTCCCTAACATTGATAGTGCTACATAGTACAAAGCATCAGTGTTCATATGTATATACTTTCAGAAGGATAACAGTCAAACATACATACAAAATAATAATTTATGGGTGGCCATGTTAACCTTTCTTATGAATGATCTATTAGGACATTAAACTCCAGGCTTTTTGGGGTTTTTTTTGGGGGGGGAGGGGTTTGCCCAGGGTATATAGCTCAGAGGCAGAGCACTTGCCTAGCAAGTTCTTGCCTGGCCAGAGTACCACTGGGGGAAAAAGAAAACAAACTGACTCATATTCTTAGAATAGGGATTGTGTTGGCTTCATTTATGTATAGTACTACTGAAGGCCATGAAGGGATGATGATACAGTTTCACCTAATAATTGTGGGGTAGTTCTAATGAATTTATTTTAGTACAACAGAGTATCACACAACTGATAGAGAATATAAATAATGCATTAGTGTTATAGTAATTTAAATTTATACAAATACAGTTTGTTGTGACAATACTATGTGATTTAGACAAATGTGGGAAACAGAATTCTATCAAAATAACTGAAAGCTCAGAATCTAACATATTGCTATAAGCTATAATGGTTATAACTGTTAATCCAATACACCTTTTATACAAACCCATAAACACATGAGTGGAAAAATAGCACAGATGTTCATCTCTAATGCAATTTCCATTCAATTTCCTAAGTGCGGTCCCTGTGTGCAAACTAGCTTAACGTTATGTTTAGCTTGCAAATTCTTTTAATAAATAATGAATGCAATAAAACTAGAAGATCAATGGCAAGCTGAGAAATCATATAAAAAATGCCTTTTGTGTTCAGGTTGTTGCCCATTTCAAACTTTAATCCAGAGACAGATCAATATTGCCTCTTTTTTTCTTTTTAACCCATCACATAAATATCAGATAGACTAAATGTAACCTAAATGCTGTGACCAGCTAACAGTTGCCAGCAACATAATAATATCATTAGATACAGCTGCAATTGAATGTTTAATATCTTAACATACACACTACATTATATACTAAGCGATAAATTTGTATAAAAATATAAAAGGTCATACAGCAATAAAAGCACTATATTTCATTATTTTTTAAACTTTCCAATGCTATATATTTTTTCCGGTAGCAGAATTAAAAGGTTTTCACTAATATACTAAATAATCACAATGGGTCAAAAGAGTGCATAGATAAAAATAACTTAAACTTCAAGTTTCCTATTTAAAAAATATTCTTATTCTTCAAAATTATTTATACCCAAAAGAATACATTACTCCTTTAATTAGGTAGTGTGGAAGATACTACATGTAAATTTAAGTTTGTATATTATTGAGACTTCAAATTAACTGGTAAAGTGAATCATGTTTCTTAGCATATTTCTGTTTTCGTTATAGAAGGACAGATGAAATCTTGTTTTATCAAATCACTTCCGACAAGAATTTGCTGTCTGAAAAGAGGATCCCAAGTCAAACACCACATGTGTTGCACTGATGTACCAATCTAAATAACTAAGAATAATTTTATGGCGTTAGTCTTATTAATTCTTGCCTATTTAAAACATTAGGCCATCTCCTGTGGGCTTTCAGTAAAAGTAAACATTAAGAAGTCATAATTTGTATCAGAACATAATTCATGTCAAAGAATCTAATTCAGCATATTAGGTTGATACCTTTGTACTTGTACTTGTGAAAGGTTTATGGCATAATTACAAATTATTTTGCACAGAAGTTAAAATTTCAGGATTATGTCTAACAACTGCATACTTCATGGAACTATTATGTAGCAGCTATGTTAAGAGCAGAAATCAAATTAAATAATTGTGTAAAACAATAAATGTGTGTGTTTGTATTCATTCAGCCAATGTGAATTTGATGTCTAATATGTACAAAGTATTAGGTTTAATGATGTTTTACAATAAGTATTACTGAAGTTGAAAATCGTTCCTAAGACAATGTTGCTATCATATATATATATATATATATATATATATATATATATATATCCAATGTTTTGTTGTATGCAATTGATTCATTTACCCTTTAAATATGTTATATTCAATTTTGCATGAAATTATTTGTATTGAATCTTATATCCTGTCTTGCTATAATTTTACCAATAATATATACATTTAGCATTAAACAGCAAGAGATGAGACCTCGCAGTGAAGACATGCAGATTTTAAACAAAAATTTAAGAACGGAGTTAATTACTCTTAGTTTATTCAAGTTCATAACTTTCTTTTCCTACTTGACAATAGATCATAAGCCATATTTGAGTTTCCTGAAATTACTACCTGAAGATAAACTTTTCCTGAAAGATTGATTATCTGAACCTTGTCATTTAACATTGTTTTTTGATGTCCTAGTCTAAGTAACAATACAATTGTGCTTGAAGAATGTTATAAATTCCTATAAAGATAATCTACTTCTAAAAACCTATTCATTATATATGCTGATGATGGAGCTTGGGGCCTTGCACATGCTAGGCAGATGACAGACCATCAAGCCACATCCCCAGCCTTAAATACTGTTGTCTCAAAATATGCATTCTTCACAAAATTAAACAAATCAAAGAGTTGGTCTCCTTTGAAATTTCTGATATTAACATAAAAGTTCTATCTCCTACAATATCAGCTTATATGTTTCGTGTCAATTGATATGATTATTTTCTCTGAAAACAAATGTAATGAGGCAAGAGGTTAAATGTTAAAGTATGGATGTTATGATATTTAATGAAGATAAATAATTTCATCATTTAGGTGAATGTACATACTCTTCTCTAGTCTAGAAAATTAAACTATAGTGGTAACACTTATAGTTAAAAATGTTTTATGGTTGCAAATAATCAGAATATAAAAAATTATATATGTTGAGATGAAATAAAATTTTCTATGATTTTCAGTTTCACAAAATGAGTGAGTGATTAATACGCAATAAACAGACTTTCTCCTTCCTGCTAAAAATATTAAATACTGAAGGGATTCCAAATCCCTTGGTAAAACTATGTTGCAGCTGCATTAAGCCAACAAAAAGCTTATTAGTAAGGCTTTAAAAACTAACACCCTTCTATAATCAATTTGGATACAGTATTATTCTATTTACAATGGCATTTTCAATGTGTCCCAATCATATATTACTAATTCTAATTTTTGTTTCATGATTAAATATTAATGGACTGCCATTATTAAGCAGCTACCCTTTATTTAAGTTTATAATATATTGGGTTTCACCATTTTAGAATGGTTAAAATATAGTATGAAAATTTAAAACTCCTTTTCAGAAAAATCTGATGACTGCTTTGATATTTTACTCTGATTTCTAAATAAAATAATATAAATGTAGTTGTTCTAGCAGAAAATGGAAAAAGGGATGCCGCCACTTTAAAAGCTTCAATCTCTTTGACATTGCTGGCAGTGTATGGGAACATTAATGCATCTGTCATGATAACAAGCTAAGAATAACATCTAGACATCAAACCGAGCAGAGAATCCATCTGAAGTGATTCATTCAGATCTGTCTCATTGATTTATTAAACACAGGGCAACATCTGCAGCCTCACAGAGCCGCTTGGTGAAATTAATGCAAGATCAATTCAAATGGAAAAAAGTGTAAAAGAGATAAATCAAAACACAATTTGCATGCAGTTCCACAATCAGGCTTATTGGGTGCAAATGTTCAATTTCCTTTCCAAAGCAAATGTGTTTAAATGTTGTTTTATCTTCATAGAATTGTGTGATCTGAAGTGACAGTGAAGAGTTTTGCAGGTTGAGCTGGTGAAACGGAAAGAAAAAGAGGAAGAAAAAAATGCTACTAGAGACCTTTTGAATATGCAACAAGAATATCATTAATACCTAATTGTTTTGCTTTGGGGATGACTCCTATCCATAAACACAATATAGTCAGTTTTAGACAAACTAGCTTGGTTTAAACATATTTGAAATATATAAAGTGGATAAACCCAAATCAATGTGTCTTTGGAAACAAGATAAAGTGCCACTGGATATCTATATTGCCAACTGAAATGTACTATGATTAGGGATTATCACAATTATACACATCTACAAGAAGCATTTTAAAGCATCCAGACAAAATAAGTTTACTTAAAATAGCATAAAATAATTCAAATTTCATAAGTTCTACTTCAAGTATGAGGAATTTCTTCCATAAAAGACAGTCACATTCGAATTATCTATTGACAATCATATACTGTGTGTGTATTGAGAATAATACCACACATAAAACTTAATATATGTACTACTCTATCACATATATCGCCTAAGGTATAATTATTTGAGTTAAACGTGAACAGTCAGTCAGTAACTCAAGTATCTAGCTAAATTAAAAAATAGGCAGAAATGTATGTTTAAAATGGAGGTAAACATTAAAGTTTTGTACACTGACATATGACTGCATTGCTATAATTGTAATATTAGCACCATTCTTTTAATACAAGACTAAGGATTGTTGATTATGTGGCTGACTTTAAGAGACAATGACTACCTCATCACTATTCTATGAAATAAGAGACACATATGAATTCACTGCCCAGATTCATTTCAATAACATTTTTATTATCTGTGAAAATGTCTACAATACCAAGTACCAGTCCAAAAAGTTATACAAGCTTCTTAAAAACTTGATGAAGCTTAATTGTACTGTAAATTCAAAGCAACAGTTTTACAGCAAACTACATTACTCTGTATGGATCATGAACTCTGAAAGATGCCTCAAGCTTGAATGCACAGCCAAATTCGTTGAGTACTTACAAAACCATCTTTCTAGTATTTGAAAATAGTTTAAATAGTGTAAGTGCCACTAAATTCACACAAAGTTATTCCAACATCAAAACACCATACGTTCTGTTTATATACTGTCAAATAAAATATAAGTGAACCACTGTGAATTTTAATTGTAAAAAACAAATTTGTGTTGGAATAATGTCAAATCATGTCTCCAAATAATTATTACAAGATTTTCTTAATCACACTCTTGCTTCTACAGTCAGCTATTTAACTATACTTATGACTGAATAAAATTTAATTAATTGCTCCCCAAATGAAACAAAATGCTGATCCTGGAAATGACAATGTTACTTTTATGTGGGCAAGTAGGTTAAAAAGAGATAGCACTGAAATGTGTTGGTCTGTTTGCATATTTAGTAAGACCAATTTGTCATTTAGTGTGTGACTGACTGCTCATGTACTTGGGACAATGCAGTAAGGGAGATCCAGCACACAAAGAGTGAAGATCTTAGACATACGCTGTCTGAATTTGCCCATCTCTGGCATTAAAATCTCCAAGTTTTCCTGTAAAGCAATGAAACAAAAAATGTCTTCAAAATCTAAAAGAAGATGTTTTCAATGATTGGGGATCTTTGAATCATCATTTTCTGAATAATCATCAAAATAATGTCTTCATTATTAAGTTTCAAGTAAAAGAACATGAAGTGAAATGTACAGTTTTTTTGAAAGGCGTCATTGCAATGATATAAAGCTCAACTTGCCTAATAGAATAATAAATGATCAGGAATTATGTTGTACTATTCTCTAGTAGTTGACATGAACATAATTTCATAAGTTTTCTGAGAAACTTTTAATGTTTCAATAACTGACTAAAACAAATGACACTGGTTGAGTTCTTATCATGACTATTAATACTATCAAAAATGATTACATATAAATGTACATAATGATCACTCATGTGTGAGTTTCACTGGACCATATCAAAAAGCTACTTCAACACAATATATTAGGATTTCTGAAAATAAGAACTTTGAAATGATCAATTTTATATGAGATAACAGAGAGAAAAGTACCAATTAAAACATTCTAGTCAGGACACGTACTTGTCACCACATATTTGACAAAGAAGGAGTATGTCTATCATCCAGGAAAAAAAAATAGCCAAAAGCACCATTACAGTAATAGGCCTTCAGCAGTATCTTATGAAACTGTATCCAACAGAATGAGTTTCAACTGAACTGAATGTGCACTTTTTCCCTTGTAATCTCCTCCCCCTCCCTCACCTTTAGCTAAAAGAGGTAAAGACGTGAATCCTGGTAACAATCCTCTTTAGGCAAGTCTACGTTGGGAACATCACTCATCTTCTTGGGTATGTTTATATGATCTTCCCCTCCATCTTCCCCTCCTTGTGACATAATTCTGCTCTTTTACTGCATTTCTCTTCTCTTACTGACCTTGTGTCTCACCTACATTACACTATCATCCTTAATCTAGTATCTGTTTATAACCCTCACTTCTCTTTTTACTGAATTAAAGTCACAGAAATATTATAGACCTAAACACTAACTTCAGATTTCATTTAAAATAATAGATCTTGTGAACAATGTTAGCTACAGTCATGAAACCTTTTTCATAAACATCAAATTTTGTAATTTTATTAACATATTTATGAGGGTATTCGAATCAGTAAAATTTGCTAATATTATTTTACCTTTAGTTAGATTCTTCCTAGTAATTGCACTTTTTTCTACCAAAAATACAATGTATATGTTATGTGTACTTCTGTCTAATAGTTTTCCTCATCTCCTTTATGTGTTGTATTCATAAAATGCTTCATAAATTTTACAATTATATATGTCAATACTTGCAAGACAATTGTTCAAAACATATAAAATGAAATAGAATGGACAATGCATCATCTCACAAATCTATTTCTTCATATTTAATACTTTTCTGTCACACTTTTATATAAAATCAAGAAAAATGTTATCTATGAAAATTATAATGAATAAATAAAGCTTAATCAGATTAAAACAGTAACCAAAAACATATTATAACAGAGTCCCAAAATAGTATAGAATGACCTGTCTCAGATACTAAGTAATTTATCATTTTCTTCTTTGGTGTCTCTCATTAAAATTTAAGAAAAGTTTTTATTCATAGAAACAATCAAAATCACAATAAAATGACATCCTCTTTACTTTTAGAATGCAACTCATAAATATTTCTCAAGAATGAGAGAATCAATTATTCACAAAGAAAAAGGAATCCCTTTATAAAAATTTCCACTTTAGGAATGACCATTTGGGGGAGAGGGAAGGGGAGAAGTAAAGGGAAGGAGGAAACAGAGAGAGAGTGTGTGAAGAAGAAGAAAGAGAACAGATGAACATGGCTTTTCCTGTCTGAAATTATTTTTCACCTGAGGGTATCTGTATATCAGTAAATGAATCACATGGCCTCCATCAGAAGTTCTAGTAACTCTCTTGAGTTTTTCTGTTAGTAATTTTCTTTGTAGTCAAAATGAAAATTTTCTATTTTCTATAAAATATTTCTATTTTTAAAACCCATGAAGGACGCTTACCCATTGTATTTTAAAACCATTAAGAAAATGCTCATTTTTAGAACAGTCCATCTTATCCCTGAAGAAAAGTTCATTTTAGAAGCCAGGTTTGTAAGCCTTACACGTGAATCAGGTAGGAGTTTCCATATGAACTAGTTTCTGTTCAGTTGCCTGAACACAGAAGAACATTGCTCAGAGGAACAAGAAAGGGTACTCTTGTAAGTTTTCTAGCACTATGTTATTTATTGTACTACTAAGCAACAGTTTGCCTAGAAGTTATCAGCACATTTCCGCTAAAGATAGCAATTTAGATTTTACAACAGAAATGACAATGTAGTTGTAATTTCAGTCCACAGACCCAGAAACATCATCATTTAAAGTCGTATTGTGAGACTAGACCTCAGCAGAAGTTCTTTATAAAATGATAAACTATGTTGCTGCTTTCCAGCAAAGCTCTTTGCTCCCTTTTCATCCAGGAATTGTGATTTCTTCATTTGTATACTAATCTCATGTATTTCCTGAGACATTTCCAGACAGGAGATGGAATAAACACTAAGAAGCCTAACTTATATTTTTGAATGTCCAAAAATTCTCAGAGTAGTTTCTTTTACTTTTTATTCAAAACATAAACATAAGTTGCTTCAGAGTGCAAATAAACACTTAGTCTCCCACGTACTTCTAAACTGTGATACCGAGGGGGGTATACTTATGA
The DNA here is from genome assembly GCF_003668045.3 of Cricetulus griseus. NCBI lineage: Eukaryota > Metazoa > Chordata > Mammalia > Rodentia > Cricetidae > Cricetulus > Cricetulus griseus. The sequence continues at coordinate 58,787,574 of NC_048604.1, forward strand.
CCTGGGAAGCTGGCTATTGTTTAAATAATCCTTTCTTAGGAGAAATGGGGTCCTTCCAACTGGTTTGTCTGGGGTGGATGAGCTGGTGCATCTTCTCAAAACAAAAAAAAAAGCCCACTAACTTCTACACCAAGCTCCACCCTAGCCTTAGTTCCAGCATTTCATGCATGCCCAGATTAACCTCTGCAGGTGGCCTAAAAGGGAGGATTCTAGGAAAATGGCATCTGTCCTGGTCATTTTTTTTTAAAATAGGACTCATCTACTTTACCATGCACCAGGGAGCTTTGCACAGCAGGCATGAGCATATGTCCTTACTAAAGGCACTTCTATAAGAGGGCGCGTGCACACGCGTGAGCGCGCACACGCACACACGCGCACACACACACGCGTGCACACACACACACACACACACACACACACACACACACACGCAAACACCCACACACACCCCTCCACCATCATAGCACACACATTCCATACACTCTCACAACAAACATACAGGATGGGGATCGAATCACCCTCTGGGATGGATTCTAGATTTCCGTCCCCCTGTATCCCCTAAATTCTGTTTTCTCAGTTGCCAGCTTAGGAGCCCAGGTTACAGCTCAGCTAGCCTCCAACCCCAACCCCAAGAAAGCCCTTAGCGTCCGTGTTCAGAAGAAAAACTATCCGACCCGTATGGCCACAAAAGAGCAGGAAAGGAAATCAAAGAAAATAACTACCACAAGCAGCCAAAAAGCCATGCAAGATATAGGTGAAAGGCTGTAAAGTTTGAGTGGAGGATTGCAACTGAAGTTTGTGCGGGACTCTTTCAGACTGGAGCCCTTCCACTGAGCACAGCCTAAAAAGGACTGTCAATTAGTGAGCCCTTCTAATTCTCTTTACCCTGCCGATAACAGTGCAAAGAAGCAGGACTCAGGCTCTATAGACAAAGTTGGAGATAAGGGTGATAAGACATGCAGAAGATGACAAAGGGGTAAGAAGCGAGAGAGTCAAGAAGCGATTGTCTCACCTGGCGTTTGTGCAATCGGTGAACAAAGTTTCGAAGTCTTTCCTGGTGATGAGCTTGCAGCGGTTCACTCCTGGCTGGATGGCCCCCAGCCCGCGAAGGATTCGAACTTGCTCCACAGTACACACCACGGGGGATATGTCCAGTCTCTTCAGTTTAGTGTACACCGTGTGCAACCCTCCCACCAGGTGCTTGAGGAAAAGATCAAAGACTTGCGGCAGGCAGATCAGTTCCTGGCCGTCCATCAGGAAAGAAGCCACCTTCACTCCGTGCATGTCGACCATCCGGCACTCGTTAGTGTTGCTGTTGCTGCTGCCACTGTTGCCACCACCAATCCCGCCACCCCCGACACTGCCGCTGTGGTTATTGGCCATGAAACTGTTGATCAGATTAGGGGTTAGACGCGGGGGCTCTCCCGGAGACGAATACAGAGGTTCAGCCCGGAATAAACCCCCCGGGACGCCGGCGCTGCTGGAAGTTGCAGAGATCACCGGAGGTGCGGAGACAGCCATGGTCACTCTGTCTCGAGCTGGCTCTTAGGGACTTGTCTTTCTCGCCCTGACTCCTCTAGGTACCCTCGCACTCACTCACTGATTCTGTATCTCTCTCTCTTTCTCAGTCGCTCCCACTCTCAGAACAGTTTGCAAGTCTGAAGCAGGCTGGCTGCGGCTCCAGCTCATCCACCACCCCACACACAGTGAGCAGCCTCGACCCGCGGCGGCCCGAGAGCCCACCCCCACCACACCCCCTCCCGAGACTGGCAGCGCCCCCCAGCCAATGGGCCCCACCCCCTCGGCGCCCGCGTGCTCCGAATGGCTGCCGCCAGCGAGGGGTGGAGACTCCCCCGCCGGCCTCGGTCTACCTGAGGCCGTGAGGGGCTTTCGGTGAATGGAGGTGGAGCACAAGAAGGGGGCGGTGTCGCGCCTTCGCCAGCCGCCTGGCCACTAGAGTCGAGGCTGATTGTCATGCAGGGAGGTCTTGGAGGGGGACGAGGCTTCCAAGCATTCTTCTCAGAAGTGGAGGCTTGTTGGGGACACCAGCGGGACTCGCGAACGCGGCTCCTTCACCCCACACCCCCAGCCATCCTGCACCGAGTTCGCTGGAGGCAAGTGACTTAGCTCTAATTCCACGTGCACGTTTCTCCCAAACTCAGCGGGGCGAAGAGGTGGCTCCTCTTAACATCCAGGAGAGTCCGGTGAATTCACTAGGGAACAACTCAGCCTTCCTGCCAGCCGCCTAAGCTCACTGGCTGTAATTTCTTTCTTACCCAGAGCCCACAGGACCGCTTCCCAGAGTTCTCGCACTCGCATCAGAGTTGCTGGGAGCCAATGTGCTCCTACTCAAGGGCGTTCAGGAAGCGCGGTGGGGAGCCTCTGTGGCAGATGGGAAGATTGTTTTACTGCACTTCCGCCACTGTCCCGAAGCAGACAAGGGTTCTGTGGTGTGTGTGTGTGTGTGTGTGTGTGTGTGTGTGTGTGTGTGTGTGTGTGTGTGTGTGTGTGTGTGTGTGTGTGTGTGTGTGTGTGTGTGTGTGTGTGTGTGTGTGTGTGTGTGTGTGTGTGTGTGTGTGTGTGTGTGTGTGTGTGTGTGTGTGTGTATGCGCGCGCGCGCTTGTTTGTCCGACCAAGCAGAACAGGCACGCGCTCGCTCCATACCTTAGTCTTGAAATCCTCTTGCCCCAACGTTACATAACGACTCAAAACTCTATATAGTTTATATAGACAGATGTTAACACTCTGGAACATGGCGTTTTTCTCCCTCACTGATAGGGTCAGAAGACCAGCGAGTGGCCCAGATGTCCTAAATGATTAGTTAGCTCATGATTCTTCTTCCCCTACCTATCAAACGCCCCGCACTTACTCCGAGAACACACACGGAACAAAATGTCTGAGTAGGGTACATGCCTGAAGAAAAGCATTATCTTTTCCATTTTACATATCACGGTTAAGTCACCTACTCCAAGTGGTTTTAAATTCCTTGTCAAAGTTTGATTGAACTGCCAGTTATTCACTTTGCTATCCTCTAATGGAGAAGCTGCTAGTTATTCACCCCTGTTAAACTCAGGCTCCATTTGTTTACAAAAGCTACCACCAACATAGCTAAATAACTTCCCTGATACACTTCTAGAACACAAATACTTTTAGAAACTCGCTGAGTTTTATTAGTGCTAGTTATACTTAGCAGTATCAAAGAAGGGGAGTGGGTGTGTTCCTTTTCTTCACTTCCTAAGTCAAAAATACCCTAAGTAGGATATTTCATCCCTATCTACAGCTTGTATTACAAATGTCCCTTTGAATCTCTTCATAGCGTTCTATTTCAAATTGAATGAGGTCAAAATGTGAAGAAGTAGTGATGATAGTGGCTTTTGGAATACAGGAATAAGCAACTCTGACATAATAGATCGGAATACATTCAATCACAAATCATCTTTAAAGGCATGAAATTGTTTTTGCTCACTTGCTACAGTCTTGGAAGGAAAATGAGAAGATATGAGGGCATTGAGAAGATAGAGCAGAAGCAAACAAAGGTTTAAACAAAATGTAGTGGCTTGCATGACAGTATAACAGCATTGACATATTGTTAGGATTTATTAATTGTTCCTTTAAAAAAAACTTAAACTGTGCAAGAGGTGATTTGACAGAATATCTATTAAAAGATGTGTTGAAACAACTTATCTCTGGTGATGTTGCAATAAAAATTTCCAGGATAATAAGGTTGATTAAAAGTTTGATTTGAGATAACTCTAAATATACTGATGATCCTAAGGCCAAGCAGTTCCCTGTTATATGGCTGCAACTAGATTATGAAGGCCTTTCTTTCATAGTCATTGGGAGTTTTCAGCAGCAGGTCATTACAGGGATGTTTGGATATTTCGCATTTAAGAAATTATTAAATATAAAATGAAAAAGTACAACACTCATCAAAGTTGTGATCATCACTTTTGTATTAGACAAAATGCATTTTGATCTTAGAACAGATATGAATTAAATGTTATGTATTTCATTTATATATCAGGTTTGTAGCAATATTTCAGTCGTTACCAGAAATCAATACTGAAATTCTAAAAGAACTAATAGAACCTCAAATTGGCCAGTGATCATTGAAGGATTAACAATTCTTGAAAGCTTTCAATGTACAAAATACTCTTGGTTTCATTACTTGAATTTTGTCCCATTGCAGTCTTGAAGAAAATCAATGGCCATTTTAAGTAATGCTTGTAACTTAAAAACCTCTAGATCAAGACTACAGAGATTGTGTCCTTGAGTTTCTTAATGCTTTGGTGACTTTATATTCTATTCCTGCTATCTGTGCTTTGAGACTGAGAGAATCATATTCCACATGTAGTGTTTCATTTTATTCCCTTTTGATGCTAATACCTTCCATCAGACAAACATATTTCTAAATAAGCCAGGGTTTCTACAAGATGCCCCCCTATAAAAAAAAACCTTGCATGTCAACACCCTGTAAATGAAATAGCATAAAATCATAAAGTCTAGTAAATAGAGGACCTTTGGGAGATGGCATAGATTGTGTGAACAATAATGAAATATTTAAGGTTTATGAATTCATACCAGAAAGAAGTTAGCCACTGAAGTAAATATGAATAAAATTAGTTCAAGTAGATAGCATATCTTATAAGGAAAAGTTCTAGATAGTACTAGTTCTAGTAGAATGAAATTTAATGATTTCATGTCCTAAAATACAATAGATATAAACTTCCTTACCTTAATTTGAAATTTGCATTTTATCCTAATCCATATTCATTTAAGGGGAGGGTGCATATTTATAAACATTAGCAAAATGTTCCACTTTTTGGCATAGCCTATAAAATGAAGATACCTCAGTAAATGTAAATTTTTAAATATTATTTATATTTATGTGTTTGTCTGCCTGTAAAGGCACCACCACATGCAAACCTGGTACCCACAGAGGCCAGAAGAAGGCATTAAATTCCCCTAAAATAAGAGTTGGAGACAGTTGTAAGCTGCCATGTGGGTTCTGGAAATTCAACTTGCATCCTTTACAAATGCTTTTAATTACTGACCCATTCCTCCAGCCCCTATTTTTGAATTTCTTACATGTTATTTTGTGTGTGTGTCTGTGTATGTATACAGAGTCAGTTCTTTCCTTCTACCATGTGAGTCTCAGGAGTCCAGTTTGTGTCCTCAGGCTCAACAAGTGCCTTAACCTGCTGAGCCATCTTGCAAACCCTCTATATATTTAATGTATTTTTACTTATCCTTTGAAAATTTGATACACATGTACAATGTATTTTGATCATATCCCCCATCCAACTCCTCCCAGACCACCACCACCACATCCCCATGACAACTTCATGTCTTTTTTAACCCCACTAACTCCAGTTACTACCCCCCCATATATGCATGGATATAGGGCTGCCCACGGAAGAATGAATAGCCCTACATTCCATACAAGGATTTTACACACACACACACACACACACACACACACACACACACACACGCTTGAACAGAACTGCAAAATATCCAGAACTATTAGAAGGTGCTGGTTTTTAGAACAGACAATCAAGCACATTCCAAGATAATGATGTTATCTGAAACCCACAAAGAATACCTGTAGCTGCACCCCACCGCCACCCACCCCCCCACACTATCTATTCCCAGGAAACTAGCTGCATAATGATTATCTATACTGTGCCCCTTTTCCTCTTTCAATTACAAGGTTATATTGAAGATGAATTCTAAGGAAGGCAAAGGAGGAAAAGAAGGGCAATTGGGACAAGAAAAGAATTTGTTGAGACTGGAGAGCTAGCTCAGCAGTTAGCACTGGCTGCTCTTCCAAAAGACCCAGTTCCCAGCATCCACATTGCAGCTCACAGCTGTCTTCAACTCCAGTTCCAGGGGATCCAACATCCTCACACAGACATACATGAAGGCACATACAATAAAATAAATAAATTCTTTTAAAACCAAGAATATTAACTTGCTAAAAATGAGAAGCTTAAATAAAAATGATTGTTTTCTAACTGAAATACAAAAAGGTAAACTTTTAAAGTACTCATAAAATACAGGCCCTATATTTTGTTGATATTCATGGAAGAGCTTCCTTTTCCTAAGCAGAAACAAAGGAGGTGTAGATTGGGTGTGGAAACAGAGAGGGGGTGGGGGAAATGGACTGAGAGGAGACAAGGGAAGGGAAACTGAGGCTGTAATGTAAAATAAATACATTTATAAAAACAGGCATTTTGGGGGGCTGGAGAGATGGCTCAGAGGTTAAGAGCACTGACTGCTCTTCTAGAGGTCCTGAGTTCAATTCCCAGCAACCACATGGTGGCTCACAACCATCCCTTATGAGATCTGGTGCCCTCTTCTGGTGTGCAGATATACACGGAAGCAGAATGTTATATACATAATAAATAAATAAAATCTAAAAAACAGGCATTTTCCATCCTTTAATATGCACTATATTATACTATTTAAAACAGTGTAATATAGGGTATATTAGATTAAAGGAGTAATAATATAATACAGCGTATCATATATTAAAAGATTTAATTTAAATTTGAATTTATTCTTTGCATTTAAATTCCATTTACACTTCACGATGTATTTTTCCCTTTAAAACTTTTTTTTTTGACTATTCAGATTGAAGCCATTTGAACTGCATCTGGAATGCTACCAGTACTAGTGGTTTTATTCATTTTGCTGACTCCTGGTAGAATTCCCTGGAGCATCTGCTCCAAACTTTATAAGCCACAGTTACTTCTACTCTCATGAGTTGCTGCCTTTCACTTCTGTCTGCTTTATCACAACGTAACTGAAAGATTTTCAATCCTCCCTTCTCTCTTCTGAAATAGTTTTCTCCTTCATGTCTCTGATCTACCCATACTCTCTGTGTCCCTCAGAAAACATAAAGCTTCCTCTACTACCTTCCTTGACATTTTTGACCCTTTTGTATCCCTCGGGCCACAAATCAATTTTACTCCCTAGTCTAGTCTCTTTTGTATCTGCAGTGTATCCCTCTCTGCTTATTCTTCCTCCTTTTATTATTAGAAAAATCACAAGACTTTGAATGAAAGAAAACAAAAACAGTTTCTAAACCTTAAGCAATAATTCTTAGTGTTACTCCCAGGCCCCTTGGCATCAGTATCATCTGAGTGCTTGACAGAAATATAAAATGTTTACCCATATTCCAGACCTACTAAAACAGAATCTCTAAAAGATGAGGCCCAGAAATTTGAGTTTTAACAAAACTAATAAAGGCAAAATATTGATCCCCTTGTACTCATGCAGATTCTTCAGACTTTTTGAAAATCTCAGCTGCTTACAATTGTCTCATTTTTCACTACACTTTTGCCCTTACCCCTTTGCAAGTTAATTCTTAATAGCATGCAGCTGAAATCACTATACCAGACATGATCATTGTCCTGCTAAACAGCAATCCAAATCTGTTTTTCTAAATCTTTGTCCTTTAATATTCTGGATCTTTCTGTACTGTACATTGTAAATAGTATTGTTTGTTTTATTTTCTGAGATTCTAAAATAATTACATCATTCCCCCTTCACTTTTCTCCCTCCAAATCATACACCTATTTTTGCTGTCTTTAAATTGTGATTGTTCCGAAGACCCTATCTCTTGGCTTTCTGACCTTAAAATAATCAAATATTTCTCTTCTATACACCTTGTCCACTTTCATGCGCTTGTTCTTGACACTGAAAATGTAAAACTCCTGATGTGTATGATTACTGATCATAATTTCACCAATTGTCTGTATCTTCAACACTAGCAACCTAATGGAATTCACCAAATCTTATCTCTAGCTTTCTCAAAATTCTCCTATAAAATAGAATGCTTCCATGGCTGGAGAGCACTTACTGCTCTATTAGAGGACTGAAGTGAATTCTCAGCACTTGTGAAAGCCTTAACTCCACTTACTGGAGATCTGATGCCCTCTTATGGCAGCTGTGTGCACTTGCACTTATGTGCATGTGATAGTTTGAACTTAACTGGCCTCCATAATCTAGTAGGGAGTGGCACTATTAGGAGGTATGGCTTTGTTGGAGTGGGTATGACTTTGTTGGAGGAAGTGTGTCACTATGGGAGCAGGCTTTCAGGCCTCTTTTGCTCAAACTTCACTCAGTGTGACATTCAGACCATTTCTTGTTACCTGCAAGATGCAGGACTCACAGCCACTTCTCCAGCACCATGTTTGCCTGTATACTGCCATGTTCCACCATGCTCCCTGCCTTGCTGATAATAAACTGAATCTCTGAAAATTGTAAGCCACCTCCTCAATTAAATGTTTCCCTTTATAAGAGTTGCCATGGTCATGGCTGTTGTGATCTTGCTTAAATTAAAGACAAGTGCTATGGAACATGAACCAGGAGATACATTAACCATGGAGTTTATTAAAGGGGAGGGAGATCAAGAGAGCAAGCAAAGACAGTAAGAGAAGAGAGAGAGGGCAAGAGAACAAGAGAGAGCAAGGAGAAGAGAGCAAAGAGAGTGTAAGTGGGCAGGGGTGTGTCTTTTAAAGGTGTCCTTTACACCTACGTGCAGACTTAGTTCCCATGGAACCCTGAGCTTACCAGGGTACTGCCTGTGTGCATTCTGGCAGGTAACAGAGCCAGGCCAGCGTAATGCCTGAACCTTTCAATGGTGTTACTTCCTTAACAATAGAAACCCTAGCTAAGACAATGGTTGGTACTAAAGACCACAATTTTGTTTGGAAGAATTCGGACTTTGGTACTTTGGTTAGGAAAGCAGTGGAATGCTTCTAAGCTCTGCTTAATGGGTCATACTAGTAGGAGCATGCAACACAGTGGTGTTGATACTGATTTGAACTGTGGGAATCAAGAGCTTTCACAGGAGAAGAATGCTAGTATGCTCCCTAGAGGTCATTCTTGTGATATTTTGGTGAAGAATGTTGTGTGATGTTTTGATTGTGCTCTAACAAATAAAGTTTGCTTGGAGACTGAGGGAAGAACTAGCCACTAGCTGAGACAGGAAGTGGTAAGCCGGGATGAGAGTCGATCTAAGCCTTTTTGGACAGAGGAGCCCATGGAGGTAGGAAGCAACTGGTGGCTGCTCCCTGTTCACTGATCATTCACGTTCTTACCCCAATATAGGACTCCCTATTTTTGATAAAAATTAATTAATTAATACTTCAGAATGTGGCTCTCTTTTACCCTTGTCCAAAAATTCTGCCTGAGGCCATAGGAAATCTCAAAAAAGCCTAGTATAGACTCTGTACTGTAGTTATTAGTGGTAACTCTATTGAAGACATATAATGGAAAGGAACAAGCTTTCCTTGTTCAAATGAAAACGAACAAATGAAAATACAAAATGTACAGATTGAGAAAGGGTGTACCAGGAAGTGAAACAGAGCTAAATTGTGTGTCCAAGGAGATAAACAAGAAATCAAATCAAGTGAGTGGTAACCTCAGGGCAAGATCCCCCCAAATAAATTTCCAATTTGTGAAAAGGAACTAAAGAAAAGCTTAAAGGCTGGCTTGGTGGTACAGGCCTTTAATCCCAGCACTCTGAAGGCAGAGGCTGGCAGATCTCTGAGTTTAAGGCCAGCATGGTCTACAGAGCAAGTTTTAGGACAGCCAAAGTTAGGCAGTGAAAGACAGAAAGCTAGTGAAAATGTTACTGAATGAGGGAGCCACGTTACAGCCCCTGCAAGCAGCAAAACTTGGCAGCTTTGGCCATATAATTCTGGCTTTAGAGTTAAAGATAAAAGAAATGGGTTATGGAATTTGTCTCCACACATAAGGAAACCCACTGAGGCCAGGTGTGTGTCAGGGGTGTCCCGGAATGGAGGCCTAGAAAGGCAATTGCACGAAGCTGTGAAGTTGAATCCTGGATTGCCTTGGAGAACCCAAGGTGTTAGAGATGCCAGTTATGGGATCCCTGCCAAGGAGAGCTTAACAGGGAGTGTAACCAGCCCAAGAAAGGAAGAAGTGTGTCGCAGTCAACAAAGCTGAATGGAGTTGGATATCTGCAGAGTGTTCTGACATTAGACTTGGAGATGCAGAGTTTGCAGTTTGCCCAGCTGGTTTTTTTTTCTTACTTTGGTTCGGTATTTCCTCACTATGTTTCCTTCCTTACATTTTGGAATGGCAATGTGTTGAACACATTTGATCTGCCTTTTGATTCTGATTTTGCAGGGCATTACAGTTAAGAGGTTGCATGAATCTCAGGAAAGATTTGAACTTTGGTCTTTTAAACATTGAGAGAATAGATAGACTATGGAGACTTTTAAAGTTGGACCAAATGCAGTTGCATTATGATGTTGATAAAAGCTTATGGGAGCCAGGGAGTGGAATGTGGTCATTTGAATTTAACTGGCCCCCAAAAGATCATAGGGAATGACACTATTAGGAGGTGTAGCTTTGTTGGAGTGGGTATGGTCTTCTTAGAGGAAGTACTTCACTATGGCAGTCCACTTTTATGTTCCCTGTACTCAGGATGCTGCCCAGTATCTCAGTTGACTTTCTGCTGCCTGCAGAATGTGTAACTCTCAGCTACCTCCCCAGCACCATATCTGCCTGCACACCACCATGGTGTTCCATAACGATAATGGACTGAACCTCTGAACCATAGGCTGCCACCCCAATTAAATATTTTCCTTTATAAGAGATACCGTGGATATGATGTCTCTTCACAGCAATGGAAACCTAAGACAGTGCACATATCCAGTGTACATAGTTAAAAAAAATAAAACTCTTTTTTTAAAAAATGGGAAAAGAATAAAATGTGTCCAATGACATACCCTATGGTCATCTCAAATTCAAAATACCTAAAACTGAATTAATTGTTCTAGCCCTTGTGAATCAGGTCTTTGTTTTTCATTTCTGTTATCTACCCACCTGTCTAACCATCTATTGAATCAGTTTTGCCTTAAATTTGTGATTCCCTTGTCTTGGCCTCCTTAGTAGTAAGACTACAGGTAAATGGCACTGTGTTTAACTTCATTTATCCTATTGTCAAATGTGTGTGTGTGTGTGTGTGTGTGTGTGTGTGTGTGTGTGTGTGTGGTATACATGCATATGTGTTTGAATGTGTGTTGGTGCACATGTGTATAGGGGTAAGTGTGAATTAGTGTGTATGTGGAAGCCCAAGGTTAACATAGCATGTCATCCTTAATTTCTGCCTACCTTACATATGGAGAGAGGCTCTCTCGGTTGACCCCAGAGATCTGCATTTCAGATAGTCAATCTTATCAGCTTCTTGTGGCAACCCTGGTCTGTCTCCCAAGCACTAGGATTATAAGAGAGTCACCAGATGCACCTGCTGCTTAAGTGAATACTGGAGATCCAAACTCTGATTTTGAATCTTTTACAAGTGCTTTTACTCACTCTGCCATCTCCACAACCCCATTAACTTCATTTCCAGTAATTTTACAAGCTTTCTCCATGTAGCTAGCTATCATGAATAGGTACTGGAGAGAATCTTTTGATTTCTTTCTACCCATTATGCATTCCATCAACAGTCACTCAGTTTTCCCTTCCACATCTCTCCATTTTCAATGTTAAAGTCTTTGCTCATCCGTCATGTTTTTTGTATCTTTACAATAATTATCTCTTAATCTTGTTACTTTCAGTGCTCCCTTTTCCGTTTTGCAAAGGATACAAGATTAATTTATTTTTCTTTTTTTCTACATTTCTCTTTTCTCTTTCTTATATTTTTTCCAGACAAGATCTCCCAATATTTGTCAGGTGATTTGAGCTTCTATTCCTCCTGCTTTAGCCTCCCAGATGTTTGCATTACAGGCACAGGCCATCATGCCAGACCACACTATTTGTTAACGAAATTTTGCTATACTCTTTTTTAAAAAAAGCTTCATTATTATTTCATTATTCATTAGAATATCAGAAAATGTCTATTTCTATAGAACAGAGATACACCTTTAATTTATCTCTTTATCATTTCCTCAAATAGTGACATGTTGATTGAACACACACACACACACACACACACACACACACACACACACACACACACACAAATGGGTATCACATTTCACAATACTTAAATTTCTTACAATGTTTTTGACCTGGTGCTAATCTTCAGGTCCACCATATTTCTATGTAAAATATATTATTGTACACTCCTCATCTGTTTACCCAAAGCATATTCATGCTTTAAAACTAAATTCCAACACAGTGCCATGAAATAGTATCTCATTCTTTTTATTCCTAGCCAGAAATGGGATCTCCTTTTTTTCTAAACTTTCATGGTACTTGTGACTTTTAAAGAAAATAAAATTACATCTTAGAGCCTTAGGTCATGACTTAGAATCAGGTTAAACAAGATGAGGGAACATTTTTATATTAATCAGTATGATAATTTCAAGGACCAACTTTATGCATGGCTTAGAGTTGCTGTTCTTAGATGTTTCTTAAATGAATGGTTTAATATTATACAATGACATCTCAATTTGCTTTAACCTATGGTTTTTAGAAATTAAAGATTTGTGGGAACCTTACATAAAGTATATTCTTGTTATTTTTCCTAACAGCAAATGCTAAGTTCATGTATTTTCAGTAATAAAATATTTAATTGTTGTCTTAGGTTTAAAATATAATATTTCTGCACACTTGATACAGTATTATAATATAAATATAACTTTTGCATGTACTTAGAAATTAAAAATATGACTCTTTTAATTGCAAAATTTGCTTTATTATGGTAGTCTGGAACCCAGCTTGCCATATCTATAAAGTTTGCCTATATGAGCAGGTAGACTACATAAATGATTGTTATTGCAAATTCTGAAGCAAAGTATATGAAGTTATCATATATTACGGATTTAATTTTTATGGTTAAGAGGATGATTGTTTTTTATTATCAGTAGTTGAGAGATCTATTACCAATTATCTATTAAGTAATCTATCTATTATCTATTAAGTAATCTTTCATATTAATAAAGAATTATTTCAATTTTCTTTACATAAAAGCACTTTCTCAAAATGGCTATTTTAAGCATTATGTGCTTGTGTAACACTCCTCCCACAATCCAGTTTTACTTCCTGTAGTCTCAGCTACCCACAGTCAATTGGGATCCAAACATATTAATGGAAATTTTCATAAATACCCAATTCATGAGTATTAAATTGCTTGTCATTCTCAGTAGGTTGGTGAAATCTCCTTCCCTTCTACTCCAATCTATGTGATTTGAATCATCTCTTTGTTTAGTGAAACCAGGCTGTGTGCTAAACTAGTGGCCCATTAGTCACTTAACAGCCATCTTGGATATCATATTGACTGCCAAAATATTTCAATGCTTGTGTTCAAATGACCCTTATTTTCCTTAATAATGGTCCCAAAGCGCAAGCACAATGATGTTGGCAAATTGGATATGCCAAATATAAGACCTAAAGTGCTCCCCTTAAGAAAAAAAGTTGAAAATTCTTGATAAAGAAAAAAGATATAGGCTGATGTAGTTAAGATGTGCAGTACAATATTTTAAGTTAGAGAAAACCAAAAAGAACACATTCACATGGGTTTCGTTGTATTTTATTATTGTTGTTATTCATTTGTTACTAATTATAATTTATAAATTTATGTATATATGTGTAAACAGTCTTATAATGTAGTATTATATTGTGCCATCCATGTTTTAAAACCCAACTGGGATGTTACACCATATCAGTATGAATAAAGGAAGATTACCACCTTGCAATGGGCTTTTTGCATGAGCTCTATGAAATTTGTTTTCTCAAAGAAAAATATTTGATTGGCTAACTGATAAATTTTTAATAAAATATATTTAATTCTGTTGGAAATTTTATTTTCCTATTCTACATGTTTTATGTTAGGGTACTTTAACAGAGGAAGTGTGTCAATGAGAAAATTATGTAAAATCATTCCTGATATATGTTAAGATAAAGCAATGGAAAAAATTTATATTTGCCTTGTGTGAAATACCCAGCTCTGATTTGAAAGAGGAGAGAAAGATTATAGATCTTCTCTATGACTGGGTGAGACAAAAGATACTTATATGGAGAGTACAGAAATGAAGATGGAGATACTTGTAACAAATCAGAGTAGCTATTGCATTTTATATTTTTTTCTTTTCTCTGCAATAGGAAACAACAATGACAAGTTCACAACTGAATAGAGAATAAATCAAAGAGAATGACTGCACCATTTTTGTCTAAATTCATGTAAATAGTTCTGTGTTTTCTGGCTGATCTAACCAGAAGGCTGGGTGAATTATATTAAAATGTAAAATCCTTGTAATAAAGTTACTTTACTGATTAGCCTTTATTGAAGGTTTGTACCTGTGTGCATGTGTTAAGAATTTTGTATGAAACCTCTTATTGTATCTTCACAGCATCATTGTTATCCCTTTTTCTCAAATGAATAAATGATGGTTTATAGTGATTATCTTGTCCACAATCATTCAATTTTAAATTAGACGAGCTACAGACAAAATACAATCATATCTTAAGACATCCATCTTTTTTTTATTAGTTCAAATTAGGAACAAGCTTTGCTTCACATGTCAATCCCTTCTCCCACTCTCCCCTCCCCAACCCCCACCATCACCCCACCCCCTCCCCCTCCACTCCCCAGGGAGGGTAAGGCCCTCCATGGGGGCTCCCCAAAGTCCACCACATCATCCTGGGCCAGGCCTAGGCCCTCTCCCATGTGTCCAGGCCAAGACAGCATCCCTTCACCTGAGATGGGCTCTCAAAGTCCCTTCTTACGCCAGGGAAAAATACTGTTCCGATACCAGGGGCCCCATAGAGTGCCGAGATTTCCAGAGATCTACAAGGATGACACCAACTGACAATCAAGGCAATGGTGGAGAGGCTACCCTAAATGCCCTTTCCCTATAATGAGACTGATGACTACTTTATATGGCATCCTAGAGCCCTCACTCAGTGGCTGATGGAAGCAGAGGCAGACACCCACAGCTATACACTGAACTGAACTCTGGAACCCAGTTGCAGAGAGGGAGGAATGATGATCAAAGGGTTCAGGACCAGGCTGGTGAAACCCACAGAAACAGCTGGCCTGAACAAGGGGGCCCCAGACTGCTGTCTGGGAGGCCAGCACAGGACTGATCCAGAGCCCTGAACGTGGATGTCAATGACATCCTTCTTAACTGTTCTTCAATTGAGAAACAGTTTTCTGTAGTAAATTTCTAAACTGTGTTTAAGTCCAGATGTATTTAAGATAGAAAATGTGTTAATAAATGAAGTGCTGAAGCATTGGAGAGATATTCCCAATCTGTGGTCTAGATTTTATCTTTAATTTTATGCCATTACTATCTCATTCTCCATACTGTGGCACAAAGCATAAATTGCAGGCTTAAGCTTTTCTAAAATGTTAGCATAACAACATTTGTGTTTTTTAATCCCTAAGTTTCTGAAAAAATAGTGTAAAGCCATATCTGTACATTCCAAACTACTGAGAGACTTTTGACAAATTCAAAATTTGCCTTTCATTCACAAGTGAAGAGGAATACTTCATGAAAATGAATACAAACCCACGATGTCTCATTGTAGCAAGAGCAGTATTTGTACATTTTGTTTCTTTACAGCTCACTGCCTTGTTCATTGGGCATAGCAATTTCTTCACTACTACAGGATTCCTTCAAGAAAAATTTAGCTATTTCTGTCTGAGAAAGCAGTCTAGCCGAGTGCTGCTAGAACTCAAATCTGAAACCAGACTTCAAGGATCTAAAGCCTGCTTTTCTACTTTACTGCATGAGTGTTCTTAAGCAAAATGTTTGACTATTTTGTGCCTCAGTTTCCTGATCTGTAATCTTATACAATTGTGTCTTGCTCACAGGTTTCTAGGTCTAATGTCTAAGTTAGGTATAGAACAATGCCTTCCCTAGGGTTAGTGTTATTTCTGTTAAATATTATCATTTATTTGTAAAGATTACTTTTCAAAATTTTATTATATTTAAATTGTGACTTTCCCAAATGGAAATATTAGTGACAATGAGAAGAAAAAAACTGTAGAAAGAAGAATGCTGAGAAGGCATAAAAGAAAAGGAGAATGGACAAGAGACAGAGTGAGAAACTACATTTTGGAAAGCAGAATGGGGAAGGTGAAACAAGAAGCAGCCCTGTCCTACAATCACATTCCTGCATCTGGGATGAGGGAAGAAACTAGGATATAGACAAAAGGATCTGACAGTATTGGTCAGGGCACAAATAAGTAGGATCACTGCAGAAAGATTAGCACAAAAATCTCTGTGGGGTATTTGCCTTAAGGAAACAACTTAGTGGTAATACCTGAAAGGCCTTGAGCATTTGAAGGGAGCTAAACAGAGAAGAACTGTTAACCACCCACCATCTTGTATTGAAAACAATTAGCATTAAAGCCAAGCAAAATGATTCTCTTAAATGGCAAGATAGGAGCAGAGAAGGAAATAAATCCTAGCACTTCCTCTGTATGGACCATTTATCATGGATGCAAATATGCAAAAAGGCATAATGTGTTTAAATCAATGTGCTTGAGTAATTTCCTCAGTTGAGTACATGTAAAATTTCTTTTTAATTATTATTTTAATTAATTTTTATTTAAATTAAAAGCAATCTTATTTTACATACCAATCCCAGTTCCCTCTCCCTCATATTCTCCCATTCCTCCCACCAATCCCCATCCAAACCCCAACCACTCCTCATGGAGGGTGAGGCTTCCCATGGGGGATCACCAGAGTCTGTCACATCATTTTGGGCAGGACCCAGGTCATTCCCTATGTATCTAGGCTGAGACAGTATCCTTCCATAGGGAACAGGCTCCCAAAGCCAAGTCACGCACTAGGGATAAATACTGGTTCCACTGCCAGAGGCCCCATAAACTGCCCAAGACCCCCCAACAGACACCCATGTCCAGGGTCTGGTTTGGTGTTATGCAGATTCCCCAGCTGTCAGCCTGTAGTCTGTGAGCTCCCACTTGCTCAAGTCAGCTGTTTCTGTGGGTTTCCCCAGCATGGTCTTGACCCCTTTTTCATCATTCCTCCCAGGATTCCAGGAGTTTGGCTCAGTGCTTAGCTGTGAATCTCTGCTTCTGCTTCCATCAGCTTCTGGAAGAAGGATCTAGGATTGCATTTAAGGTAGTCATCAATATCATTAAAGGGAAAGGGCATTTAAGGTAGCCTCTCCACTATTGCTTAGATTCTTAGTTGGGGTCATCTTTGTGGATTCCTAGGAATTTCCCTAGTGCTAGGTTTCTCTTTAAACTTATAATGGCTCCCTCTATTAAGATACATTTTTCCTTGCTATCTTTCTCTGTTCTTCCCTCAACTCAACCTTCTTGATCCCTCATATTCTCCTCCCCACCCCCTTCTGCCATCCTCTTTCTCCTACCTACCTCCCCCTTTCCCCATGCTCCCAAATTACTCAGATCTTGTCCCTTTCCCCTTCTGTGGGGCAGGGAGGACCATGTGTGGATAATGATTTATAACAGGTTGTTGATATATGGTAAAGTTAATAGAAATAAGGTGGCAGAAAAGGGTTAATAAAATAATTGAAACTTGATTCTTGTATGTATTTTTGCTGATATATGACAGTAAGATGAAACAAAGAAATGGAACAAAGTTCGAGTATATAATTCTCCTCTTCCATTTTACAAAGTAGAATGCAGATTTCTCCCTTATTTATACTTAGAGCTAATCCATTATTTATTACTAAAATAATCTCTTTCCAGAACTAAAAAGGAAACTATGGCTTTTCCTGTGACATTAAAACCAATTTGATAGTAGTGTTATACCCAGCTTAATTGAAACCTTCAACATAAGGAGAGGTAGCTTCGCCTGGCGTTGGTGGCGCACGCCTTTAATCCCAGCACTCAGGAGGCAGAGGCAGGCAAATCTCTGTGAGTTCGAGGCCAGCCTGATCTCCAGAGCGAGTGCCAGGATAGGCTCCAATGCTACACAGAAAAACCCTGTCTCAAAAGAGAGCGAGAGAGAGAGAGAGAGAGAGAGAGAGAGAGAGAGAGAGAGAGAGAGAGAGAAGTTGCTTCTTACATTGTAAGAATGGAATAAACTCATAGCTACATGTAAGGACCTACACTGAACAGAGTGATTTGATTTCATAAATACACTTATATACAACAAATTGATCACTACTCGGGGCCTACTGGAAGTTTGAAAAATTATCTAGAATAGTTATGCTAAGGAATACAATTTGCTTCCTTTAAAACAACCTTCTTCTAAATATCTGTCTTAATCCAGTGTGGACTTCAATTAGGCTAAGCGAATATCATATTTTCTTTTCACTATTTTCCTATAATCATGTTCATGGCAGTCAAACTGTTATATTCAGATATCCTACAAGCTTACATTCCTAAGCCTTTTCATATGCTGTTTCTCAGCCTTCAATCATCTTTATAACATTCTAGCCCTCTCATTCTATTTTTATTTCTATATCTCAGTTTATAAAATCTTTCTTGCAGAATTTTAGTATGCCTTTTTTTGTGATTGCTACAAGAAAACATGAAATGACTGTCCCCAGAAAGCTAGATAATACATTTCCATTATTAAAATTTATCTGTTTTTATCTGGATGAGAGTTGAGATTTTCAGCAGCAAATATTTGTTGTATTTCCACTGTGTGTAAGACAATTTATGAGTTATTGTTCAGTGTGTCTGATGAGTGCTGCATAGCACACATTTCTGGATGATAAAGACCACTGACTCCTTGAAAGACATATAACTCAGAAGCATCTGCAGTTAATCAAATCTTTCAGGTATATCGATGCACACCTGGAAAGCCAGTACTCAGGAGGCCGAGGCAGGAGATTCCAACCAGATGGTCAAGCATGGCTGGATCCCATCTCAAAAAAATTAATTAATTCAACTTTACTCAGAAGCTTACTTAGTTACTTAGGCAGTCTTTTAAAAGGGACTCCAAAACAGTTTCACATAAATATTGCAAATATATTCAATTTCAGTTTGTATTGATACTCATCCGTCAAGACATTTTTGTTTGTTTTTAAAGAAAACTGATAAATTCAAATGCCTGCATGTCAACAGAAAAAGCAATCCCCTCTTCTGCATAATTAAGTATTTTGTTTTAATGTGTGAATAATGTAAAATCAATAAATAATAATTACCACTGATTGTAATTGAATGTTTTCTTAATTTATTTGTCAGCCATGATAAATAATCAGTACACTTATACTGCACTAAATTAATTAGTGTGTCATTTCTATTACATACATCAGCAGTGTAGTAATGCTGTGGCATCTGTTTTTAATGTTTTAAAGAAAAAGGATCCATTATTAAATAAAAGAAGGAGTTGTTAGAGATATTTTCAGTGATTGGAAAGCATACTGGTATCTTCATAGTGTTCTTTATAATAATAGTATTATAATAATACTTAAAGAACTCTTAGATTCCTTTGTCACATCAATAGGCTACTCGTTAGACATTGTAGTGACTAAAGAAGTAAAAACAGATTTAGCAAATAAAAATCTAAGGTATTATATTTAGGACATGAATATTGTTCACTGCTGATCTGAAATATAACACTAATTAAGGCTAATCCATAGGAGAGACAGTCCTGACTAATAGCAGTGAGCCTTTCCACTTATCCTCTAGTGTGTCTCAAAATGATAAACAGACAAATGGGTGTGCTTTTACTTAAATCTCCAACCTTTGTCTCCAAGGACCCAATGATGTCTGACAAGGATCTAACAGCAGTAATTGCCCAAACAATTCCTTTAAAAAAATACAAAGCTCTGCTCTGCACAAAATTCTTTTTTTTTGTTTGTTTGTTTGTTTTCAGAACCTCCATCAGGTGTCCCATTGCTCTTTGAGAGCTAATTGACCTTTAGTTTTCTAACCTAAGGAATCAAGTCATTTTTTCTTTAAATATGTCACATTCTTCATTCTATGCAACTGTATACAACTTTCAGAATGTCTGGTCTTAATGCAATTTTTGGCCACCAAATAGGAAATTTGAATGTGATAACAGAAAAATTTTTAGTAGTGACTGATAATTGATGAAGGACTACAATGTATTTTAATGTAAACTGGTATTTGTGTGCTGTTTCATTACCAACTTCTGAAATGGTTTGTTTTAAACATAAATTGTTTATTATACTAGTTGTTAACATCTCTCACTATATGACCTTTATTTGGCTAAGTCATTCTTATCTATGTTGTCTTAGAAGGTATATTCATATGAAGTATGCCTCAAGGTTCATTCATCTTCAGTTAAGAAAATAAATTTTTCAATTAACTTAGTCTCTTCACTTATAAAGTAGGTTTTGAGCTTCACATGTCTGAACAGAAAGAAATGTCAACTGGAAGATGTGACCTAATTTTATATTAAAAATAGGTGTCATTGCTCCCCATTAACTAAAGATGCTATGATCATTATTAATAATGATTCTTAAATAATTCTGTTTGAAATTCAAATACTGAATCTGTATACCAGGGCAGTAAACCAAAACAAAAATGTTTTTCATTTTTAATTAAAATATAATTACATCGTTTTCTCCCTTTCCTTTTCACCATCCAATCTCTCCCATACATCTCCCTTTGCGCTCTCTCTCTCTCTCTCTCATACATGATGTTTTTCCTTTTTGCAATTATGGATTATTTTTTAAATTTTTTATTTTAATTAGAAATAAAATGATTTTACATGTCTATCCCAGGTCCCTCTCCCTCCCCTCCTCCCATGCCCCCTCCCCCCAACTAAACCCTACCTATCCTATACCCTTTCTGCTCCCCAGGGAGGGTGAGGCCTTCCATAGGGGGGTCTTTAAAGTCTGTCATATTCTTTGGGATAGGGTCTAGGCCAACCCCCTTGTATCTAGGCTCAGGGAGTATCCCTCCATGTGGGATGGGCTCCCAAAGTCCATTCCTATGCTAGGGATAAGTACTGATCCACTACAAGAGGCCCCATAGATTTCCAAGGTCTCCTCACTGACATCCACATTCAGGGGGTCTGGATCAGTCCCATGCTGGTTTCCCAGCTATCAGTCTGGGGACCAAGAGCTCTCCCTTGTTCAGGTCAGCTGTTTCTGTGGGTTTCACCAGCCTGGTATGGATCCCTGTGCTCATCAGTGCTCCTTCTCTGCATCTGGATTTCAGTTCAGTTCAAGGTTTAGCTGTGGGTGTCTGGTTCTACTTCCACCAGCTTCTGGATTAATCAGAGAGAGAGAGAGAGAGAGAGAGAGAGAGAGAGAGAGAGAGAGAGAGAGAGAGAGAGAGAGAGAGAGAGAGAGAACTTGCTCATTTCATATAATGTTACTTTCAGGGCTAACCACTTGGCATTGGATAACCAAGTTAGAGACTCTTTTGTGGAGAATATTTCTCTCATTCTCAGCATGCCTTTAGTTGCCAGTAGTGGGGTTTTTTGTCTAGAGTTGAGGCCCAATGAGATCTCCTCCTTCCATGTCAGTATGTCTACTGGTGTCATCCTTGTTTGGGTCTTAATTAGGCAGCCATTGTGATGAGATTTCGGAGTATAGATTTTAAGTTCAATTCTCCTATAAGCAGCGGACTATGTCCTCAAGTCCTCAACTTAAATTAGACATTTCACATGCAGACACACACTCCTTCAAATTATCTTCCATAATAGATATGTGCTGCATTTAGCATAAACAGTAAAGTTTACATCAACAAGAACCCTTATTTTACTACTTTTCTTCGTGTGACCTATCCTGGAGTTGCCATCACCTAGTGACATGTATTTAATCATTTTAATTTTCAAAATCCAATTGCATACAATTTTGAAAACTAAAACAATGTAGCAATTTGAAGATAAAGTATTAGAATTAATCAATCTAAAAATATCTGTCAGGCCATTGTTTGACTATAACTTAAAGTTTTCTGATTTCAAAAAACTGGAATTTGTCCAGATTTCTTGCACATTAAGAATTTCTTTATTGATGAAAATACAAGCAATGCAGATTGTTCATTCCTTTATATTTTAAACCTAATGAAACTCTATGGTAAAATAATATTTCTTTTTAGTGACTTACCAAATTGTTTCCAGTAATAAAAGTTTTCTGTTTTTATAAAATACGCTGCCATCTGCAGCTCTTATCTTGAGAAGTTTCTGTGTATGCAGGTTCCTGAGATGTTGTCACTAATGATTTCCTTGCATTCATGACTATATAAATATTGTCTTAAAGGAAAAATGTTAACATGTGGTCAAATATTTTAGAATATTCTTTCATAAGTAAGGTATTCAATCAGTTATCTTTCTCACTTTCTGTCTGTCTGTCTGTCTGTCTTTCTTTCTCTCTCTCTCTCTCTCTCTCTCTCTTTCTGTGTGTGTGTGTGTGTGCGTGTGTCTGTGTGTGTGTGTGTGTGTGTGTGTGTGTGTGTGTGTGAGTAAGTGTGTGTAACCCAGCTCTGTAGACGCTATAAGGACTTGTATACTATTTTTTAGCAATAAACTGCTATCATATTTCAGAGTCACACACATAGTAACTTCTGTGTAGAAAGTGACTTTTGTTTAAACTAGGAAAGAGAAATTAAAATTTTTACTTTAGTTTTCTTAAGAATCAAATATAGCCCTACTCATCACAAAAGAGAACACCCACAGAAATATTTGAATTTTGTTTAGTTTTACGAATTACTATTTAGTAACAGAGAGTGCTCATTTGAAATTATCTAAGGGCTAGAGATATACCTCAGTGGTAAAATATTTGCCTAAGCATGTGTGAAGCCCTGGATTCAATTCCTAACACTGCCAAAAATATCATCTGTTTCACAATTTAAAAATATAATCAGATATATATATATATATATATATATATATATATATGTATGTATGTTTGAATTTAGTTCTGTTTTCCCACAATAACACTATGA
Source organism: Cricetulus griseus (assembly GCF_003668045.3). Classification (NCBI taxonomy): domain Eukaryota; kingdom Metazoa; phylum Chordata; class Mammalia; order Rodentia; family Cricetidae; genus Cricetulus; species Cricetulus griseus. The sequence continues at coordinate 58,810,369 of NC_048604.1, forward strand.
AAATATCTACCATGAACACTGAACATGCCAAACAGGCAACTTAATCACCCATCTAGTTGAGGAACTGCTGGGTGCTTGGGCTAATTCTTTTGTGTCTGCCATTAAGTAAAACTTTTAAATATGAATGGGTGGTTTCTGGGTCTCTAGGTTAGCAGCCACTTTTCATTCCCAGAGTCACTGGAACCAAATCTCATTAATCTATGTCTTGTAAAAAGTTATACGGGTCACATTACATTAAAATGTGTGCCAAACAATGGTTTCTCCATCTGGGCTAGAGAGAAAAACAAAACAAACAGTAGATTTCTGAGGTTTAGATCTTCTATAATTTAATACCAGGTTTAAATTTGAGGAGTATCTTAGTGCTGTTACTTAATAATAGCATTAGACTTAAATTCAGCTGATGACTTAGAATTAGACATCTATTATATAGGACTATATGATCTTTGGTTAGATTGTGTTTTAAACAGCTTCCAATTATATATATATATTATATATATATATATATATATATATTTCATGCTGGATCAATTACACCATTATTGGAGAATTATAAAGGCAAATTTACTCGTGTCATGTAAAATATACAATGTGATATGAAATACTCTTAGTTCTTGATCATATTCCTCATTCTCTTAATCATTATTTTCAACTAAGTTGAAAAATAAGTAGCTGTGACATACCACCAGTGTAATACTGCTTTCATGTACATACATTTAAAATGTGAAAAAATATGAACTTGTCTAAATATTTTTAAAAATCTAAAAATTTTGTGATGAAAGTAAAAATTTAAAAAAACATTAATTTTTAATGTAACCAGCATGCCTCAAACATGAGCATGCTTTCTTAATTTGATTTCTTTGTGCACATTTTTCATCTCTATTACCAGATTGAGGAATGGAATCAGTAATAGAGTACTTAGAGTACTTTGTTTAGTAGGTACTAGACTCTGGGTTAAATTCACACACACACACACACACACACACACACACACACACACACACACACAGAGAGAGAGAGAGAGAGAGAGAGAGAGAGAGAGAGAGAGAGAGAGAGAGAGACTTAAATTTACCAACCTAAAAAAATCATGTTTCAAGGTGTTTAATAGTCATCAATGAGAATTTTATAATAGAAAATTAAAAGTCCATTAACTAATAAATTATTTATTTCTCAAAAAATCAAGTAAAGATGCTCAATGCTGAGACAGATATTTCACTTTCGATTTAACATATATGTTGTGGATTCATTCAGCATTTCTTATTTAATATCAGTCTGTAGGGCAGAGGTTAGGCTACAGTAATCCATCAGATGCAAATCCCTCATGTGGAAACCCTCGAAAGGGGAATATTATTGTGACTTCCTAGAGAGGCAATGAGAACTTGCATTATTGTGTTTTATGCCATCATAAGAATGAAAGACAAGAACAAAAAATAGAAATGATTTTTACATTAAAGCAATGACAAAGATTTAAAATCTAAGTGATATGAAGCAATTAAATTCTGAGTAAATGTTGTAAACCTATATGTGGTGATTCTAATAAGCCAATATATATTAAAATGGAAAAGTTGTCAAAAATGGAATTTTCAATATACAACTAAAAAGAATTTGTAAATTCAGAGGATGGTGGCTCACACCAGTAATCCCAACATTTAGGGGCTGAAGCAAGAGGGTTACAAATTCCAGAACATTCGAAGATATTCAGTGAAACCCCATCTCAATGAATGAATGAATACTAAATAAATAAATAAATGATATACAAGTGAAAGAAAATGGAGAATGAATCTAAAAAAGATGTGGTCAAATAGAGAACTCACAGATAAACTTAAATTATAAAAGGAGTCTCACAAAAGATAAGAAAATAAACATTGCAAAGACATGCTTTAATGGCATAGATACACATATTTATATATCAAAATAAAGAATGATGGTAGGGAAGTGATGAGAATTATGAAATTAAAAGAAAAACTCAAACCACTAAAAACGCCTTTGAAAAATATGTACATAGAGCAAGCCTTCCCAGGTTTGTTGAATACCTGTTGTGCTGGTCATTTCCTGCACTGGTACCCCTGCCCTTTTCATCTTTTTTATGGATTTACTCTTTTGGTGAGAACATATCCTCCAGTCCCTTTCTACATATTAAATAAGACACACTTTTAAACGAACGGAAAACAAATATTTAAGGAAGGTCTCTGATATAAGAAAAACAGAGGCCAAATTAAACATGGAATTTCTTTTTTGATTACTTTTTATCTAAAGAAAGAAAAAACCTTTTTTAAGTAATGTTAGAGTTACAAGTCCCAAACGTAGTTATATTTTAGATAGTCCGTGCCTTAATGGGTTAATAACAATGCCAAGATTTCCTCCCTTCCATTCACTCTTTATTTTCTTTCGACTTCGCTTTTCCTCACCCTCATCTCCCATCACTCTTCCTTTCTCTCTCCCTCTTCCCTTTCCGTCCGCACCTCTCCCCGCTTCCTTTCTTCTCCCTTCCTCCTTCCCTCTTTATCTCTTTTTCTTTCCAGGGCTGTCTTTCAATTGGCTCTGTAGCAGAGAATGACCTTTGAACTTCTGATCCTCTTGCCTCCCAGCCCTGTGCCATCTGTTAGAGAATCTATTGCAGACCCTCCACTTACTCTTCTACAATGCCAAGGGAGATTTTGAAAATTCTCATATCAACAAGCACATTTATAAGTTAGGTCTGTTTTGTTTTCTTAACTCAGTGACTTCACAAAATTCAAGCACAGGGGCTGTAAACATGGCTCTTCCAGTAGGTCCAGTGTCTCCACAGACACAGGAGGATTAGGTCTTGTCATTTCTGGTCCTTAGCCTTTTGCATGCTTGTTGACTTTGTCAAATAAGAAATGGGCTGATGAGTCCCATGGAGAGGTAGAAGCCCTGAAACTATATGGAAATGGACAGAGGCCCAGCCCTCCAACTCTCCTTGCCAAAATAGTAGATGTGTGTCCTACCCCTTGCCACTGACTTCAGCTGCATGGAACCCTAGAAGTGACCAGAAGGGCCATGTAGGTGTACCCTGCAGGTGAAAGCCCAAGCTTTGCGACTTCCAGTGTGACCTGAAATTAATCACCTAACTTTGAGATTCTGTTTCTTCAGATAAAGACTAAAGATTCATTCATCTCTGTAACAATCTCCTACTGAACATCTGGTATTGGGGCAGGTATGAAATGGATATGGTACCTGACATGCTGAGAACTCAGATGCTAGTAGTTGTTCATCTTGTTTTGGTGGGTCATTTTAGAACTCACAGTGATCCCATTGCTTCTTCCTCCTAATGCTGGGGGATTAAAGGTGTGCACCACCCACCCCACCACACCTAGTTTATTTTATTTTTGGCTTTTCAAGACAGGGTTTCTTTGTGGCTTTGGAGGCTGTCCTGGAACTCCCTGTGTACACCAAGGCTGGCCGCGAACTCACAGGATCCGCCTGCCTATGCCTCCTGAGTGCTTGGATTAAAGGTGTATGCCACCACTGCCCAGCCTTTTTTTTCTTCAATTTATTTATTTTTTAATTACTGAGTGCTCTAAGAAAATGTGCAAGATTGGACAGCACAACACTCCTTTAATTCCAACCCTTGGGAGACAGAGGCAGGAGGATCTCTGTGAGTTCGAGGCCAGCCTGATCTACAGAGTGAGTGCCAGGATAGGCTCCAAAGCTACACAGAGAAACCCTGTCTCAAAAAAACCCAAAATAAATAAATAAAAAATAGAATGTACAAGATCTTCACAATATTTTTTCTTTCTCTTTCTATGGCTTTGGTGATTGAACTCAGGGCCTGAAGGATGCTAGGCCAGTGCTCCATCACTGAGCCATGTCTCCAGCTCACTTTTTGTTCATTTGTCAGTAAATAACACAATATTTTATATATAGAATTTCCTAACACCATTTTTTACACACCCTCCTAAGCTCATTTTAAAAAGTTCCTTTAGTCATTCACTTACATGTGTAAATACATAGTCTCTAAATAAATACAATTAAGTTTCTCATGGTGAAACAGTTACCAATAGCATTCAATTTCTAGTGGCAGTGGATGAATACTTACTTTCACAAGATTAAAAAATCCATTCGGGTGGTAAATTTATAATTGTTAGTATTTTCTTTTTTTGGTTTTTTAAATTTATTTATTATTTCTAGTTAGGGAACAAGCTTGTTTCACATTTAAGTCCCTTCTCCCTCTCCCTCCCCTCACCCCCATTCCTCCTCCCCCACCCCCAACCTCCCCCCCACTCCATACACCCACTACTCCCCAGGCATGGTAGGGCCCTCAACGGGGGCTCCTCAAAGTCCACCATATCTTCCTGTGCTGTCCTGGGCCCTTCCCCATGTGTCCAGGGCCAGAGTGTAACCCTTCATGTGGGATGGGCTCTCAAAGTCCCTTCTTGCACCAGGGAAAAATACTAATCCACCACCAGAGGCTCCCTGGAGCACAGAGGCCTCCTTATTGACATCCATGTTCAGGGGTCTGGATGAGTCTGGTATTGGCCTCCCCGACAACATCTGGGGTCGATGTGCTCTCCTTTGTTCAGGCCAACTGTTCATGTGGGTTTCTCCAACCTGGTACAGACCCCTTCGCTCTTCATTCCTCCCTCTCTTCAACTAAGTTCCCGATTTCAGCTCAGTGTATATCTGTGGATGTCTGTCTCTGCTTCCATCAGCCACTGGGTGAGGGCTCTAGGATGGCATAAAGAGAAGTCATCAATCTTATTTTAGGGGAAAGGTTTTTAGGTTATCCTCTCCACCATTGCCTGGATTGTCAGATCATGTCATCCTTGTAGGTCTCTGGAGATCTCCCTGGTTCCAGATCTCTTCTCAGACCTATAGTGGCTCCCTCTGATATGGTATCTCTCATCCTGCTCTCTTTCCTCTATTCTTCCCCCAACTCAATATTTCTGCCCCTCCATTTCCTCTGCTCTACTCCTCTTCTCTTGCTCTTATTGTAGCAGCTCCTTGCCCCCTACCTTCATGCTCCCAATTAGTTCAGGAGTTCATGCCACTTCCATTCCTGGGGACTATTTATTGTCCCGCGCCCGCTCTGTATTCCTCGCCAGCAAGAAACACACGCAGGACACTTGGATCCTTCTGCAGACAAGCTTTAATGCATTAGACTGAGCAGAGACTGAGCAGAGACTAAGCAGAGACTGAGCAGAGACACTGAACTAAGAAAACCATCCCTATATAAAAGGCTGACCAGCCGCCTGGGACGTATTACCCTATGAATGGCTTTAGCTCCTCAGGCAAAAATGAGCCACGGGATAGGCAGAGATCAAAGGAATGGAGATTACCCAGCGCCTGTGAAGTAATTCACACCTTGGTGTCTTCAGGCAGCATTATAATGCAGGAACCGGCTTCCTACATATCACCCTTTTTTTATTAATTAATGAAAAGGCTTTATATTATTACAAGCAAATAGGTCACCCATATGTTGAGGGATAGAGGCAGGGGTTGACCTTCCCAAAATCAAACATTAAGACTGTGTACGGGAGTCACCATCAGGCTGTTAGCTTGACCCGAAGTACTCCCGACCTGTCCTCTGCCGTTTTTCTGGGAAAGGGGATTCTCAAGGCAGGTAACCCTTATGCAGGTCAACGTACCTCCCAGAGAAGCCTGTATAATAGGCAACTCTGTGCGATGCCTTTGCTCAGCATCCCTCATTGGGGCTGCACAAACCAGACACTCTACCCTGTGCAATGAGCCTAGGCTCCGGGTGTGCAAGAGCTGTCTGGCCGGCGGCCTATCGCTTAGCCAAAATATAAGCGCTTGGATGATCTCTTGGTTTGAGCCCTGGAGCTTATATGCCAGTCAAAAGTAATAGCATTTCGCAGGCGGCTGCATCAAACAATTATACCCACCCCTTTTCTCACAGACCAGCCAAAAATAACAGCAATCTGTAAACGGCTGTATCGAACAATTATACCCACCCCTTTTCTCATAGACCAGCCAAAAATAACAGTAATCTGTAAACGGCTGCATCGAACAATTACCCCCACCCCTTAAGTAGAGACAATCGCTCCGTCAAGGGCAGGAGTTAATCTGGATAACAATAGCGGCTCTCAACTCCCGGGGGTAGAGGGTGGAGTTTCGACTTTTGAAGGTCTGCAGAGGCTCTTTAGGTTGAATCTTTTTGGGATCCCCAGGGGATTCTCTTCATCCTGTGAGAAAACACAATATCGCTCCCCTGGATCTTATGAGAATAGGATCCGGGCCTTTCCAAAAATCAGTTAAGATATCTTTTTATTTTACCATTTCCTTTTGGCCTTTTAGTTTTTGAGGTGAGACGCTTGGCCTCGGTATGGCCCCCAGCGTTAATGTAAATGAGGCTTTAAAGCCCCAGGCATTCCAGGCCTTTAAGAAGTGTTGAATAGCAGGCATGGCCTTTTCCCCTATCAAAGACTGGGAAAGCCATTTGTAATTTTTTTTGCTCCTTTGATGGTAAGAAGGAGTCGGTTCCAAATAGTGGGTGTGCTGATAGAAGTACACCCGCTGGCATTTTTGGCCGTGCTGCTTCTTTCTCTAGCTCTGCTTTCTTGTTAGAGTCTAAAATCTCAGAGTCTGAGCTGCTCAGCTCCAAGGCTTCCAGTTTCGTTGCAGGGCAGAGGCTAGGTTCCTCATCTCTCCTAAATTTACCGGGGTGTGACCGGTTATTCCCCATTCTTTCTCTCTCCTTCTCTGTCTCTCCCTCATCCAGCTGAGCTGTTTCTTTTAAAACTTTATCTCTTGAGCTTTTAGAGTTATCAGAGCTATTAAGATTTAAAGCTTTATACACTCCCTTGTCAGTAGACATTCCAGGAGGTCTTTTTTTCTTATACGTTGTAGTTTCTCTTCTTACATACACTCCCATGTCACTAGACATCCCGGGAGGTCCTTTTTTCTTATATTTTATTGTTAGGCGCGCCCCATCTCTCACTACATTCGGTTTCTGATATGTAATTCTGTACTTCTTTAAGATTGTTACAACAGTGAGAAAAGTCAAAATAGCTCCTAGTAAAAGCATAGAAGCCTCTATATTAACCTCCCAAAATAGCAACATTCCTAAGCCAAAGTCCAGAAAAATCATACCTCTCCGAATTTTTCTCATTACATTCGGTTTCTGATATGTAATTTTGGACTTCTTTAAGATTGTTACAACAGTGAGAAAAGTCAAAATAGATTAACCTCCCAAAATAGCAACATTCCCAAGCCAAAGTCCAGAAAAATCATACCTCTCCGAATTTACCACCCTGCAGTTCTGAATCCGCCTCGTTAGAGGGGTCTCTGAGGTGCTGGAGATGTTAAGCGTCCCGGGTTTCGGCACCATATGTCCCGCGCCCGCTCTGTATTCCTCGCCAGCAAGAAACACACGCAGGACACTCGGATCCTTCTGCAGACAAGCTTTAATGCATTAGACTGAGCAGAGACTGAGCAGAGACTAAGCAGAGACTGAGCAGAGACACTGAACTAAGAAAACCATCCCTATATAAAAGGCTGACCAGCCGCCTGGGACGTATTACCCTATGAATGGCTTTAGCTCCTCAGGCAAAAATGAGCCACGGGATAGGCAGAGATCAAAGGAATGGAGATTACCCAGCGCCTGTGAAGTAATTCACACCTTGGTGTCTTCAGGCAGCATTATAATGCAGGAACCGGCTTCCTACAATTTATCACTTAGAATCCTTCATGTTTCCTAGTTTCTTTGGTGAGGATGATTATAGGCTGGTAATCCTTTGCTCTATGTTTAAAATTCATATATGAGTGAGTACATAGCATGTTTGTCTTTTTCTGACTGGGTTACCTCACTCAGGATGGTTTCTTCTAGTTCCATCCATTTGCCTGCGAATTTCAAGATTCCATTGGTTTTTTTCTGCTGAGTAGTACTCCATTGTATAAATGTACCACATTTTCTCAATCCATTCTTCAGTTGAGGGGCATCTAGGTTGCTTCCAGGTGCTGGCTATTACAAACAATGCAGCTGTGAACATGGTTCAACATATGTCCTTGTTGAATGAATATGCACTATTTGGGTATATACCCAAGAGAGGAATGGCTGGATCTTGAGGTAGACTGATTCCCATTTTTCTGAGCAACCACCATACTGATTTCCAGAGTGGTCTTACAAGTTTGCACTCCCACCAGCAATGGAGGAGTGTTCCTTTTTCTCCACATCCTCTCCAGCATAGATTGTCATTGGTATTTTTGATTTTAGCCATTCTGACAGGTGTGAGGTGGTATCTCAGAGTTGTTTTGGCCTGCATTTCTCTGATGGCCAGTGATTTTGAGCATTCACATTCAGAGGGCCTAGTTCGGTCTAACGCAGGTTCTGCAGCTGTCAGTCCAGCATCCATGAGCTCCCACTAACCCTGGTGAGCTGTCTCTGTGGTTTTTCCCATCATGCTCTTGACTCCCAATCCATTGTCCATAAGATCCCTGCTCCCTCTCTTCAACTGAACTCCAGAAGCTTAACCCAGTGCTTGAGTGTGAGACACTGCATTGGCTTCCATCAGTTGACTGGATGTAGGTTCTATGAAGACAATTAGGGTAGTCACTAATCTGATTATAGGGGAAGGCCAGTTCAGGCCCCCTCTCCACTATGGCTAGGAGTCTTAACTGGGGTCATCCTTGTGGGTTTCAAGGAATTTCTTTTGCACCTGTTTTCTCCCTAACCCCATAATGGCTCCTTCTGTCAAGATATCTCTTTCATTGCTCTCCCATTCTGTCCCTCCCCAACTGGACCAGCCCATTCCATTATGTTCTCCCCCCATCCACTCCCCTATACCACCTCCCAGTTTACCTAGGAGATCTTAGCTATTTCCCCTTCCTTGTGCCCTCCATGTGTGTCCTTCTTAGGGTCCTCCTTTTTACTTAGCTTCTCTGGGTTGTGGATTAGAGCCTGGTTAACCTTTGCTTTACATCTAATATTGACTTAAAGAGGGGACATAGCATATTTGTCTTTCTGGGTTACCTAACTCAGGATGATTTTTTTTCTAGGTTCATCCATTTGTTTGCAAATTGCATGATGTCATTGTATTTTTACTGCTAAGTAATAATCCATTGCATGAATGTACCACATTTTTCTGTATCCATTCTTTGGTTGAGGGACATCTACGTTGTTTCCAGGTTCTGGCTATTACAAATAATGTTGATATAAACATAGATGAGCAAATGTCTTTGGGGTATGATTGTGCATCATTTGGGTATTATTTCTTTTACTTTTTGTTTTGTTTTGTTTGTTGAGACATGGTTTCTCTGTATTGTTTTGGAGCCTGTCCTGGAACTCAATCTGCAGACCAGGCAGGCCTCAAACTCACAGAGATCTGCCTGCCTCTGCCTCCCGAGTGCTGGGATTAAAGGCGTGTGCCACCAATGCCTGGCCTTGGTATTTATTTCTAAAAATAATTTTTAGAATCAATTTAGCAGAATGTATATAAAATGTGATAAGAACTATTGTCAAGTAAGCCAAAATATAACAAATACATCCAATTGAAACAGTTAAAGATCATCTCTTTTTGTTTCTGAACATGGCAATCCCCCATTTATCAGAATTGCTTAATTTTTCTCCCTAATATTTTATGTCTTTTTTATAATAATCTTTTTTCACTTAAATTAAAATCAATCTTATTTTGCATACCAATCCCAGTTCCCTCTCCCTCCCATCCTCCTATGCCCCCCACCAAACCCCCATCCCACTCCAATCCACTCCTCAAAGAGGGTGAGGCTACTCATGGGGGAATCATCAGAGTCTGTCACATCATTTTGGGCAGGACCTGAGGCCTTCCCCTGCCCCCCATATCTAGGCTGAGAGAGTATCCATCCATAGGGAATGGGCTCCAAAGTCCAGTTCATGCACTAGTGATAAATACTGGTTCCACTGCCAGAGGCTCCATAGACTGCCCAAAGCCCCCAATTGACACCCACATTTAGGGCACTTGGTTCAGTCTTATGCTGGTTCCCTAGCTGTCAGTCTGGAGTCCATAAGCCCCTACTTGCTCAGGTCAGCTCTTTCTGTGGGTCTCCCCAGCATGATCTTGACCCCTTTGCTCATCACTCCTCCCTCTCTACAACTGGATTCCAGGAGTTTGGCTCAGTGTTTAGCTGTGGATCTCTGCTTCCATTTCCATCAGCTACTGGATGAAGGCTCTATGATGGCATTTAAGGTCGTCATCAAACTCATTATAGGGGAAGGGCATTTAAGGCAGCCTCTCCACTACTGCTTAGATTCTTAGTTGAGGTCAACCTTGTGGATTCCTGGGAATTTACCTAGTGTCAGGTTTCTTATTAAACTCATAATGGCTCCCTCTATCAAGATATCTCTTTTTTTCCTCCATTTTTTAAATTTAAATTAGAAACAAGATTGTTTTGCATGTCAATCACAGTTCCCTCTCCCTCCTTATCCCCTGACCCCCACTAACACCCTACCTATCACATACCATTTCTGCTCCCCAGGGAAAGTGAGGTCTTCCATGGGGGGGGGGGGTCTTCTGAGTCTGTCATATCCTTTGGGATAGGGCCTAGGCCCTTTCCCATGTGTCTATGATGAGAGAATATCCCTCTATGTGAAATAGGTTCCCAAAGTACATTTCTATGCTAGAGATAAATACTGATCTACTACAAGAGGTCCCATAGATTTCCAAGGCCTCCTCACTGACACCCACATTCATGAGGTCTGGAACAGTTCCATGCTGGTTTCCCAGTGATCAGTCTGGCCAAGAGTTCCTCCTTGTTCAGGTCAGCTGTTTCTGTGGGTTTCACCAGCCTGGTTTTGTCCACTTTGCTCATCACTCCTCCTTCTCTTCAACTAGATTACAGTTCAGTTCAGTGTTTAGCTGTGGGTGTCTGCTTCTACTTACATCAGCTGCTGGATGAAGGCTCTAGGATGGCATATAAGTCAGTCATCAATCTCATTATCAGGGGAGGCCATTTAAGGTAGCTTCTCCAATGTTACTTGGATGCTTATTTGGTGTCGTCCTTGTAGATCTCTGGACATTTCCCTAGTGCCTGACTTCTCTTTAAACCTATACTGGCTCCCTCTCTGATGGTGTCTCTTATTTTTCTCTCTATTCTTCCCCCTACACAACCTTCCTGTTCCTTTATGTCTTCCTCACTCCTCCTGTTCTCCCCTTCTCATTCTCCTAGTTCCCTCTTCCCATCCCCCCATGCTCCCAATTTGCTCAGGAGATCTTGTCCCTTTCCCTTTCTCTGTATGTCTCTCTTAGAGTCCTTCTTGTTAGATAATCCCACTTTACCAAAACCCAAAAGAAAAAGCAGGGTAAATCCACATACAATACCACTACCAACAACAAATCAAAAACAAACAAGAACAAGCACTCAATGGTCCTTAATTTCCCTCAATATTAATGGTCTTAACTCGCCTATAAAAAGACACAGGCTAACAGAGTGGATACGAAGACAGAATCTATCCTTCTGCTGCATACAAGAAACACACCTCAAATTCAAAGACAGACATTACCTCAGAGTAAAGGGTTGGGATAAGATACTCCAATCAAATGGACCCAATAAACAAGCTGGGGTAGTTATCCTAGTATCTAACAAATTAGACTTCAAACTAAAATCAATCAAAAAGATGAAGAAGGGCATTCCATATTCATCACAGGAAAAATCCATCAGGAAGGAGTCTCAATTCTAAACATCTATTCCCCAAATACAAAGTTTGTAAAAGAAACATTATTAAAACTCAAATCACAAATAAGACCTCACACAGTTATAGTGGGAGACTTCAACACCCCACTCTCACCACTGGACAGGACCACCAGAAAGAAACTTAACAAAGAGAAAGGAGCTAACAGAAGTTATGTCCCAGTTGGGATTAACAGACATTTATGGAACTTTCCATCCAAACACAAAAGAATATACCTTCTTTTCAGCATCACATGGAACCTTCTCTAAAATCAACCACATACATAGCAACATAGCAAACCTCAACAGGTAAAAAAAAAAAAAAAAAAAAAATGGAAACCTCCTGAGTCTTATCAGACCACCATGCTTTAAAGTTAGAATTAAGAAACAACACAAATTGCAGAAAATCTATCAACTCATAGAAATTGAACAACTCCCAATTTCACCATTCTTGGGTTAATGAAGAAATAAAGAAAAAAATAAAGACTTCCTAGAATTCAATGAAAATGAAGACACAACATACCCAAAATTATGGGACACTTTGAACACAGAACTAAGAGGAAAATTCACTGACTGTTAGTGGCGCACGCCTTTAATCCCAGCATAGGGAGGCAGAGGCAGGTGGATCTCTATGAGATCGAGGCCAGCCTGGTCTCCAGAGCGAGTGCCTGGATAGGCTCCAAAGCTACACAGAGAAACCCTGTCTCAAAAAAAAAAAACAAAAAAGAAGAAAATTCATATCTCTAAGTGCTCACATGAAGGTATCTCTTATCTCTCCTCTTTTCTTCCCTTAACTTGACCTTCCTGATCTCTCATTTTGTCCTCCCCCCTCCCCTTCTGCCCTACTCTTTCTCCATCCTCTCTCCCCCTCCCCCATGCTCCCAATTTACTCAGGAAATCGTCTACCTTTCCCCTTCCTGGGGGTCCATGTATGTCTTTCTTAGGATCATCCCTGTTATTTTATGGTTTTTGCTCAGGGTTTTTCATATGTATTGTTAGATTTGGGTTGTTTTGTTTGTTTGACATTTTTTTTAAGTTCAAATGCTGACTGTAATAAATTTTTTACTTTTTATATTTTTTAAAAATTTATTATTATTATTATTAAACTGGTAACAAGCTTGCTTCATATGTTAACCCCAGTTCCCTCTCCCTTTCCCTCCCCTCCTCCCCTGCCCCCAACTCCCTCAACCCCTTACCCCATTCCCCCTCTGCTCCCCATGGAGGGTCCTCCATGGGGCATCTCTAAAGTCTGCCATATCATCCCAGGCAGGGCCTAGGCTCTCTCCTATGTGTCCAGTCTGAGAGAGGATCCCTCCATGTGGAATGGGCTCCCAAATTTCAATTGTATGCCAGGGATAAATACTGGTCTACCACTTGAGGTGGAGTTTAGATTGCTGAGGCCTCCTCACTGACACCCACACTAAGGGGGTCTGGGTCAATCCCATGCTGGCCTCTCAGCCATCAGTCTGGGGGCTCAGATGCTGAAGATAAACTAGAGGAAATAGATTCATTGACCAAATCCATTTGTTTGACTTTTATATAAATTTTTATTTAAATTAAAAACAATCTTATTTTACATATCAATCCAAGTTCCCTCTGCCTCCCATCTTCCCATCCCTTCTCACTGACCCCCCATTCCACCCCTCCATCCACTTCCCAGGGTTGTTTGACAATTTTATAAATCGTACATTTTTCTCAAATACAATATGGATTGGTTTTTGTGTGTTAAACTTTTATCCATAAAGCTTACATTTATTGTTTCTAATACACATGTACACATTTATAGATTGTTTTTACATATAACAATGTCAAATGCTACTGTAGTTTGAATATAGTTTGTCCCCTATGGGTTCATGGGCTAAAACCTTGCTCCCCATTGTAGAACCTTTAATAAGTGGAGTTTAGTGAAAGATTATGGAAGCTAATAAAAAACCCTTGCTAATAATTAATCAAGTTTTCATAAGACACCGGTCAGTTCTTGAGGGAATGCTTTGTAAACAGACTACGATTGGTCTTTGAGTGTCCTTGATTTCTGTCTTGCTATTTGACCATTTCTTCTCACTTACATTAAGAATATAATGTCATGTATCATCTTTTGCTATGGTAAGGAAGTCATCTTTTAGAGACTGAACACAGGAATCTGCATGATACTGGACTTTCAACTTCATAAACAATAAGTTTCTTTGTAAGGGATATAGGGTCACTCTGTGACTTCAACAGAAAACAAAGTGTTACCTATATAAGTCATAAAATTCTTAAGTTTTCACTTCCAACACTCCTTTATGCAATTTTCTATACATTTTATTAATTCTTTTGACATTTCATACAATGTATTTTATATTCATCCCATCTCCCAGCTCTAACATTTCCATCCCTCTTTACCTACCCACCTAAATTTCTGTCCTTTTTATTTTAAAACATATGGTTCAATTTGTCCCATCCATACTCAGAGGGGTGTAGCCATCCATTAGAGTACAGTTGGCCTACCAGAGATAAAGCCCTTAAAAAATTGACTCTCCCTACTACAGTAGCTGTCAATTACCAATAAATTGTTAGCTATGCCTTTGAATTTATAACCACCTCCTCTCTCTATGCTGGGATTTTATCAGGCTGGACCTTATGTAAGTCATATACATGCTGTCATGTAGTCATCCATCAACTCTGGCTCCAACAATCATTCTACCATGAGGTGCATCTGAATTATGTTTCTAATCTATTTGTAGCTTTTGAAGGAATTTCCACTCAGTTTTCTATTATGTCTGCATTAGTTTGCACTCACAGCACTAAGTGTGCCAATTTCTAACATCATGCCAGCATTTAGTGTCATTTGTGTTTTGCGGTACATTTACACAAAGAAACATTATGTAACTTTTAGGAAAACTGAAAATATAATATCTGTAGACAAATGGATAGAACTGTAAACTTTCATTCTGAATGAGGTAACCAAGATCCAGAAAGACAAATGTTGCATGTGTTCTTTCATTCACTGTTGTTTTCTTTGAATATTTACATAAATCTGTTTCAATTGAAATATGCATACAAATAAGTGAAATATTAACAGACCACAAAAAAGGACTTTCTGGAAAAGGGAGATAGAACACAGTGTTGTAAAGGGATAATGGAGAATAATGGAACAGTAAATGCTGAAATGGGTAGTGGATGGAATACAAAGTATAAGATGGAATATGGGATAGAATAGATAACACTAATGGCCTTTCCAAAAAGTCATATGGAATTCTACTACTATTGAAACATCCTAAAATCTAAGCACATATAAAAATAGTTATAGGTGTTACTCTATAATAGGATGAAAATGACCCTAGAAGACACTATACACTAACAAATAAGACGAGCTAGTGTCTAGAATCTGTTATTTATTTCAAAATTTCATTATCTATTCATCATGTTTCATTATCTATTTATCATGTTTCATTATCTAGTAATCAATTTATGTATATCCAGACTGTTTTTTTTTTTTTTATTTCACGCTCATTGTGGTGAAACAGACTTATGTGCCTGACCTATTTATAGGTTATGAAGGCTGGTCTATTTATAGCTTCTGTTGCTTCAGTAAAACACCATGGCAAAGGAGTCTTAAAGAAAAAAATGGTTTACCTTGGCTTTTGGTTCCAGAGGAGCTGAGTACCTAATAGTGAGGACAACATGGCAGTAGCAACAGGAAGCTGTGAACTCACCTTTTGAATTGAAAGTATGAAACAGAGAGCAAACTGGAAATGGCAAGAGGCTTTTAATACCAAAGTCTATCTCCAGCAAGACAACACTACATGAATACCACCACCAGCTAGGTACAAACTGTTCAAATGCCTGAGACTAAGGAGGACATTGCTCTTTCAAACCACCACAGTTAGCAGACCTCAATGACTTAACTTCCCTTAGACCTCACCACTTATGGCCCCACTACTTCTCAGTCCCAACACATTGGAGAACAAAATTTCAGCCAATGAATCCTTGGCAAACAAACCACACCCAAACAATAGTTATAGCTCATTAATTTCAGATTTTGCAATATAAAACTGACAATTGCCATTTCTTTATAAATGCAGAAAGCATGATTTTTAACTTCAACTTAAATATACCCTGGTAATTTTCTTTTAACCTTTGTTAGATTCTACATGTTTATTGTCCCTCCATTTTTCACAATTAATATATTTTAATTTCTACACAATACTTGTACAGGATTACAAGGTACAAGGTGACATTACAAATCATGTACAATGGATAATGACCATATTGGGTAAGTAGTATAACACCTATTTCAACCATTTATCATTTCTTTGTGGTAGAAACATTCAAAAATCTTTTTCCTAGTTATTTTGAAATAAGTAACTGTCACCACTTAAATGTTTGCCTATAGTATCTTCTTGTAAGAATATAAGGAAATTTAGGGAGGTTATTATTAATTTTTTTTGTTTTTTTGAGACAGGGTTTCTCTGTGGCTTTGGAGGCTGTCCTGGAACTAGCTGTTGTAGACCAGGCTAGTCTCGAACTCACAGAGATCCTGCCTCTGCCTTCCAAGTGCTGGGATTAAAGGCGTGCGCCACAACTGCCCGGCCCAGGGAGGCTATTTTTTATTAGAAGAATTTTAAAGAAAACTTTTGGCATATTTAATTAGTTGTAACACATCCTTTAAAAACATAAGTAATAGTAAGAATAAAATCAATGACATAAAGAGATTCATTTGACTATAAAAACAATGGCATACATCTTCATTTGCCACAGCAAACAGTCTTACAAATATTCACCCATACCTCTGTTTTGAACTTATAGGAAAACATATTGGGATGAGGAAAATCAGGCACAACTATCTTATTTCAAATCTAATAATTCGTGGAATAGCCTCATATGCATTCACCAAGTACAAACTTGCTAGTTGGCAGTCCTCTTAGATGAACTCTTATCAGCAATAACTGTTTATCAATGCAGACTCTCAGTAGAGGAGAAGCAATAGCCTACTTGCATGAAAGAATTGTCTATTGTTCCCTTGCGGTAGCATCAAAAGCAATTTAAGCAGCTAACATTTGGAAAAATGGATCTTTGTGTAAGCTTATTTGTCTCAGAGGAGTATCTACTGGGTATCATAGAATTATTTTATTTACATGGGGCTTTAAATGCCATTTCCCTCTCCCATTAGACCATTTAAGCATATTTTCATAATATAACCTTTCTTGGGTTTTGATCACTTGCTAAATGTTTTCAGTAATGGTGTACAAAAAAGAAATAACTGACAAAGTATTCAAATTACACTCCATACCTGTTGTATAATGGGTATAGTCTATCCTTCAGGGAAAATAAAAGTGGGAAGTAAATGTATAAAACAGAATCAATCCAAGACAGAAAACTTAATGTTTTCTTTTAAATAATTACTTCCCTACCTTTTGGGTTGTTGCTTGGGATTCATGAAAATTTACTTATTTGTTTGGGCTAATATACCAGGAAGATCTAAGATGTAAGTAATTATTTTTAATCTCTGAAAAGTGCCCAACAGTGTCAAGTACCAAACTGCAAAGAAATTCTGTCAGCCCTCAAGCAGTATTTAATGGATCGCTGAGATGGATCTTGATCTAATTTGGAGCATCTAGCTGTGATGTTATCTATAGGAACAAGTTATATTGCATTTGTTTAGACAAAGATATTGGATTGCAAATTAAAATTTCAGGTGAAAAAGTGCTGTGTTGCCTTCTTAGGAATACATGCCGAGGCCTGTTCTCTTGCCACAGTGACTTCAAGTTTTTAATATTGTTGGCAAAATTTAATTAACAGTATTTTAAACACACTTTTATGGCAACACTGATACGTATAAGTCAACTTCCAAAAATGGTTGCAAAGGAACTTATAATTTTATAAATGGTTCAGACATTTAATATGCTATCAAGTTCAGCCCTCTAGTCATAATTAAAAGCTATTCTTTAAATTATCCCAGAGATAAAATATTACTAGCAGTGATAACTGTACCCATGTTACCTAGTTCTCAAGTAAAGGGAATGTTTTTTGTTTGCTTGATATGTTTACTCAGCTCCCACTAATGTGCACAAGCAATCCCCAAGGATAAAAAAAGAAATTATAAATCTGGCAAAAGAAATACAAGCTCAGTAAGTTTCATTCTGCAAAGGGATGTGAAATTCCTCCTGACACAACAAGAACAGCAAGTAAACTTAATAGAAGAAGAAAGGACTTGAGATGAGAAGCAATTTCCCTATCAAATCACACCAATAAAAGTCACCAAGATTTTGGTAACCTGGCTAGAAAAAGTTTGGGTGCCTTTAGTGCATCACAATTTAACAAAAATGCTAACGAACAATGAAGCATGTTTATTTAATTCACAACTATTATCAAAGTTTGCTAACTGTTAATTGAATCACGTTGAGGAGTATTTGAGAAAAGAAAAGAATTTGCAAGTCTTTATTTTCACTACCAATACCAAGCTTTAAACGTAAAAGAGGTGGTCATAGCATATTTGGAATTTATTTTTCAAACTCCTACATGAATTAAGATTCTCCAAATATCCTTAGATGGTAGGTGCTTGAGACAGAGGTTGGGGAGGAATGAACTGAAACAGTTTCTTCAGGACAAGACAGGATCATTGCACTCATGAACTCAAAACAGCTGTGGTTGCCTGCACAGTACCCATACAAGGTCAAGTGAGTCAGCATTCCAGCATAAGGGAGAAAAGTCCAAATTCCCACAATAAAAAAAAACAAAACAAAACAGAGTTTGTTAAGGATTTGGCATGTTGACCATGGTAGGTAGGTTGACCATGCCTCAATGGGTGGCCGCACACACAAGAGTATTTGGGCAACATAAATAGGGATCTGTGTGTTATTTAAAAATAATAACAACAATAATGCCAGATATTTTCAAGTATACAATAGTATCACTTATATCCTAGGGCTAACAGCTACTAAAATGGGAATTCATATCTGGTACTGTAAACCTAGCCTAATATGTGTGACAGGTCATGGACCCTACAGGAGAGCATACTACTGCCAGTTTCTTAATTTAGGATGATTCGCAATTATATTCTAAATATCTGTGTTTATAACCACAGTTGTTTACAGCTTAGAATATTTTTTCTTTTATTGAAAATAGATACTTTTAATACAATATATCCTGATTATGGTTTTCCCCTCCCTTTACTCCTTCCAGTTCCTCCTTACCTCCCCTGGCATCCAGATCTACTTGCTTTCTGTCTCTCATTAAAAACAATCAGGCTTCTAAATAGCAATAATAAGATAAAACAGAATAAGCTAAAACAAAACAGGAACACAACAGAACAGGAAAAAAAAAGAAACCAAACAAACAGAAGGAAAAGAGCCCAAGAAAAAGCACAAGCAACAGAGGTAACAGAGAACCACTTGTTTGCACACTCAGGAAACAATAAAAACACAAAACTGGAACCCATTATACATACACAAAGGACATGTAGGATAAAAGAAGAGGGAGCTATCTGTCGTAGTTGCCATCTGTTGTATCCCATCTTTATGGGCTTTGGTCAGATCCAGCCAACTTGCCCTGTTTGTACCTGAGAGGGGGAGTGTGGATAGAGAAAAGGCAGGTAAAGACACTAAGAAAAAGACAGAGACACAGGACAGAGTTGGGAGGGCAATCCAGTGAATACTGGATGCCCCAAGTTCATTCTTCAACACTATTAAGTACCCCAACCAAAAGAGGGACATAACAAAAGACTTCTTTATCATGTATAAGGAACGAACAGACTTTCTTTCCTTAATCCTCTGAGCATTTGGTAACCACACCTTAGACTCAATTTCCCATTATCCAGCCTTAAGGGTCAAGAGTAAACACACCTCAGCTCAAGTCTGTTGTTATTTAGATAAGACATTGTCTGCCAAGATCAAAACATCCTACAGTAGTGGGTGCCTTGGACCTTTAGGTCTTTTGACTTTAGCCTTGGAAGACTAAAGGCAGTTTTGAACTCTGCAACCATGAGCCAAGATGAAGCAGAGCTATCTTTATGGGTCCCCGAAAAAAACTAAACAACACAAAAATTTTTACAAAGCCCCAATTTAACATTATGAGAAGGAAACCTCCAAATGAGCCATTGAGTGTGTTTTCTATTGGCCATCTGCTGCTGGGCATGCAGCCTACCCAATAAGAGCTGTTTGTTTCCCCCATGAGGCTCCCTTGAAGAAAAAAATAATTTGTAAGAGATTTTCAATTGCAGATAGCTTCTGGATGGGGGATGAGAGCATGTATCTAGGACCCCATCTGGTACAGACCCATGCAGGACCTATGCATGCTGCCTCAGTCTCTGTGAGTTCATATGTTCCTCTGTCCTCTGGAACAGAGAAGGTCTTGTTTGCTTGCAGTCCCCCAAATCCTCTGGCTCTTTGTGCCTCTCCTTGCAGTGTTATTCCCTGAGCTATGAGGGGAGAAATTTGATGGACACATCCAATTTCGGGCTGAGCATTTCAAGGTCTCTCACACTCTGCATAATGTCTGGCTGTGGGTTTCTGCGTTCATTCCCATCTGCTTCAGGAAGTTGCTTCTCTGATGATGGGTGAGCAAGGCACTAATCTACACACTACAGCTGAATACCCTTAGGAGTCATTTAATTGCTACATTTCTTTAGTATAACAGTAACATTTGGTTTTGCCCTAGGTCCCTGGGCTATCTAGTTTCAATTCTTGGTGACCCAAGAACCATCAGGTTGATTGCATTAGTTGTCGGGAACAGTAACCATGACCTGGTGACTGCTTTTGTCACCCTTGCCTTCTAACCCGTAGCTACTGAAAGGTTCATGGTTTGACGCAGATCGGCTCTACCTCCTTAAGAGACAAACCCCGCCCCCTGACACAGTCTGGGCATGCACAGGAAAACTTGCTAAGTCATCGCCCAGTCACCCGCCATGCATTACGGCCTGCTGAGGACTCTGGGCTTGCATGGAACCTCAGTGTGCATGCCCAGTCTTCTCTTTAAAAGCTCCAACTTCTCCCTCTGCTTCCTTTCTACTCTCTGCTTCCTCTCTACTCTCTCTCTCTCTGCTTCCTCTCTACTCTCTCTGTTTCTTCTTGGCTCTCTCTCACCATGCGCGCTCTCTCTCTGCCTCTCTATGGCGACCAGCCATGGCAGTCGGCCAGGCCATTACCCCTGTTCCTCTTCTCTCTTAGTCTCCCTACTCTGCCGGGCCATATAATAAACTAGTCAACATGACTCATCTCACAGCTTTCTCTTTTCCTCTTTTTAATAAAAACATAACAGCTACCATGCATGAGTGTATCTCCATCCTCGTTGGCCAGGCTGGTGTCCAGATAGACAATGCCTGCTGGAAGCTCTACTGCCTGGAACACGGCATCCGGCTGTAAGTGACGAGACCATTGCGGGAGGAGATGACTCCTTCAACACTTTCTTCAATGAGACAGGCGCTGGCAAGCATGTGCAGTGTTCATAGACCTGGAACGCAGTTATCTATGAAGTTTGTACTGGTACCTACTGCCAGCTCTTCCACCCTGAGCAGCTCATCACAGGCAAGGAAGATGCTGCCAATAACTATGACCGTGACCACTACACCATTGGCAAGGAGATCATTGATCTTGTGTTGGACAGAATTCGCAATCTGGCTGACCAGTGCACAGGTCTTCAGGGCTTCTTGGTTTTCCACAGCTTTGGAGGGGAAACTGGCTCTGAGTTCACCTCCCTGCTGATGGAGCGCCTCTCTGCTGATTATGGAAAGAAGTCCAAGCTGGAGTTCTCCATTTACCCAGCCCCCCAGGTTTCCACCGCTGTGGTTGAGGCCCACAACTCTATCCTCACCACCCACACCACCCTGGAGTACTCTGATTGTGCCTTCATGGTAGACAATGAGTACATCTATGACATCTGTTGTAGAAACCTTGACGTTGAGCACCCCACCTACACTAACCTTAACCACCTTATTAGCCAGATTGTGTCTTCCATCACTTCTTCCCTCAGATTTGATGGAGCCTTGAATGTTGACCTGACAGAATTCCAGACCAGCTTGGCACCCTACCCTCGCATCCATTTCCCTCTGGCCACAAATGGCCCTGTCATCTCTGCTGAGAAAGCCTACTGTGAGCAGCTTTCTGTAGCAGATATCACCAATGCTTGCTTTGAGCCAGCCAACCAGATGGTGAAATGTGACACTCGCCTTGGTAAATACCTGGCTCGCTGCCTGCTGTACCATGGGGATGTGGTTCCCAAAGATGACAGTGCTGCCATTGACACCATCAAGACAAAACACAGCATCCAGTTTGTGGATTGGTACCCCACTGGCTTCAAGGTTGGCATTAATTACCAACCTCCCACTGTGGTACCTGGTGGAGGCCTGGCCAAGGTCCAGAGAGCTGTGTGTATGCTGAGGAACACCATAACCTTTGCTGAGCCCTGGGCTCGCCTAGATCACAAGTTTGATCTGATGTATGCCAAGCATGCCTTTTGTGTGCTGCTATGTGGGTGAGGGTATGGGGGAGGGGGAGTTCTCTGAGGCCCATGAAGACATGGCTGCCCTAGAGGAGGATTATGAGGAGGTTGGTATGGATTCCGTTGAAGAAGAGGGTGAGAAAAGAGAAAGATACTAATCCATTCTTTCAGCCCCTGGATCATGTCAACACTAGAACTTCAGCTTCAACATTAGCTGACAGGCATTGATTCCTCTAATTGTGTTATCTACATTCTGTGATCATGTCTTGTCTGTGTTCCTGTATGGTTTTTCCATAATTTCTCAAAGTAAAAAGCTTTAAAGGAAAAAAAAGAACCATCTGGTTATGGTTCCATCTTGTGCAGTGGGCCTTAAGTCAAATCTGATATTGAGTGATCATTCCCACAAGCTTTGTGCTACCATTGCATTAGCATATCTCAAAGGCAGGACATCATTGTGAGAAAGTTCTCATCTGGGTTGGTGTTTATGTTTCTCTTTTGATAGAGTGCATAGTATCTTCCTGTACTAAAGATGTTGGAACAAAAACATGAAGGCTCTATATAAGCACTGGCTCAACTTCTCCATGTTCATGAGTTGTGTCAGCATTGTCTTTACCAATGGGGCCTTTTTCTCAACCTAGGCATGAGAAAAACCTAGGCTTGGCAACAGCCTAGTTTGTTTTGAGGTTCCATGGGACCCCTTTGACCAGCAACTCAATTAAATATAACCCATTCCTAGTACTGGAAGTTTCGTTGGGTGACAGATGTCCACTTGGGCCTGTATTTCCCCAGTTATTTGGTGATTTCACTTAGAACACACACACACACACACACACACACACACACACACATGTGACACACACACACACACACACACACACACAACACACACATACACACACACATATATATTATATATATATATATATATATATATATATATGAAAGCTTCTACTGAATTAGGATTCCATACTACCCCCCAAATGACACTTAAGTTTAGCTTCCTCTTCCCATATACCCTCCTATGTCCCCCTTCTTTCCTCTTCTTTCCTGTTTGATCCAACCATTCTAGTTCCTCCACTCATCCATCAATAGCTATATATTGTATTTTCCTTTCCTAAGGAAATCAATCAAACCCCACTATTCCCTTATGCTATATGCAATCACTGTGATTATATGGATTGTAGCTTGCTTATCATTGAATTAACAGATAATATCTACATATAAGTGAAAACCACACCATATTTGTCTTTCTGGGTCTGGGTTACCTTAATCATGATGACTTTTTTCTAGATCCATCACTTACCTTCAAATTTTGTTATTACATTTTTAAAGGTTGAGTAATAGCCTATTGTATAAATACACTTCATTTTCTTTATACATTCATCTATTGATAGACATCTAGGTTATTTCCAGCTTCTGGCTATTATGAATAAATCAGCAATAAACATGGTTGAACTGAGCGGGTGTCTCTATGGTAGGATAGAGCATCCTTTGGGTATATACAAAACAGTGGTATACCTGAAATTTTAAGTCAATGAGTTCTCATCTACCTAAGGAACCACCACACTGATTTCCATACTGGCTGTACAAGGTTATACTCCCACTAGCAATGGATGAGTGTCCTGCTTACTACACATCCTTGCCAGCAAGAGCTGTCATTTATTTTATTGATGTTACCCATTATGAAAGGTGTAAAATGAAATTTCAATGTAGTTTCCTTTAGTGTTTCTCAGTCATTTAAGTTTCCTCTTTTAAGAATTTACTATTTTCCATTACTAGGAGTCCTGGAGAGGTTCATCTTTATAGATTCCAGGAACTTTCCACTGCACTAGGTTTCCACATCATCTCTTAAATGGCCCTGAATTCCAGGAACTCCCATGGTCTGTAACTAGGCAAGGCTTCCAGTGATGGGAAGGGGACACCAGCCACGAAACTTTTGACCTACAACTTTCCCTATCTGTAAGATGTGTTGAGTGATGGTGCCTCAGAACTTGTGGGAACAGCCAACTAATGACTGGTCTAACTTGAGGGCCATGCCAGGAGAGGGAGTCCATATTTGACACTGCCTGGAGGGCCTTGAACCAGGGGCAGTGGAATCAGTATTTATCCTTAGTGTATGAACTGGCTTTTTGGAGCCCATTCCCTATGGAGGGGTACTCTCTCAGCTTAGATACCACCTGGGAAGGCCTCCATCCTGCCCAAAATGATGTGACAGACTTGGATGTAAAATAATCTTTAATTGAAATGAAAAATTTAAAAGATAAAAAATAATTTCCACACAGAAACAGCTGACCTGAACAAGGGGAGCACATGGACCCCAGACTAATGTCTGGGAGACCAGCATGGGACTGATCCAGACCCATGAACGTGGATGTCAATGAGGAGGCCTTGGCACTCTATGGGGCCCCTGGTAGTGGACCAGTATTTATCCATGGTGTAAGAAGGGACTTTGAGAGCCCATCCCACATGGAGGGATGCTCTGTCAGTCTGGACACATAGGAGAGGGCCTAGGCCCTGCCCAGGATGATATGATAGACTTTGGGGAACCCCCATGGAGGGTCTTACCCTCCCTGGGGAGCAGAGGGGGGATGAGGTGGGGGACTTGTAGGGGGTTGGGGGGAGACGAGGGAGAGTGAGAAGGGGTTGCCATGTGGAGCAAGCTTGTTTCTAATTAGAACTAATAAAAAATAAAAAAATAATTTCTGTTTTCCAGTTATGTTCATGGAAAACTCCATGTATTTTTATGACATATTCTGAGATATTTAATAAACCAAATTTGTAACCGAAAAAGCACATTTTTCTTCCTAATGGTAACATGGTCATTCTAAAGCAGGTCTTCTTGCTAACTTTCTTCTAAATGACTCTGTCAAAATGAAGAATGGAACAGTCATTCTTTCTGTGCTCAAGTTTTCAGTAGATGATTTGATTTCTGTGGAAAATTTGGAATAATATCTGTGTGGTGCATTATCCTTGGAACCACTGGAATAAAGTTTATATTGTATTCTAGTGCATAGTCTAGATTGTAGGTATTTTTTTACTCTTTTGCTCTTTGCTCTTTTGGAGGGCCCATCACCCAGCTCCCAAATAAATCACACATGGAGGCTTATTATTACTTATAAATGGCTGGCCTTAGCTTGGCTTGTTTCTAGTCAGTTTTTCTTAACTTAAATTGTCCTGTCTACTGTAAAATGAAAAATAAATGAACCCAGAGTCAGATATTGGAGTTCAACCTGAAGATCAGGGAAGCAAAGTAGTTGGCCACTAGCTCTTACCTCGAGCTCGGGCAAAAGGGCTGATCCACGCATGAGCTCTTCACCAAGTCTCAAACGGCTGCCTCGCCTCAGTGTGGCTGGAGAATGAATGCCTGATACTGAATACTGAAGGCCCTGCTTCTTTCTTTTATATCCTTCTAGTTCTTAGATTAGAGGCGTGTGATCTGTTAATCTTTTAGACTGGTGTATTCTTGTGTATCCCTGGGTGACCTTGAACTCAGAGAGGTCCCTCTGCCTCTTAATCCTGAGTCCTAGTTCCTGGCTACTGGGATTAAAGGTGTGTGCCTGGATTCTAGGGCTTGTGGCTGAATTTGCTTTCTGAATCCTTAGACAAGCTTTGATAAATCCAAAATAATATAACACTACGATCTATCTTTTTCCTCTGGGCTTTTATCCTTCACTATTCTATATATCTTAAATTGCATAAAATATTAGTCATTAGAACATCTTCCTTGATAATTCAAGTGATGAGGAAATAGACTTGATGGGAAAAAATTGACACAATTAAAATTGGAAAAATTGGGAGAAGCGGCTACAACGCCGAGCGGAGGAGGTAGGAACAGAATTCCAGAAGCAGCTGGGTGGGCACCACGGCCGGGATCACCATCATCAAGGCGGTGAAGCGCAAGATCCAGGTTCTGCAGCAGCAGGCAGATGATGCCAAGGAGAGGGCCGAGCGCCTCCAGCGGGAAGTGGAGGGAGAAAGGCTGGCCCGGGAGCAGGCCGAAGCTGAGGTGGCCTCCTTGAACCATAGGATCCAGCTGGTTGAAGAAGAGCTGGACCGTGCTCAGGAGCGCCTTGCCACTGCCCTGCAGAAGCTAGAGGAAGCAGAAAAAGCTGCTGATGAGAGTGAAAGAGGAATGAAGGTGGTTGAAAACCGAGCTCTAAAAGATGAGGAAAAGATGGAACTCCAGGAAATCCAGCTAAAGGAAGCCAAGCACATTGCAGAAGAGGCAGATAGGAAGTATGAAGAGGTGGCTCGTAAGTTGGTGATTATTGAAGGAGACTTGGAACGCAAGGAGGAACGAGCCGAGCTGGCAGAGTCCCGTTGCCGAGAGATGGATGAGCAGATCAGACTGATGGACCAGAAGTGTCTGAGTGCTGCTGAAGAAAAGTATTCTCAAAAAGAAGACAAGTATGAAGAGGAGATAAAGATTCTCACTGACAAACTCAAGGAGGCAGAGACTCGTGCCGAGTTTGCTGAAAGATCGGTAGCCAAACTGGAAAAGACCATCGATGACTTGGAAGATAAGCTGAAGTGCACCAAAGAGGAGCACCTCTGTACACAAAGGATGCTGGACCAGACCCTGCTGGACCTGAACGAGATGTAGAGCACCCCCAGTCCCTGCCCTGGGGCCGCTCCTCCCTCTGACCCTGACTCCGCCTGAGGCCAGCCTGCCTGAAGCTGACCTTGAAACTGAGGGCTGATCTTTTTAACTGAAGGCTGCTTTCCCCTCCTGCAACCCCCTCTACCCCCTCACGTCTTTTTCATAAAACTGTGTCAGCCTCTTCCCAGAGTTTCCAGCTGGAGGGGCTGAGCACGTTTGGGAACAATATTTAAGGGAATGTGAGCACAATGCAGTGTCTTCAGCACACTTGTGATATGTACATTGTGATTACTTTCTGTCTTAGCAACCATTTGTAACATCCCAAGCACTTCCACAGCTTGGAGCAGCAACCCACTTCCTAGTCACTGCTGAAAGGTGACATTTCAGCCTAAGGACACTGCTCTCTCCATAGAGGAACACAGGACTGGGCCTGCCTCGCTGACAGCCAGCAGAGCCCAGGCAGGCTCCCCTGTGGGAAACCTCAGTTCTCCTCACCAAGTCCTAGCCAAACAACGGATTCTAGGAAGTTAGCCAAAAACAAAATACTCTGCCGGGCTGTGAAGGTTTTCAGCTTTGATATCTTTGAATAACTTTAACCTTTTCTATTTTTTTCTTTTTCCATCAGATGTGACCAAATAAGACGGTGAGCCGTCTGAGACACCCCCACCTCCCAGGGCCATGTGCATGTTAGGCAAGCGTGTTACTGTGTGGCCCAGCCCCGAGACCAAGCTTGTCTCATTTCTACCCCTTTCCTAACTGCTCACACAGTGGACCATGTTGCCCCTTAGCATGGAAGTGACCACTTATTGTCGCCCTCCCCACACCCCCCACACACCCCCAGGAGAAAGGAAAGGAAAATTGTTTGTGCCACTGGTTTAGCCACATGGAAGTCATCTCATTGCCCTTTCCTGAAGCTGCTGTCTCTAAAGTGCCATCTCATTGTGCTTTGTATCAGCCAGTGCTGGAGAAATCTTGAATAGCTTATGTAAAGAAAACTTTTTAAATTTAAAAAAAAATTGGAAAAATTGTTGCATTCTATTATAGCATTAAAAAGCACTTCTCCAATCCATAAAAGGGGGAAAAATGTGTTTTCCTAGCCAAATGGGAATTATTGGGAGATAATCCAGAATAGTAAGTTTTGTCTTGCTCTTTGTTATGGAAAGCAGAAACACAAATGCCTGGAATAAAAGAAAATCTTGTTTCTGTCAACTGCATTCTGTTCAGGAAGAGTGCATCCATATGAAAATATGACCTTTATAAAGCTGCCAAGTTTAGAAAAATCTAAGGTGATCTTTCGAGGAAGTGCTAAAAGCAGCTTTAACTTACACACCCAGTTTCAAAAGCTTTTGAAAACAATCTCAAAGACAATACTTATAACATGCTCTTCTGGTTATTCCCCTCTCTTTCTGACTTCCTCTGTCTCAATTAGACACTACATAAATGCATTGTTGTTAAGAGAACTGGAAACATGAAATTTAACCTGTAACTTATGTTTCTCATCATTCAGGGTACTAAAGTTTCATATTTGTTTTTTATCCCTTGTGAATTTGGAGTGTCTTCTCAACAAATCTGAGTTTTCAAGACCTCATTTCATGTGATATCTTTATGGTCATTTGTTTATGAATTCCCTTTAAAATGTCTAAGTTAAAATATTGCATATGGGGGGACATCAAAGCTTTAGTTTTATGGACCTCCTTAAACTCTTTTAGTTTTGTGATGAAATGTGTAGTAAAGTCCCTAAACTAATTTTTCCAGCTCCAAATTTTGGATATTGTCAAACTTTTTGCCGTGATTACTTCAGTTTTTCAGGGTTATAGGAGGACTATAATTTAACAAATTTCCCCATGTTTAGAAAAAAAAAAGAGCAAAGTTTCAAATTAGATCTCTGCTATGCTCTGACATAGAGCTTTCAGAGCAGCAAAACACATTGTCTGTGGTTTCAGTTAATTTGAGCTGACTGAAAAGTGTTGGTTTAACAGTAGTGAACAGAGATTTGATGTATTTGGTGATAAGGAGCTATAAAATAACATTTATATGTATGTGCATTTTCAGGGCTGGTCATTTGGTAGCTATGTATCTTGGAATATATATGCATGCATATGTACATATATTAATTATATCAACATTTATGTGATATATGCAACAACAATTAATGGAAAAGAAGGCATGGATTTGAAATAGAGCAAGGAATGATATATGGAAGGGGTTTGAATGAGGAAAGAGAAGAGGGAAATTACATAATCACAATATCTCAAAAATAATATTTAAAAAAATCCCCTTTACAGGGACATAGTGAGTAATATGAGTAAAGCTATCTTGTATAAGAAAGTATGTCTTGAAACAAGATGCAATTCTCATCTCCATTTTTTCTACTTTTGATTTATAACAACTCCAACATATTTCCCCCCATTTAGTTACTAAAGGAACTATAACAGTAAGAAAACAAGTAACAGCAACTGACACTTAGTTTCAAATGTGTCTCTGTGTAAGATTTGGCTACATGTTTTCAGGGTTTGACTTTTGGTTTAAAGGGAATACCAAAATTGTTAAGTTATCTAGACACCCGCACTGGCACCAGAGTAGACACTGACACTGGCACCAGAATAAACTTTTATTCATATAAATATGGAGGATAGGAAGACTTGTCTTTAATGCTTTAGAACAATGAGAGATTATAGTTGTGCAAATGTTATAGGAGTACCCAACAACTTTCCATAATGAATACGGAAGCAGAGAAAGGTGAGTACCTGGTCTAGCTTGAACTAGTGAGACTTTTTCTGAGATGAATTTTTAAAGGCAGGTGTTTTAGTTAGATTTGTATTAATATGATAGAAGCCACGACCAAAATGTTGGGAAAGAAAGGATTTATTTTGCCTAGCTGTCTGAATCACAGTCCATCATGATGGAAAATCAGGGCAGGCACTCAAGTTGGGGCAAGAACTGAAGCAGAAGCCATGGAGGAATGCTTCACACTGGCTTGTCCCTTTTGGTTTCATCACCTGGCTTCTTCCTACTGTCAGGACGTCCTGCCCAGAAGCACTGCCCCTTATGAGCTCAACCTACTCAGCCTGTCCATATCATTTATTAGTCAAGAAAGTACCCTCCACACTTGCCTACAGATTTGAGGCACCTCTTCCCAAATAACTCTGGTTTGTGTCAAATTGAAAAAATGCACACACACATACACACACACACACACACACACACACACACACACACACACACACGCACGCACGCACGCACGCACGCACGCACACGCAAGTGATCTTTACTGGAAGTTTATTATCCTGAGTCAAGTGGGTTATTCTGCTGCATATATCTTCTCAGCAGAAAGAAAAATCCTATAGTCATCAAAGGTCACCACATTCTAAAAAAAAAGAGTGACATAATAATAGCAGAGCTAAAGAGGAAATGTACACTCTATAGGCATTGTTTGGGCCACTCCTTAATGTTGATTTACATAAGGTAATAAATTCTTCTTTAGACTTTAAGGAGTTTGATTTTCTTATATTTTTGGTTGTGAGCCTACTGTTTAATGGCTGAGCCATCTCTCCAGCCCAGGAGTTTGATTTTCTTTCTGATAAAATGCATTACCATTAAGTTTGTGAAGAATAATAAGTTGTGCGCTTTGTGCACTTGTTTCTTACCCTAGTCACCAAAGCGTTCTGAAGAAAGAACCCTGGAAAACTTCAAAGGCATCTAAGTATTTAGAACAAAGTAGAATGCTTGCACAGAACAAGTTGAACATCTCAGCTGACAGAATTAGGAGTCGGAAGACACCAGGGGCAAGTCAAAACTACTTCTCTGGGGTAGGGGAATGTGGGAGACAATTTACATCACGTTCTCTTCTTTGAAAGGCAAATCAATTGAAAGCATTTCAAATGACTAAGAAATCCTATTAGGAAGTAATGGAGAATATTTTGATTAATTTAAAAAATCACTTGTTTATGTTTACTTTTTGGAATCAATCATTAAACTTTGAAGTTGTATTTGTATTTCATTTTTATTTGTGTGTGTGCATGCACATATGTGTGCATGTTGTTGTGTGCACTTGGGCATGAGATTGCACAAGATTATGGGTACCTATGTGCATATGAATATCATATTAAAACCTCCCTTGTCATTCTCCACATGTCTTTTACCTTTAGTTTGAGACAGAATCTGTCCTTGGCCTAGTACTTAACCACAAAGGCTAGACTACCTGTCTAGCAAGCTTCTGGAGTTTCTTCGTTTACATCTCTCTTGGCCCATTTTTCATTCAATAGAGAGCTGTTCAGTTTCCATGAGTTTTCAAGCTTTCTGTTGCTTCTGCTGTTGTGGATAACCAGACTCAATATGTGGTGGTCTGTTAGGATGCAGGGAGTAATTTCAATTTTCTTATATCTGTTGACACTTGCTCTGTGTCTGAATACATGGTCATCTTTGTAGAAAATTCAATGGGGTGCTGACAAGAAGATGTATTCTTTTGTGTTTGGGTAAAATATTCTGTAAATATCTGTTAGGTTCATATGATTTATAACATCTATTAAGTCCAGTATATTTCTGTTTAGTTTTGTCTGTCTCACCTGTCGGTTGGTGATTGTGGGGTAACGAAGGCACACACTATTAGTGTATGAGGGTAAATATGGCATTTGAGCTGTAGTCATAATGCTTTTCCAAAAATGGGTGCCCTTGTGTTTGAGGCACAAAGGTTAAGAACTGAAGTGTCATCTTGGTAAATTTTTCCTTCCCTGAGTGTTCTCTCCCATATTTTCTGTATATTTTTGACAAAAATGTAATTTGTAATTTACCCATTGGGGAAAGGCAGTTAAGTTCCATTAATTTGTTTCCATGTCTTTATAATATTGCATGCACTGGATAGTTCTATAGTCTTTTTTGAAATATCACCTTCTTTCTCTGAAAAACCAAACCCTTATGCTCTAATACTTATTTTGATACCATTTTTGTACAGTTTTCAATGTTAGATTAAATTGTATTTAGTTGTTGTAGCTGCATCTTTTTATACTGTGATACAAATATATCATTTTAAAATCCAAACCTAATGTTACAAATTAGAGAGGATTGAGTTGTAGCTTAGTTGTAGAGTAAATGTTTAGTAAGAGTGAGGTCCTGGGTTTGATTCACAGCATCATAAAGCATCACAAAAATTATGGACTACTTCTATGCGTTTGAACTTTTCACTTCATGATCCCAAATACAGAAAATTTACGTGGTTTAAATTTTGAGGATAACACAAAAGGAAACAATTTATTTAACAATGAAATGCAAATGAATAGTGTTTATATCGAATCTTTCTGATGTGTATTCTTGAATACATTTAGGCAATTGGGCCACTGAATATTCAGTTTAATTATGTTGGTATGCATTTCTCTTTGCTTCTAACATCAGGGATCCACTGGTAAAATGAATGCCCATTTTGTGGTCTGTTATGCAGAAAACATTTAATCCAGTGTTTGATTTACTCTGTTAAATCTTCCTTATTGAATGGGCTTATTCATCCATGAAGAATCGGGTATGCTGCTTTCTGTTAATATGACATTATAATTAAATAGCTAAAATAATAACAGCAAGCTTTTTAGCAAAAGTTCAAGAAATTCCCACAAAATTATTTATAGTTTTCAGTTTGTTTGCTTTGCAAGGACCATGAAAATGCAAATGTGTTCCAAATACTTCTGTATTGAATTAGCTGACAAATACGACAATACAAATAATTATTTTGTTACTAAAACGGGCACTTAAAATATTTCTCATATGGTGTAATGATTGCTTCTGTGACATTGATTATCTTGTTAAAAACAGCAATGTACACACACTTGAAGAAGGAGGTTTATAAACAGAAAACAGACAATGGCTAAGTATTTCTACATATTTGAAATGAAAAGATTGAAGGTTATTCAAATTTCACGAACTTTATGTAATTTGAAATTATTCTACAGTACACGGGACTCTCTCTAGTTTTAGTTATGCTCTATTACCCAGAACATTTGTGTTTGAAGATTTTTATCACCACCACAAACACTGGTTTTACAGCAGAAAGATTTCTATTCAAAGAAGCCATGGCAGTAGTTCTGTATTAACTATAATTTCATTTTAAAATATATTGCATAAGCTTCCTTTTGTAATGCTAGTGATTATTGTTCGTGGTGTTAAAATACTCACGTTCCTACATATGACTTTTTTTAAAGTAAATTTTATTTAACTTAAAGACCTCAAAGTGACTGTGACTCATCTGACACTGGTGCTTTTGTTTATGCAGAAAGAAGTCTTTTGTTAGTTTGGTAGTTTTAATATTGTGACAATGGTCTTCCATGGTGGCCTGTTTAGTAGATGTGTGCATATGTAAGGAAAACTACGTGATTGTTCGATCATAAACTCTACTAATGCTGTCATCTGAGAAAAGTATGCAATGATTCTCAGCCATCTGGTTCACTTCCACTCACAGAAAACATTTTTTTCTGTGTCTGCTATACTGATGATGAGGTAATGCATTATTTATGAAAATTTGAGAAATATAATTCCTGAGCATACCAATAATTCTGCCTAGTGCATTCTACAGTTTAAAAGTTACGAACTCTCCCCCAAAAGTTATGAAAGCCTCATGGCTCACATGGATGTTCATTATAAAATACTTTAAGAGAACTCCTGTTCTTTAATTGCTTCCTAAATATATTTGATCATGAAAATTCTGCCAATATCCCTCAGTTTTATTCTCTTCCAAACAAGTCATTGAGAAAATGGCCCTGAGGTAAAAAACTGATCATATGAGTAAGAAAAAGTTTCACACAAGTACACTATATATCTCTGTTTTCAACATTAAAGAAATATTTATTACTATATTCTTTTATAGGCACTCTTTTAGATGTCTATGTTAATGCAAGACTTTCCAAAATATACTTACAAGATTAAGTATGTTTATATGCTTAATTCTAGGCCATCTTGTTGTAAAGCCCTCATATTTGATTTAAGCAAAAATTGTCTATGTTATGCCACTGAATATCAAAATAACTATTAAAATGAGAACTTATTTCTTGATCATAGGGATTTTAAACGCAAAGATCAGCAAATGTTGAAATGATATGTAATATTTCATCTAGCTTTACGAATACCAATAAACCACATTTGTGAGTCTGTAGGATAAATTCCAGATAAGAAAGTGGTAAATTTTCAGGTCCATAAATTTAACATGTTGACAGATATTGCCAGACTACCATCCAATAGCAGTATGTGCATGTGCCCACTTGCATATACCTTTACTTATATTGTTCCTTTATTTATACTGGGTGTTATAAAATAATTTCAACCTTTAAATCTAATTGACTAAAATTTGTTACATCCTATCTGCTTATGAAAATTGCCATCATTAATAAACAACAACATTACTAGATACCTACTTTAGGAGAAATAAATCTAAGTAGCTTATTTCTTTCACTCCTCATATATACCTTAAAGGTAAGTTAAGCTATCATTCTTATGTTAAAGATTAAAAGAAATCAAGTTCAAAAGGTGGAATAACATGCTCAAGGCCATCTTTCAGTTTGTAATAATGGAACTGCGGCTGGAGATTTGGTAATCTTCACATGAGTCTCAATGCATAACCATTATCTTCTATTATCTCCCTAAGAAAGAATGTTTGTTGCAGCACGATTTTTAGTAGAAACATACCAGAAAATATTGAATAAAATTATTAGCCAGGCATTGGTGGCACACGCCTTTATTCCCAGCACTCCGGAGGCAGAGGCAGGCAGATCTCTGTGAGTTTGAGGCCAGCCTGGTCTACAGAGCAAGTTCCAGAACAGGCTCCAAAACAATACAGAGACACCCTGTCTCAAAAAAACAAAAAGTAAATAGAAAGTATTAAATGAACATAAAATCAATCATGATATATCCATACAATATAATTGGAGGAAATTATTGCAAAGAAAGAGGAACACTTCCATACCATGAACAGGTTATCTCTAAGTTAAAAAAATAGTAAATAAAGGTGCAAGGAGAAGCATAATATATAACAAGATGAGAGATTTATTATACACACACACACACACACACACACACACACACACACACACACACACACACGCACACACACACACACGCACGCACACACCAAAATTCACAAGAAACTATAAACACTAGTGCTTATTATGTACAGGGGAAAAGTTGAGGGACAGACAGGTAGACTTAATAGTTTTACCAGTCATTGTAAAACTTTGGTGCTTCTTGGATTTTGTATTAATCACTTATTTGGTATTTGTTCAATTACATGCACAAAAGCAAATATTAAAGCAATTTTCTGGGTAAACAACATATTTCTGTGAAATATTAATGATTACAACTCATGTGTTGTTTTCTCAGGTCTTCATATACTTTGTTATCCGTCTATTCAAGCAGAAGATACAGTTGAGTGACACTGTGTGCTAGGCACCGGAGCATGTACTGGAAAGAAAGATTCATATAAGGTACAGTCCACGTGTTTGAAGAGCTTACCTTCTAGGAGGATGAAACTAGTAACTCCCTAAATAGCTATTTCCAATGACGGTAAGTTAAGCAAAGACTATTGGGTGATAGACTTTAAGCTTGAAAGGATCCACAACAAAGACTTTTAAGAATACATGAATTTTGAGTTAATATAAAGAATGAGCAGAATTATGATAGGAGAAGTGGGAGGGAAAAGGCAGAGGTGTATCTCAGTCACAAGAGACTGACCATGTGGGAAAGCCCTGAAGCAAGAAGCAGCCAATTTGGGAAATAAAAAAATTCTAATATAAGTGGAGCCTACAGAGTGAAAGCAAAAAAAGCTCCGGAGACTAAAAATTGAGTGTACTTTAAGAGCAATGTAAACTCATGAATGGTTTAAGTTAGAGGAGGACAAAATACTATTTGAGCTAACCATGTTTGCTTAGCTTATATTGTGGAAAATGAACTGGAGAGAAGCAACATGAATAATGCATCTAAACAGGACTTATTGTAGTTGTCAGGACATAATTATGGTGGAAGCCCAGATTGAAAGAACTGAATATGCTTGCAATATATACGTATTTGGGTTTCATTTTTTATTATTAGATCAAATTAGGAACAAGCTTGTTTCACATGCCAATCCCTTCTCCCTCTCCCTCTCCCTCCCCTCACCCCCATCCCTCCTCCCCCACCCCCGACCTACCCCCCACCCCATCCACCCTCTACTCCCCAGGTAGGGTAGGGCCCTCAATGGGGTCTCTGCAAAGTTCACCACATGATCCTGGGCTGGACCTGGGCCCTCCCCCATGTGTCCAGGGCAAGAGTGTATCACTTCCCGTGGGATGGGCTCTCAAAGTCCCTTCTTACACCAGGGAAAAATACTAATCCACTGCCAGGGGCCCCTGGAGTGCAGAGGCCTCCTCATTGACATCCATGTTCAGGGGTCTGGATCAGTCCTGTATTGGCCTCCCAGACAGCATCTGGGGTCAATGTGCTCCCCCTTGTTCAGGTCAGCTGTTTCTGTGGGTTTCTCCAACCTAGTACCAACCCCTTCAATCTTCATTCCTCGCTCTCTTCAACTAAGTTCTAGAGTTCAGTTCAGAGTTTATCTGTGGATCTCTGTCTCTGCTTCCATCAGCCACTGGATGAGGGCTCTAGGATGGCATAAAAAGTAGTCATCAATCTCATTTTAGGGGGAGGGCTTTTAGTTTATCCGCTCCACCATTGCCTGGATTGTCAGTTCCTGTCATCCTTGTAGATCTCTGGAAATCTCCCTAGTGCCAGATCTCTCCTCGGACCAACAATGGCTTCCTCTAATATGGTATCTCTCATCCTGCTCTCCTCTATTCTTCCTCCAACTCAGTATTTCTGATCCTCCATTTCCTTTCCTCCACTCCCCTTCTCCTGCTCTCATTCTGGCAGCTCCCTCTCCCCTACCCTCATGCTCCCAATTAGCTCAGGAGTCCCTGCCTCTTCCCATTCCTGGGGTCCATTCCTTTATCCCTTAGAGTCTTGAAATTCGCAGGCAAATGGATGGAACTAGTAGAAACCATCCTGAGTGAGGTAACCCAGTCACAAAAAGACAAACATGGTATGTACTCACTCATATATGAATTTTAGACAAAGAACAAAGGATTATCAGCCTATAATCCTCTTCACCAAAGAAACTAGAAAACATGAAGGACTCTAATTGAGAATTTTATATATGCATACAATATGTTTCAACCAAATCCATTCCCAGTCCTTTATTTCCAATTTTTCTCCTATCTCCCATTATTTATATTCCCAACTCCATGTTCTCCCCCTCCCTCTCTCCCTCCCTCCCTCCCTCCTTCCCTCCCTCCTCCCTCCCTCCTTCCCTCCCTCCTTCCCTCCCTCCTTCCCTCCCTTGCCCCCTCTCTCTCCATCGTCTACTCTGAAACCTAATGAATGATGTTCTTCATTCTACTTTTGTGTTCTTGGGTGTAGGACTATCCACTGGAGCATAGGTGACCTCTTGGTGGGCATAGGTAACCTCTTATTGGGCACATATCTGCAGAAACTGACTCCCATTCCCTCAGAAGTCATCAGCTGTCAATAGACTCTCAGCTAGGAGTCACTTCTTTGTCCTTGCTTGAATTTTGGCTGGCTTGATCTTGTGTATGTCGTCATAGCTACTGCGAGTTCATGCATACAGTGACTACCATATCAAGCAAATAATGTTTGACTGTTGAGGTCTACTGCTTATGGCCCTAACAATCATTATTCCCTTTCTTCTGCATTGATTGAGACTTGAGGGCAGAGAGTGTTACATAGACTTCACATCTAGAGTTGAACACTCCATAGACATATTTTCTGTATCTGATCAATTGTGGTTCTCTGTATTAATCATTATATAATACCGAAAGAAGTTTTCTGATGAAGTGTTGAGAAATGAGCCAATTTAGAACTGAGGGGGCAGTTAAGTACTATGACATTTATCAGGACAGTGGTATTGGGTTCTCCCCCAAGTCCTATGCCAAATACTTCAGTTAAGGTCATGAAGAAATAAAGCTGATACTCACTTGGTAGTGTCATTTCTACTGAGTAGATTTCGCAGTGCTGAAGGATTCTGTTGATGTTACCAGAGGAGAAACATCTTACAAAACAAATTAAACACAAAACATACCCAGCTGTGAACCATGTGAGTTACAATAATGACTGTCCTGACAAGATATGGCCAAAGGTACCATAATGGCATGAATGTTATGGGAGTAACCAGCTACTTTCTGATTGGATTTAGATGCTGGTTCACAAGATGAAACTCATGTTTGGTACAGTTAGTTAGGTCCCCACTCCTTGCAGTATGTTTTAAACATAAATCTAGTATGAGTTGTTAATATGATTAATATGGTAGGAGAAAAAGATGTGCTCAGGGAGATTCTTTTTTTTTTTTTTTTTTTTGGTTTTTCGAGACAGGGTTTCTCTGTGTAGCTTTGGAGCCTATCCTGGCACTCACTCTGGAGACCAGACAGGCCTCGAACTCACAGAGATCTGCCTGCTTCTGCCTCCCGAGTGCTGGGATTAAAGGCATGTGCCACCAACGCCCGGCCAGGATGATTTTTGATCTTTTGACTCAACTGAGTAGAAGGTGAAGCAATATTTAAGACAGGAATTACAAGATGGAGAGACAGTTTGGGAATGTGGTTGGAATATTTTGGAGCTCATTACTGAGAAGTGATACTAAGTAAGAAGTTAAATGTCTTTCTAGAGCTGAGAACCAAGATCCTAGGGAAAAACCCATTCAATTATTGACTTGTAAAAAGATAATCTTTTAATAGTGGAATATACTTTTAAATACACAATAAATATATAGGGAATTATTGTTTTTCAACTCAGGAAAACATTATGTATAAAACAAGTGTCATGATGATTTGATAGGCACTCAATTTCTTAGATATAATTCATTGTACTGTGTGTTATCAAAATATTTCAGCACTTAAAAATAGATGTCCTTGGAACAATAGCCAGCAATTGAGTTATTTTGTTTTATGCCATTTCCTGACATTGTCAATTGGTGTATTATTTATTTGCATAAAATGTAAACAACATTTATAATAAGAAAAGACATTTTTTACATTTCTTCATTAAGAAGATTGGTATTTTTCTAATATAGTGATTGTTTTTCATGCTTTTTATCTTCAGGTGAAAAAAACGATATTAAATACGGGGCAAGACAGGATAGAACGTTAGCATAATGACGTGAACTTTTTGAAAACAAGAGGTTTTGCCTATTATTTGCTTTTATCTCAGCATTTAGACAATGACCTATCTGTCTTTAGAGTGCTCTGTATCTGCTAAAGAAGTCAGGATTAATTTCTGGAAATAGTTGTTGAATTCCTACTGTGAAAACTAGTTTAATTTAAGTGTACTGGGGAAAAAGAGGAGCATGACTTGATCTCTGTCATGAAAGGCTTTATACTTTATAGTACTGTATGTCTGGGTGTGCATTTTATGTGTATGTGTGGGGATATGAGTACTTTATAGGAGTCAGAATATATGAAATTTTAGTGCAACATAGCAGGATATGATAAAGTGGTAATACCTTGTAAGGAAGGAGCACTATATAGAGGAGTAAAAGCGAGATAAAATACAACCTGAGTTACATTTTTCTTGAAAAAGAATGTGTAAATAGAGCTTGCTGGTTGTATACCTGTAGTATCAGGTTTGAAAACCTGAGCATTCTAGGCTGGCCTAGCATACATTAATGGGGTCTTGTCTGAAGAAATGTATCCCTTAAAGTTTTGACTGCTTTGCCTCCAAAGTTTTTCCCCCTTTTATTTTGTTATGACTATTATTTCTAAAAGTTTGTTCATGCAGTGTGTATGTTTCTGTCATATCTGTGCACCATATGCATGAAGCGCCTGGAGATGCCAGAAGAGGGGGTGAGATTCGTGGAACTGAAGTTACAGGTGGTTGTGATTTGCGACGTTGGTACAGGAATAAAACTGGGTCTTCTAGCAGAGCAGTCAGTGCTCTTAACCATCAGCTACATCTCTAGCCTTCCTTTTATTTTATTATTTTTGCCAGATACAATAAAGTTGTTCACATTTATGTGGAATCAGGTGGTGTTTTGAAACATTTATGCATTAGTTAGTGCTTTAATAAGGTTAAGTATATCTCTTCCTTGTTATGAAATATAAGTACAATCTAGGGATTGAGAATATTTTTTATTGTTGAGGGAAAATCTACTGTGACTAGGTCATAGAGACTGAGAAGAAAACAAAGTGTGGGGGACTATAAGCACCTGAGACACTAGACAGTATAAAGGATTGTCACACTACTGCATCTTGCATTTGAATTATTTTGAATTCTTGGAAAATAATTAGACGAATAATTCCCAAGATTAGAAAGTACTTTCCTTAATTCAATGCAACCCTCCCCTCTCTTTTTGCTTTAGTATTTTCAGAAAGGCAAGCATTTTAAATAAGGTAGAGTGGTAGAGTGGGAGGTGACAGACCTTGAAAATACTCATGAGAGCTATGTTAACTGTTTGGCATAGACAACCTTTAGCTCACTTATCAATTATGACCACTTCTATATAAGTCTATTTTACTTTAATCATTTCTCCAGCATCTTCGTAGGAGAAAGTTGTTTGGTCTCCTCTTATTTTGGTTGGAAATCAGATTGTGAAACAAAAGATTTATTAAGCATCTACTATTTTTTATTATTCTTTCACAGTCTTTTCTCTGCCTCCTTTTGAAACTTACATTGCTAGGCAGCTGTTTGAACTGATTAGAGAATACAGAAGGAATCCCATTTTGTGGAAACTAGGCAAAGGGATTTTTATTTGGTTGGTTCCCCCTGCCCCCCCACCCCCACTGGAAATACACAGAATATAGTTGGACAGTATTATAATGAAGTGAAAATCGATGTCTCTTGTTCCAAAAATAAAAATACAGACATGCTAGGGGTAAGAGTTTTCCTGGCATGAATGAAAATCTCCTTTGTTCAAAATGAATTGAATTTGAATTTCACTCCTCCTTGAATGTCTCTGACCAAATTTTTGTTCGGTAATTGTCAAGGGGTGTACTCCTCATGCTCGACGAGTCGAATACTTACATTTCTTTTCCGTATCAAACCTCCATGACAAATAAGCTAGTTCACTGAAGACTGTAAAATGAATAGAACTTTTACCACTCTCGTTAACATTTCAAATACTTTATCTTTGCCACTTTCCTGGACCCTTCACCCTAGAACTACAACACCCAGAATGCACTGTTTTTCCTTCCGCCTTCTACAGAGAGTCGGCCTGAGGAATTCACAGCCACAAACAAAGGTCACATGACACGTTTCCTGTCAAGATGGCGGATAATCTCCCTTCGGAGTTTGATGTGATCGTAATAGGGACGGGTATGTGTGGCCGTGGTTTTTCCTAGACAAAATTTAGGAAATAATTCTCGCCTTTTAGTTTCTCTTTCAGTGGCGATGGTTGGCGAGAAACGGCGGGGGTCGAGCCTGGGAGGGAGGAGGCAAAGGAAGTGAGGTAGCCTGGAGTCAGCGCGGGACTTGGCAGCTCCAGGGAGGGGCTTGGAACCTCGGTGTTTTGCGCCATTTGAGTAGGGGTCGATCTGGTCGATGCCGATTGCTGAGGTTGGTTGCTGCGGTGATTCCTGTTAATTTCCTAGAGGAGGGTGGGTTTGCAGTGTCATGAGAATGGAGGGTCGGTATTTGATCAATGGAGACGCCATTGGCATACTATAATTGCCTCTTTCCCTCGTTGATTTCAAGGTTATATTCCCCATCGTTTTCTGTCGCCATCTCATAGGGCTTTTTCCATATACTTACATGATTCTAGGATACGTTGCAGCTCAGATGTAGCTTAATTTGCAGTTAATAAGAATGATGCTCAGTCTCCCCCCCCCCCCCCCCCATGTATTTCTATTACGGGAAAGGAAGTGGACTCCTTTTTTATGTGTTGAGTACCCTAAGAGCCTTTTCCCCACTGAGGTAGCCATTATTCTTGCATTCTGGTATTTAAGGCATCCTTGTTTATGATGCAGAAAGGAAGCATATTGCTTTCTTTCACCCATCTATACACCACAACTAGATGTGCCCAGAATAAGCCCCAATGTTCATTCCAGATCCTGTGCCTGACCTTAGCTTCTCCTTGTTTTTCCATCATTAGTTCTCCATGTTTTGGGTGGAGTCAGAAATCCTCTTCCGCTTCTAGTTGATTAGTTAATCCTACAACACTTGTCAGCAATTAACATTTCTTTTCTTAATTATAAGGGATGTAGTTTGCATAAGATAAAAGAGATAGTGGGTGGGTTTTTCTGCTGTCTGTAGAATGTGGTAGGCAGCACAAGCTTTGGTGAATGGGACTCTGTCCATTGTATTAATTTAATTTGCTCTGTTCCCATAGAGTAAGAATAGCCATATTTCCAGGTTTAGAGTAAAAACAATAGCAACTCGTTTTCAAATGTTTGTCATTTCCTAATCAATAGACTAAGCAATTCACAAAATTCCAACAACAAACTTGCTCGAATGGATATTCTCTTCAATACACAGAAGAGGAGAAGCAGCCTGGAAGTCTAACTTGCCAAAGTCACACTGCTGGTAAATATCCAAAGACCAGCAGTATTCAAGAAATGGAATCACTTTTTATTTACTCTCAAAATTGTACAATGTTAGCAGAAATAAGTGGGAAAACTTATTCTAGATCATGCTAATTCAATTTCCACAATTTTGAATATAAGGAGCTTAGATCAAATAGCCTTTAAAGGTGTTATCCAAACACAAATTCTCATATTGTAGATATACCGGAGTAATTAATTGTTCTTAGAAGAGTGGAGGTGTGTTTATTCCCAGTCTGAAGATTACTACCACAATAGCTAACCTGGTTGTAACTGCAATGAACAGATGTTGGATGACACAGTAGACTATTCACTTCTCCCAGTCTGCTCTAAAACAACACCATCCATTTTTAGAGTAAG
This sequence comes from Cricetulus griseus, assembly GCF_003668045.3. Lineage (NCBI taxonomy): Eukaryota > Metazoa > Chordata > Mammalia > Rodentia > Cricetidae > Cricetulus > Cricetulus griseus. The sequence goes on from NC_048604.1 coordinate 58,852,915, forward strand.
GTGTTTTTTTTTTCCCCGTTTTGTTTTTTAAATTTTACTTGAATTCTACTTGATTTGGGTGATATGGTAACTTTTATTAAATGTATTAATTCTTTTAGACACATTCAAAAGTGGAAACATTTGGTGAAAGTCATTTTTCAAATAAAATGATTCTGACACTTTCAATCATTTCTTGTAATTGAACTGATTTTTAAAGCATTTTGCTTTCTTTCTGAAATACTTCATTGAAGTAGACTTCAAATGTGTTGGCATTGTTACATTAATTCGTAGATAACTTACAGGAAAAGCAGTGTTTCATAACTTCAGTTCTGTTGACAAAAGCAAAATGAAGTATATCATTATCAGAAACAAGTAAAGAACTAGGCTGTGAGTTATAGTTCCCCTTAAGCATGTTTCTAGTTAAAATATCACCAAGAGACAATTGCTTCATCAAGTAGAATCATCCAAGAATATTGTAAATGTCTACCTACCTTAAATAGTTTTTTATTTTTTCATTTTTGCATGACCTGGTATAAAGGTTTCCTTTAAAGTCATATTTTCAAGATAAGGGAAAATAATATCAGAATACCCAAAGAAAGAAAGTTAAGATACAGCACTTGAACTATGGAGGAATAGATTAAAGAGGTAAAACCAATTGGAATCTCAATAGGGAGGAAAGATGGTCATAAACAAATGATTAGAATGTGGTCTTTGGCTTGGGTACACTATTGTCATTTCAGAATAGTTTGGCATTTAAAAATAATTTTATCAATAATTTTGTGGGTTGTGGAAAAGTTACCATTGGGTGCAGGTTAAAAATTATCCTAGCAACAAATTGTATGATCTCCAGCAAGGCCAAAAAGTCACAAGGGAGGAAGAAATATTAGGTATAAAGGATATATGATAACATTGACATATGCCATATATAGGAGCATAATTCAGCTCCTAACTTGGAATATATTCTTATTTTAGATAGAATTCTAGCTTGCTTAAAATGCACTATAACCAACTCATTTTGAAGGACAGACTCTTATCACCCGTGAAGAATATGTTTGGCTGGTGCTATTAGATGCACAGCTGACTGAAAACTCAGAGCTCTATAAGGAAGGGAATGTACATGAAGTGGCATAATGCCTTGACATGTATTAGTGTAAACACATACACACACACACACACACACACACACACACACACACACACACACAATCTTTTTTTGTGGTATTTAGTTACTATAGAGAAACTGCTCTCCTGTGCTTGTAATACTTACTGTATTGCCTTTTCTTAGAAACCTTTTGGACTTCCCCAGAGTCATAGTTCTACACTTTTTCCTAAAACCATGGTAATTTTTCATATCATGGATTCTTCCCCTTCCCCTCCATCTCCTTCTTCTTCCCTCCAGTCTTGTTCTGGTCTTTGAACGTGGGCCTTTGCACATGTTATGGAAGTACTCTACTGAGTCACATACCCAGCCCGACTCAGATTTTTTTTTTAAGAGCTGTTAGCTAAAGCTTCTCTAAGGTAAGGATGTGCGTACGTAGATGACCCTGTGGTCTCTGTAGCCTTTTAAAGAAGTTGAATTTGTGTTCTACATATTGTACTGATTAAAAAAATTTTTAAAGCTGAGCTGTCTTTTTTTCAGGAATGTTGTAAAACTTTTTTAAAGCTAAGCTGCCTTTTTTTTTCAGGAATGTTGATGTAGATAGCACAGTCCCATTCATGATGTATCAGAATGCAACACTGAGTTAGTTAATTTTGGCTGGCAGCTCATTCAATGATTGTAATGTATCTAATAGCAGTAGGGTACTAATTTTTAAACCTTGGTGAATAATAATGCTGTAAGAAGTGGTGCAAAAACTGGTATTTGCAAAATAGCACTGATACTATGCTCAGCACAAGTGATTTCCCATATTTACATACCATTTAATACTCTTCTCGGAATGTCTGTGTGTGCTTTGGTTATAATGTGCACATATTACTTCCCTGTATCTCTAAACATCCTTACACCCACTGTTGAGAATTGTGTGTGTGTGTGTGTGTGTGTGTGTGTGTGTGCGCGTGTGTGTGTGTGTGTGTGTGTGTGTGTGTGTGTGTGTGTGATTTATTTTTAACATTCCAACTGCAGTTTCCCCTCCCCCCTCTCCCCCCATCCACTCCCCCTCCCCTCTGCCCCCCCTCTTTTTCTATTCAGGAAAAAGCAGGCCTCCCATGGATATCAACCAAACATGACATACCAACTTTCAGTAAGATTTAAAAAGTATTAATTTTGGACAAGGCAACCCGATATGAGGAGTAGGATCCCACAAGCTAGCCAAAGTGTTAGGGACAGCCCCTGCTCCCAATGTTAGGAATCCCACAAGAAGACCAAGCTATACAACTGTAACATATGCAGAGGCCTAGGTCAGTCCCATGCAGGCTCACTTGTTGCAGTCTCTGTGAGCCCCTATGAGCCCATGTTAGTTGATTATGTGGTTTTTCTTGTGGTGTCCTTGATCCCTATGACTCTTACAATCCCCACTCTCCTTTTCCACAAATTTCCCGAGTTCTGCCTAATGTTTGGCTGTGGGTCTCTGCATCTGTTTCCATCAGTTGCTGGATGAAGCCTCTCTGATGACAATTGGGCTAAGCACCAAGAGTGGCTTTGTTTTTTAATTGCATGCTGATAGTTCTCTGTAGTTCATGAAATGGATGCTAGCCTTTAAGTGAGTATAATATATATATATATATATATATATATATATATATAGGAAAAGATGTAGGTATTCTCTTTATACACAAAAAATTATGTCTAGAAAACATTAATCGACTTAATAGTAAATAAAATTTAAAGTAGTATTTCAAAGGTCCTTTAGACCTTCCATATATTTTGCACATTTTTACATGCATGTGTCTCATTTTTGCAGTATAGTGAGGTGATGGATAGTATGGCTGTGGAATCAGCCAAATTGAATTTCAACCAAGTATGCTTCCTGAGTCACCTTAGGCACATTGCTTAACCCTTCTTAAGTTTCACCTTATTTCTAAGTAGGATGAGTTCCAGCAGGCTGTGGTAAATATTGAAGAAATAATTCTGATAAAATGTTTACAAAATGTAGTTGATTTTTATGGTCCAAAAAAGCCATACTGAGGCATTTTTAAAATCATTATTAGTTAGCCTGAATGCCTTCTAGGAAGAACTCAGACTTTTCCAGTGTCCTGGATGATGCTGTTGTAAGGTTTATTATCTTCCTCTTCCCATTGGCTACTTGGTTGGAAAGATCTGTGTGTATTACCACTTAAAAAAATCAGATTGCTTCTCTGGTAGTTTATAGCTATTTTTCTCTTGAGTTTGCTTCACCAGTTTGCATTATTTATCATTTGTTTTGATTAGATTTATCAATTCATTTTAATTGGGAGCATATTGTGAAGTACTTCTGCTTAGAAATGCTGTAGGAGGTAAAGAAAGCCTACAGATCTTGCTGTTCTGTTAACTATTTTGTACTTCTTTGGGCATTTTTGTTTTTTAAGGAAAATTTATATTTTCTTCTCTTTGTACCTAACAGCATAAGGAGGACTTATTTAATTCCGAGGATTTTCTGAGCTGCTACACTTCTCTGTAAATCATAAATTTGAGGTAATCCCTCCGAGAGAGCCGCATCTGTTAACAGAGCTCCCTGGGCAGCATCATTTTCATCTCCCATGCCGCTTGTCATTTTCTCATTTTCTCCAGTGTTCTCATGATGTTTTGGATAACTCAGGCTACAGCAATTAAAATCAAATGTGGTTGCTCAAGCTCACATTCTCATGTTTAACATAAAATCCCAATGCACAGAAACAATTATAATTCCATATAATTGACCTGTTACTCATGCTAAATCATCTGCCATTCAGTTGCAGTGTGAACTGAAAAGTTAGGCTGTGTCTGTTATGTTTGTAAATCCTAAAAGTTGCTGTCTGTTCATAGTGTAGAATCCATACCATAGAAAGATTTGGAATTAGGGAGATAATTAGTCATGGCTAGTAAAATAGGGATACTTTTTTAAAGATTTAAAACCAACCCCCCCAACAGGTTACAAATAGTTGAGGAGACAGGTAGCTTGGCTAGCATAATGCCTGATTGATTTCATCTCATACTGGATGGTACCAAGAACTTAGCTGGTTTGGTTTTTAGTATCTACTTTCCCCTCTCACAAGTGTTTATTACTATGCTTGTCCACATCAATTTAGTATAATATTTGATTTCTTACTGTTATCCTCTCTGGGGTAAATATTACCTCACCTTAAGTAAGTATAAAACCATAGATTTACCTAACTTCAACTTAGGTTGGATATGTTAGGCAAATCATTATCCACTGAAGTTGAGATACTGAAGTGAGCTTGTTGAATTTTTCTAAGCGAAAAAGAGCATCATGTACTCCAAAGATTAGATTAGTGTGCTCTAGGTTTGTGGGTTGCAGTTTTTTTTTTTTTTTTTTTAATGTCTGGTCTGTAATTATTAACAGCACTATGACATTGGGGTCAGCTTGCAAACCTTTACGTGAAGGCAAACAGGATGAACTAGTTAGGTTTATCCCTAAAACAAAACAAAACAAAACAAAATCAAAGAATTACAGACACTAAATCAGTGGGATCGGAAATGTTAGTCATGTTTTAAGATATGATTTGTTTCAATTGAATTTCATTTATTCTAAGATACGTAATTACGTAATAATGATGTGAGTCTGAGAATGATTCAGTGTTTATTCATCTACTTTCAACATTGGCATTCATGTCTTTTTTTTTTTTTTTATTTTTTTTTGGATTTTCGAGACAGGGTTTCTCTGTGTAGCTTTGGAGCCTATCCTGGCACTTGCTCTGGAGACCAGGTTGGCCTCGAACTCAGAGATCCACCTGCCTATGCCTCCTTGTTAGACCCCCGGAAAACTCAGGTATCCAGGGTCCCAGGCCACGACTGCGGTCACCCCAATCACCAGGCGGATTCGAGAGCTTGCTGCAAACTGCACGAGGCTTTATTGTAATTTAACGAGCTAACCCCATGTTAGCTTGGGTCTTTCACCCACCCGCCATGGCGGATGGCTAGCAAAAGACGGCTCCTAGGGCCTCCCAAAAGATCTTATAGGACAGCGTAAGGGGAGTGTCTAAGGGTACGTACAGGCTCACGATTGGTGTGCCTCCAGGCTTGGAGGGCTTGCCCTGTGTTGATTGGTCAACTGGTTGTTATGGCCCATAGGCCCTCCCAGGGTGGTTGCTATGCTCTCTACGTCATTGCTGTGCGCTTGTCCATAAAGCACACCCAGGGTCGTAAAGCATAGCGCCACAAGCTAACTTCTGATTGGTTCCTTGTCACAAGGCAGGCATCTGACTTTCTAGTGTCTAGGACAAGGTCATAGAAGCACGTGTTCGGCCGTTATGGCTGCCAAAAGGGAAGCTGGTCCCTTCATCCTGAGTGCTGGGATTAAAGGTGTGCGCCACCAACTTCTGGCGGCATTCATTACGGTCAACTTGTTTTGTGGCTATTGCTATAAAAGCTAAAATATGGTGTCCCTTGAAGAGAAGAGCGATGATGCATGCGGAGACATACTCTGTGTCTCTGGGCTTCTTTTACTAAGAAAAAAGAACAAATTTATTTTACAGTTTGGTGTATTTAAAGGGGAGAGTGGGTTACTCGAAGTATCAGGCCAAATCTAGAGCTTTGGAGGTCATTAGGGCTCAGAGTTAGTGAATATACTTCTCCTAAAAGGCCCATCTGAAAAATTTTCCTCATGGTTATCAGATCGCCCTGCAGTTTTTTACAGAGATGTGTAAACACCCACTGGGAGGATTGTGTGCTTGCCCTTGAATTTAGGTTTGCCCTTGATGAAAACTTTGCAGGCCATCTGTATAGGAACAAACTTGATATACAAATACTATTTCTTGACAACAAACTTAATACACAAATAATGTTACTTCTTGTTAGAATTTGTGTTTTATGATAAATAAGGCTGAATATTTTTGTTATGTGGCCACCTTCATTTCCTTTGTGAATTGCCATACATATTAATCAGGTCATTACTTTTCTTATTATAATCATGTAGTAATTCATTCATTAACTTAATTTTTGTTGTACATGTTTAAATTACTATTGTTATTTTGGTTAGCAATACTTGTGTAATTCAGTTTTGTTAGCACGCTCATCACTTTAAACTTTCATTTCTTTATTATTCTTATTTTTAAAATCATTTGTAATCATTACTAAATGTGTAACACATTACTACATATATTCATTAAGTTGGTCACCAGAACTTACTCTTCTTAATGACCAAACTCTCTGTATTCCCTTTTTACCTTCTTTCCCCAGAATATATCACTGTTTTCTTTTTTTCCTTTTTAAAATTTAAATTAGAAACAAGCTTGTTTTACATGTCAATCCCAGATTCCTCTCCCTCCCTTCTTTCCCTGCCACCCCACAGACTCCCTATTCCATTCCCTTTCTGCTCCCCAGGGAGGGTGAGGCCTTTCATGGGGGAATCTTCAAAGTCTGTCATAGCATTTGGAGCAGGGCCTAGGCCCTTCCCCATGTGTCTAGGCTGAGAGAGTATCCCTCTATGTGGAATGGGCTCCCAAAGTCCATTTCTGTACTAGGGATAAATACTGATCTACTACTGGAGGCCCCATAGATTAACCAGACCTCTAAACTGACATCCTCATTGGGGGGGCGGTGTCTAGAACAGTCCTATGCTGGTTTCCCAGCTATCAGTCTGGGGTCCATGAGCAACCCATTGTTCAGTTCAGCTGTTTCTGTGGGTTTCTCCAGCCTGGTCTTGACCCCTTTGCTCATCACTCCTCCCTCTCTGCAACTGGATTCCTGAGTTCAGCTCAGTGGTTAGCTGTTGGTGTTTGCTTCTGCTTCCATTAGCTACTGGATGAAGGCTCTAGGATGGCATATAAGGTAATCAATCTCATTATCAGAGAAGTGCTTTTAAGGTAGCCTCTCGACTATTGCTTAGATTGTTAGTTGGGGTCAACCTTGTAGATCTCTGGACATTTCCCTAGTGTTAGATTTCTCTTTAAACCTATAATGGCTCCCTCTATTATGGTATCTCTTTTCTTGCTCTCCTCTATTCTTCCCCTGACTCGATCTTCCTGCTCTCTCCTGTCCTTCTCTACCCTCCTCTTCTCTCCTTCTCTTCTAACTCTCTCTCCTCTTTCCCCATGCTCCCAATTAGCTCAGGAGATTTTGTCCATTTCTCCTTCTCCAGGGGACCATGTATGTCTCTCTTAGAGTCCTTCTTGTTTCCTAGCTTCTCTGGCGGCGTGGATTGTAGGCTGCTACTCCTTTGCTCTAGGTCTAAAATCCATGTATGAGAGACTACATACCATTTTTGTCTTTTTATGACTGGGTTACCTCACTCAGGATGGTTTCTTCTAGTTCTATCCATCTTCGTCCAAATTTCAAGATTCCACTGTCCCCCCTCATCCCCCCCGCTGAGTAGTACTCCATTGTGTAAATGTACCACATTTTCTGTATCCATTCTTCAGCCGAGGGGCATCTAGGCGTCTTCCAGGTTCTGGCTATTACAAGCAATGCTATGAACATGGTTGAACAGATGTCCTTGTTGTATGAAGGTGCATCTTTTGGGTATATGCCTAAGAGCGGAATTGCTGGATCTTGATATCACGGTTTTCTTAACTTCTACTGAGATCAAGTTTTGTGGAATCCTTTAAGATCACATGGTATTTGTGTATCAGTGTTAACTGGTTTCACTTCACATACCGTGTTGTTGTAAATGACAAGATTTTATTCTTTTTTAAAAAATTTATTTTATGTGTAAATATTTTGCTTGTATATATGCATGTGTGCCACATGTATGTTCAAGGAGATCAGAGAGGGGTACTGAATCCTCTACAACTGGAGTAGTGGATGACTGTAATTTGCCATGTGCATCCTGGCAATTAACATGGGTCCTGTGATAGAGCAGTGAGTGGTTTAACCACTGAGTCATGTCTCCAGCCTCTGATTTTCTTTTTTTTTCATGGTAGAATATTGTTCCACTGAGTCTATGCACTAAATTCTCTTTATCCACTTACCACGTGACAGACAGACATTATAGTTTCCATGTCTTGGATGTTGTGAGTAGTATTGCAATTGAATGTATTTGTCAGATGGGTGGGTCATGGTAGCAATAGTACTACAATTGATTGTGCTTGTGTTGCACACCTTTAATCCCAGTACTTGGGTGGCAAAGGCAGATAGATGAAGTCAGTTTGCTCTATGCAATGAGTTCCAGGACAACTAGGGCTACACAGAGGAACTCTGTCTCAAAACAACAAAAACAAAACAAAACAAAAAGTACTTGTCTCCTTGACATAATGATTTATTTCATTTTGGTATATACCCAGTAATGGGAAGGCTAGAAATATAGTGATTCTACTTTTAGTATTTTGAGAAACCTTTATACCTTTTTTGCAATGGTTATATCAGTTTTTACTAGCAGAGTATAAGAGCTCCTTTTTGTCTGTCCTCGTCGCTTTTTTACTTTTGGTGTTTTTAGTGATTGGAATAAAGTCATAACTCATTCCTTTTTTTTAAAAGTTTGCATCCCCTATTGAGAAGTTTCTCATTTATCTATTGCCTGTTTGTTTGTCTTAAGAAATACCTAATCTGTTCTTTAGCCCCCCCTTTGAATTGGTTTATTTATTTATTGTTATTAAGTTTGATTCTTGGTGTATTCTGTATATTAACATACCTGCTTGTCAGGTGTATAGTTTGCAAATATTTTCTCCTGTTCTATTAGTTGTATTGCCTGTCTCTTTCGTCATTTTCCCCTCAGTGATGACCATTGATCCCACATGAGGTCCATTGCTCCTATGCCTTCATATATGCTATTCAAGCACTCTACTACCAAGCCTATCTCTTAAATTTTGATTGTGTCATTTGCTGTGTAGAAGGTTTATAAGTTGATAGATCCCATTTTTCAATTTCTGGTTTGGTTGCTAGCACAGTTGGGATCATTTCCAAATACATTCTTTTTACCCAGACCAATGCTTGTTAGTGTTTTCCATGTTTGCTCTTGCAAGACTCACAGATTTGAGTCTTTCAGGTACCTTTAATTCACTTTGGGTTGATGGCTGTATGTGGTGTGAGATAGGGGTTTGATTTCATTCTTTTGCACATTGATACTGTTTTCCCAGCAGAACTTACTGAGAAGACTGCCCTTTCTGTGAGGTGTGTTCTTTGTGCCTTTTGTCACAAATCTAGTTAGTTTTACATATAGAAGGCAATTTCACCTTTGTGCTCTCTTTTTGTTCCATTTGTTTCTCTAGTTTTGTTTTTGCTAACATCATGCTATTTTTAGCTAATTATTATTAGTTCTCATTGGTTTGTAATTTTAAAGTCAGATAGAACTTCGTTCTTTTTTGCTTTATTAGGCTTTGGATATTAGAGATCTCTCGTGGTTCTTTTTCTCATTCTGTGAAAAATACTGATACTTTGATAGAGATTGTATTGAATCTGTAGAGGTGCTGGGAAGCATTTTAATATTAATTTCTTCTAAGCTATGAACATAAATGTGATATCTATCTTCCTTCCCTCTTCCTCCCTCCCTTCCTTTCTCTCTCTCTCTTTCCTTTTTTCTTTCTTTCATTGAGCAAGTCTCTCATGATGTAACTCTGGCTGGCCTAAAACTCACTTTGTAGACCAGGCTGGGCCTGTCTCTGCCCCTGTCTCCCAAATGTGAGAATTAAAGGTGTTTGCCAGCCACACCCATCATCTTTCCATGCCCCCTTTTGACACCCTCTTCACTTTCTCTTGCCATTTTTTATGGTTTTCATAGAGATCTTTCACCTAATTTTTTTGTTGTTCTTTTTTTTTTTTGGTTTTTTCGAGACAGGGTTTCTCTATGGCTTTGGAGGCTGTCCTGTAACTAGCTCTTGTAGACCAGGCCGGTCTGGAACTCACAGAGATCTGCCTGCCTCTGCCTCCCGAGAGCCTGGGATTAAAGGTGTGCACCACCACCGCCCTGCTTTTTTGTTGTTCTTTAGGGTTATTGATGGTGTGTGTGTGTGTGTGTGTGTGTGTGTGTGTGTGTGTGTGTGTGTGTGTGTTTTCTTATTTTCATATTCAATTTCTAAGTGTGCCTTCTACTTTTATGGTGATGTCTTATGTGGGGATGTATAAATTTTATATTTATTTATTCCCTGGTGTGTTATTTTTTGTAGGCATTGTAACTGGGATTGTTCCATGTTCTTTTTTCAGATAATTCACTATTAATGTCTAACTAATAGTATACTGATACTTGTCTGTTGTTTTTTTTGTCTTGAGTTTTGTTGAGTTCCCTAATTAGTTCCAACTGTTCCTTGGTGAGTGATGACTTTGTAGTTTTCTATGTAAATGAAATTGTCTACCATCAAGAACAGTTTGATTTTCTTTCATTTTGAATTTAGATGCCATTTGTCTTTTTCTTGCTCCTTTGCCTGGCTATCTCTTACTGTACTATGTTGAAGATAACTGGTGAAAGTAGGAATCCAGGTCTAATTCTAAATCTTAGGAGAGGTTATAGTCTGCTAAGGTAGGTTCCTTCTATATGTATTGAGTTGCTTGGAAGTTTTCTTCATGAAGGGATTTTGAATTCTGTCCAATGTCTCTCCGGTATTTGTTTAAATAATTACCTTTTTATTGTTGATTGTGTTAATATGGTGAATCATGTTTATTGACTAATATATGTTTAACTGGATTTGCATTGCAAAGATCAGTTTTACTATGTCCTTGAATTTGTTTTGGTAGTAATTTTGTATCTGTGTTCTTTAGGAATATGGGTGTGTTAGTGTGTTTTTATTGTCATATTCGATTTCTAGGTATGCCATTCATTTTTATGGTGATGTCCTATGTGAAGATATATAAATTTTTCATTTCTAGACTATCAAATATTTTCTTCTGTGGTTTCTGGTCTCTGCAGATATACATAGAAATCCTTGGTTTCTCTCCAAGAGTTGGTAAATACTACTTTGATTTGTTGCCCTTAAAAATGTAGTATAAAAATTGTTAATGCAGAAAAGCTAATTTTAATTAGACAAAAGTTTATCATTTAATGCTTTTACATTTTAAATAATTACTTGCAGTGATGGAGATCAAAACTTGCTTTTGCATTTGCTAGACAAGCAAGCATAGGCAGGTAGTTAGGTGGGTATGGTGGATTAAACTTCTAATTCTAGCACTTGGGAAGCTAAGGCAGGAGGATTGACATGAGTTCAGTGCCAGTCTCTGCTCTAAGGTGAGTCCTTATCTCAAAATAATGAAATTGCCTTTAGGTTACATCTGTATGGTGTATGTAGAATATATTTTTGTGTTTATATTTGGGTTTGTATTCAGAGTTGTCTTATTATGTGTATACCTGTATTATCAAATCTGGAAAAAAAAGTCATCCCATATCTTAAACAAGCATTTTGGGATACTCAACCTGAACTTTCATTTCTTTTTAAAAAAATCATTCTGTGTGTGGTAGGCGGCATATTTGTGCTAGCACATACAGAGGAAATCTTTCAAAAGTTCATTCTATGATTCTGCCATGGATTCTAGGAATCAAACTCAGATTGTCAAGTCTGGACCTTTGCCCACTGAGCCATTTCCCTGGCCCAATCTGCACTTAAAAAATAGTTTATAAGGTTATTTATTTATTTATGGTACCTTGCTATATGTCTATGTTTCAGCCTATCCCCTGGGAAGAGACACCAATTGATTGTCCAGTCAGTCTTGAAAATATACATACAGATAACAATATATAGACTGAACAGATTATATTTAGGAATACACACACACACACACACACACACACACACACACACACACACACACACACGCAATACCAATTAGTAAAAAATGAAACCATGAATTTTGGAGGAGATGAGGGAGGCATATATGTGAGAGGGTTTGAAGGGAGGAAAGGAAAGGAAAAATTTTTGAAATTTAAATCTCAAAAATAAAGTTAAAAAAAAGAAAATGTATTTCATGGTAAAATTTCAGATAAACGGGAATGTGATTTCTATAACAATCTTGCAGTAAGCACCCAGTCTATTTAAGCATCTGTTGTACTCAGTTTTATTTTAGAAAATTATAAAAATAGTGTAGCAGTATAACATACCTCCCAGGTATCAAATTCCCAGTTTCATCAGTTAACTACTCATAGCTCCTTGTGTTTTTTTTTTTTTATCTTTTTTCTCCATTTTTTTAATTTAAATTAGAAACAAGACTGTTTTACATGTCAATCCCAATTCCCTCTCCCTTCCCCCCTCCCCTGTCCCCCTCAACTAACACCCTACCTATCCCATACCCTTTCCGCTCCCCAGGGAGGGTGAGGCCTTCCATAGTGGGTCTTCAGAGTCTGTCATATCCTTTGGGATAGGGCCTAGGCCCACCGCCATCTGTCTAGGCTCAGGGAATACCCCTCTATGTGGAATGGGCTCCCAAAGTCCATTCCTTGCTATCCTTTTGTCTTTAGTCTCCTAAGTGCTTTTGCAGAATATGCTTTTGATTTTTATAAAGTTAATTTGGTGATTTTTTTTTCATTTGAGAGTTTTTTTCTCCCAGATTTTTTTATTTGAATTAGAAACAAGATTGTTTTACACGACAATCCCAGTTCTCCCTCCCGTCCTCCCCTACCACCCCTCCCCCCACTAAAACCATACCTATCACATATCCTTTCTGCTTCCCCTGGATGGTGAGGCCTTCCATAGGGTGTCATCAGAGTCTATCATATCCTTTGGGATAGGGCCTAGGCCTATCCCCTGTGTCTTGGCTCAGGGAGTATTCCTCTATGTGGAATGGGCCCCCAAAGTCCACATCTATGCTAGGGATAAGTATTGAACTACTACAGCAGGTCCCTTAGATTTCCAAGGTTTCCTCACTGAAACCCATGTTCCTGGGGTCTGTTCAGTCCCATGCTTGTATCCCAGCTATCAGTCTGGGGAGCAAGAGTTCCCCGATGTTCAGGTCAGTTGTTTCTGTGGGTTTCACCAGCCTGGTCTGGACCCCTTTGCTCTTTATTTGTCGTGTTTTTTTCTGTATTCTCAAGCTTCTCTCTCATTTCACCATGCAACTCCACATTACTTAGAAAGAAATTTGAGATATAACATGATTTTACCTCTAAATACAGTTTCAACATGTATCTGAAAGTAAAGGCTCTCCTCACAAGCACAAGACTGTCATCCCATAAATTTTCATTGTCAGTTTTTTTTTTCATTGATTTTCTTTGTGTACTATTTCTAGCTTAGTTTTCATTTCTGAAAAGTTATAAGAAACTTCCTTCTTAACTGATTTCAGTCTGTTTTAGGATTTCTGTTGTTGTGGTAAAACACTATGACCAAAGCAACTTGGAGAGGAAAGGATTGGTTTGAACTTAAAACAACTTACAGATCACAGTCCATCAGCGAGGGAAGTCAGGACCAGACAGAGCTCAAGGCAGGAGTGGATGTAGAGGCCACCGAAGAATGTTACTTACTGGCTTACTCCTCCTGGCTTGTTCAGCCTGAATTCTTAACAACAGAGGACCAGTTGCCTAAGTAATCACCCATAGTGGGTTGGCGAGGCCTTTCCACACCAATCATTTGTCAAGAAACTGCCCCACAGGCTTTCCTGCAGAACACTCTTATAGAAGCATTTTCTTATTTGAGGGTATTCTAGATGATTTCAGCTTGTGTAGAGTTGATAAAAACAAACAACTACCAGGAGACAGTCCTTCAAATGTTCCTACTCTATTTACCTCACATTTGAGCTTCTCTTATTTTGATTTTCATGTCAGATTTGTGATGATTTTCTTAAATTCTCTTAGCTTATATTACCACATTTAGTTTAAAATTTCCATTCAACATGTGAGGTTGTTTTTGACATGTTTTTTGTCTGTTTGGAGTGTTATTTTGCTGTGTTTCATTTTTCTTAATGTGCCCTAAGTAGAATTCATCCAAAGTTTGTTTGTTTGTTTGTTTGTTTATTTTGTTGTTGTTGTTTTTCCAAGACAGCGGAAAAACCTGTTGCAAATCTTGCCATACCTGTGTTATTGTTTTCGAGACAGGGTTTCTCTTTGAAACAATCCTGGCTGTCCTGGAACTCACTCTGTAGACCAGGCTGACCTTGAACTCACCGAGATCTGCCTGCCTCTGCCTCCTGAGTACTGTATATGGTGTATTTGATCATATTCTTCACTTCTTTCTGGAAATCCTCTCGGGTTACTCTCACCGAGAGAGAGAGAGAGAGAGAGAGAGAGAGAGAGAGAGAGAGAGAGAGAGAGAGAGAGAGAGAGAGGAGAAAGGGAGGGAGGGAGGGGGGAGGGAAGGAGGGAGGGAGGGAGGGAGGGAGAGAGGGAGGGAGAGAAAGAGAGAACACAATACGATGCTATGTCCATTTAGTAAAATGAAAGTTGGTTCACTGCTAAAGCCTGAGTTCTCCAGCTGCTGTTTCTTGTTTAGATTTACATTAACAGACATAGTTTTCCTTTTGTGGGGTGTGGGGTGGGCCTTAAAGTAAATCAGGTAGTCGTTGGCTACCTCCAATAACATTCATGCCGCTGTTGGCACCTGTTGCAAATCTTGCCATACCTGTGTTATTGTAGCTCACAGTGTTCATAGCTTAGTAAGAGTATTGATGTCTTTTCTTCCCCAGCCAACTGCGTGGCACCTTCTGGTACTATGATAAATTAGCCAGCATGGAGGGTCATTATTATCAACGTGGTTTCTCTGAGTTGTGTATGAAAAATGTATAGTATCTTTAGCAGTATGATCTTCACCAACTTCTGTTAGCTAATCAAGAGCATTTGCCAATAGCTCTCTAAGGTGGTCTCTAGGATTCTCCCCTGACCAACAACTTGAAGGGAGGTATTCTATGCCTACTACTGGGCTTTTGATTTGACAAGTTGTGGCTTCTGGGAGTAACATTTTCCACATGGCTTTTCAAACATCTTAGTGTTAGTTTTACCTTCCTCTACCCCCTTGTTTTTCCCCACCCTCTTTCCACTTATACCTTGCTCCCTAGCATACAAATCAGTCTGATTTTTCTTTTTCTCGGGATTCTGACCCCCTCTAGTACACCCATTTCTTTTTACTCATCCGCATTAAGGCCTTCAGCATCTCCTGCATTTTCCTGCATTTTCACAGCAGTGTGCCAACCTTCCAGCCAGTACATAAGGTGATTAGGGGGTATTGTAGCTCTCAAGGTAATGATACATTTGTCTTACCTTCATTTTCTTGTTATCTGTTGGGTGTTGGATTTGACCTACTCTTATTTTGAGGTTTATGATGATAGTGTATAGCCAGGTTTTGTTGTGATGTTTTCCTTTAGGATTTGCTACTTAGAGGGTCTTCAGGGAGATTCATCAAGTCAAATTCTTGTGCTCCTGTGCTTTTCCAAGAGTCTTTTATTTTTCATTTCCCATCATTTGTCTAAGAATATTGGCCTATTTTCCATTACCATTCATGTTTTTTGGAGTCTGAAATAAACCTTTGCATCATTTATGCTAAGCCCTTCATTTTATCTAATAAGAATACCTATGGGTAAGGAAGCTGGATTGCAGAGAGGGAATAGCAGTGACTTTCCCAGTGTCAAAGCTATTCATTTAATATAAACCTGAAAAGACTAAGACAGTTCTGATGTTTTGTTCAACAGTGGTCCTGTTATTAGTCTTTTTTAGATTACATTGTATTGAACTTGCATTAATATTTTAATAGGTGGCATAGTTTTTCAAAAATGCTAGAAAAATTATACATATAAGTACAACATTTTTACAAGGAAGACATCCTTTAGATTTAAGCATCATTTGTTAAGATGTGCTTGATGTTTTTGGGGAATTAATGTGAATTAATATTGAATTTAAGAACCATATTTTCTGTGTCTTTGTGATTCCATAGGATGTTTCCCTGGCACTTTACAGTTTTCATTTTAAAGTAGCCACTAAAAGTAGTCTGAATGTGACTACTTAAATTACAAATAAATAAAATGACTTGAGCCTTGGTTGAAATGGAGTTTCTGCTTAATATTATGTCATCCTTTTTGAGTGGCTTTAACTTCTGAAGGTTGTAGTCCTACTTTTGCATTGCTCTCTAGTCATTTCTGTACCTAATGTTGTTTCTGTTTTGTTTATGATGGTGCAGATGTCTACATAGTGTTGGTTAAGTAGTAAAGTAAAAGCCGTGGCTCACTAAAAGCTTGTTGGAGTCCAAGTTTCTTCTTGCCAGTCATTCTGTTTCTTTTCCTAAAAAAAATGTTCTTCATAAAAGCAGTCACAGTAAATTTTCTAGTTCTATGTAATTTTCTTTCCATTCTGGTCTTCACTAGTTATAAATAACACATGAAATGACTTTCAAGGTAGAAAGCAGGAATCCATTTTGAAATGTTCTATAAAATAAAGAGTGATTTATGGTTTCATATGATTTGGGCTGAAAGCACTCGGGCTTTGCCAGGTCATCAAAGTCCTGTCAGGGGAATCTATTATTTATTGTTTGACTCACTAGGAGTGGTGTAAGTACTTTATTTTATGTTTATCTTATGTAAGTGTAGTGTTAGGAAAAATCAGTCACAAATACAAATACAATTTTAAGAATATATCATGGAGAACTAACCTAAATATTATAGTTGTAAATGATGAAGTCCAGCATTAATGATTTGGATTAAAGGTGATTTTTAACATCCGTTTCTTATTCTTTTAAGGTATTTAAGATAATATTCTTGAAAATATACATTTCATAATTTTGTAGCCCTGATTTTAATCTTGTGTCTTACATCTTTATCTTAACAGGTTTTGAAAAATTGTAGAAGGATGGCACTGTTCATATTAGTGTGTGATCATATAACAGTCCATAAGCTTCTAAATACATTTTTCTAGCTGACAACTTTGAAGTGGAATGCCAACTGAGAAGGTCTGATGGCCACTACTCCAGATTCTCCCTAACAGCTGTTAAGAAAAGTCATTTTCTTACCTCATATTTATCTGTTTTTAGTAATGTCTTATATGAAAATTATGCATATTTGCTATAATTGAATGGCATGGCTGATTCTTTGGGACAGCCTTACTAACATATGTAATGGGAAATGTTTTGAGAAGCTTCTATAAAATATATAAAATGATTTACTTGCTTATAAATAAAATTAACTTACATAATAACTAATGAAAACAATGTACAAGTGCCTTGTATTGCATATACTTTAAAATTTTGTGCATGTACTATATTTCCATCATTCCCTTTTCCTCACTTCAGCATCCCCCTTGTTCCCCTCCATTCTTTCTAAAACTCATGACCTCTTTTTATTTAATTATTATTTGGTGTGTGTGTGTGTGTGTGTGTGTGTGTGTGTGAGAGAGAGAGAGAGAGAGAGAGAGAGAGAGAGAGAGAGAGAGAGAAGAGAGAGAGAGAGAGAGAGAGAGAATGTGTAAGCAAATTAAGAGATAGATTCCATTTGCTGAATCCATTTAGTGCTCCTCAAATGTATATTTTTTAGGGCTGACCTCTTGGATTAGATAATCTGCCAGGGATGCATCCTTGGGGAAGATTGATTTTCCTCTTCTCAGCAGTCAGTCATTATCTGTAGCTCTTATCTAGGGATTGGGCCTTGAGAGGTTTCTCAGATCCACATCAGGGTGTCAACTGCTGTATCATTGTACAAGTATTCTTTAAGGGACCATATTATTGATATTTCATGGGTACAACTTATCTGTCCTATATAGTTTTTTTTTTCAGCACACATCTTTCCCTGGTCCTCTGGCTCCAAGAATTGTCCTGGCCCCTCTTCAATACTTCCTGAGTTTTAGATGTAAGCGTTGTGTTATAGAAGTGTCAGTTGAGGGTGGAAATCCCAGTCAGTTGTTCTCTGCATTTTGGCCTGTTGTGGCTTTTTGTAATTGTCTCTATCTGCTGCTAAAAGAATCTTCTTTGACTGGTGTGGGCGTGGGGTGGGGATGAGAGTTACTCTTATCTGTCGATATAAAGATAAGTATTTAGAATGTGGTTAGAAAGTATACTGGCTTAGGAAAATGATAGCCAGTATGTTCTCTATGTTTCATGGCTTTTCTAGTCATAGGTAGTTGGTTAGGTTTACAACACTGGGCATCAAGTCCCTCCTGTTCAGTGTGACTTGAGTCCAATTGGACAGCTGCTGGTTATACTCAAAATAGAAGTAGCAGTGTTGCATCTTTGGGGATAACTTGTCATGCTGATCATTGTTGTGGTTCATAAGTGTCACAGCAGCCTGGGAATACTGATTGCTTTTCATCTTTGACAGCTTGCATAGCACCTTACAGTACTATTAGAGATAATCCTTAGGGCAAAGGCTTCCTGGTCAAATCTAACTTGATTCTTCCAAGTCCTGTGTCCAAAGCATGTGCTGTCTTCATTAGTAGGGACGTATCTTCAAATTCTGGGAAGCAACCAATGGCAACCACAATACTTTATTGTTTTTTTTTGGGGATCTCTTATATTCCCAACTTACAGCTTGAAAGGAGGTTTATGAAGCTTGGTACTGTCCTTCCCCACCCCACCCCACCCCAGCTAAAGACTACCCTCCTTTCTCCATTTCCTACTTCATAGTACTTGTGTGCTGCTGTCTCCCTCTCTAGAGCTCCTTCTCTTCCCCACTGCTTTCTCAAATGACTCCAAGCTATATATGCACACAGAAAGATTCAGAACTAGGAGTCACAAATGAGACAACATTCGTCATTTGTTTTTTCTGGGTATAGGTTATCTCACTCAGTATTATTATTTTCTAGTTCACTCACTTATCTGCACATTTCAGGATTTTATTTTTCCTTGCACTATTGCATGTTTGTACCACATTTTCATCAATGTAAAGACATTTAAGTTGTTTACATTTCTACATAAAGAGATTCTTGATGAATATTCCTTTTTAGATAAAAAGCTCACAGGTAACCTAAAAAAGTGATACATATTTGTAGGTGCTGAATCTTGCATAGAATATAATGGACTTGTTTGAAAAGTGCATGAAATAGTTGTTTTCTTCAGGAAACAGTAGTACCTGGCTTCTTATAAGAATTATAATCACTGTGTAAATCTTTATTTTGGAATAAACCTAATGAACAAAAGAAGCGGACCCAACTATTCCATATTCTGCAGTGCTGGTGGAGCGCTCATCCCTTTTTCCATCTTCAGCTGCAAAGGCAATGTGTTCTGGCACTATAGTCTCAGGCTGCAGACTGCTTAAAACTGAACTTTAAAAATGTTTTTGAAGACAAATCAGTGGTAAGCAAGTGGTGGCTATTTAAAACCCTCAGAGAGCTAGTCTTACCTCAAGAAATAGAGGAAGAGAACATTTTCCACATAGCTGTATAAGGTGTTTCATACCATTTTGTTCCTATTCTTCCCCAGACACTGTAAAATACATTATTAGGCCATTTGAGCAGTGAACACACAGCACTTGCATATTTGTGCTCACACATTTTATAGAGCTTCCAGTGAAACATTGTGTGATTTGTCTGTGACCCAACATTACGCATTAGCCAGGTCTTTGAGGATATACAACCAACCTAAAGTTACTCCTCATGAAGGGTAAAGGAGAGGAGAGAAAAAATAAAAGTGGTTCCTGAGTAGTCAGGCTAGCCTTTTTCACTTAGTAAACGTTTCTAAGAATCATCTACTTTGTAGCAGAGGTCTGCTTCTAAGGCATTTGGCTTTTCTTCCTAGGGAGATCTTACAATTTATTTAAGCCTATATGTGTTCTAGATAAAGACTCACAAGGATGTGTGATTTTGAGTAATGATTCAGTACCATTTTTCTAAGTGTTAGAAGAGATTTTATTACAAAATTAAAGTTTTTAAGTGATATTAAAGTTGAACATCCACATATAGATCCATATTTAAACAAACTAAGCAAAACAAAAGGGCTGGTGAGATAGGTCAGCGGGTAAGGATGCTTGCTGTTAGGCCTGGCAACCTGAGTTTGATTCCCAGGGCACACAGAGTTGGAAGGAGAGAATCGACTCCTGCATGTTGTCCTCTGACCTTCACATGTATGTGTGTCATGGCACATGTTTTCCCCCACTCCCTATTTTAAAACAAGCAGTCATTTTATTAAATGATTGAGAACACATATTTCGTTTGTCCCTTTTCCTATATAAGTCTTTAAAAACTTACAGCTCCCATTTACTGAAAGTTTATTCTCTCCTGTGACTAGGGGTATCTGTTTTTCGGATTTATTTATTTTATTTTATTATGAACATTACACCTGTTTGCATACACATCTACCAACTGTATGCCTAGTGCCTGAAGGCACCAGGAGCTGGAGTTAGGTGGTTGTGAACTACCATGTGGGTGCTTGGAACTGAAACCTAGATATTCTGCTAAAACAAGCGTCCTTAACTAGTGAGCCATCTATCCAGCTCCCGAGTTGAAGTATTTTTTTTCCCCAAGAGATTATTTTTTTATTAGTTCAAACTAGAAACAAGCCTGCTTCACATGTCAATCCCTTCTCCCTCTCCCCTCCATCCCCCAGCCTTCATTTCATTCTCCCCTCTGCTCCCCAGGGAGGTTAAGGCCCTCCATGGAGGTTCCCCAAAGTCTGTCATATCATCCTGGCCAGAGCCTGGGGCCTCCCCCATGTGTCCAGATTGACAGAGCATCCCTCTATGTGGGATGGGCTCCCAGAGTCCCTTATTACACCAGGGATAAATACTGATCCACTACCAGGGGCCCCATAGAGTGCGAGGCCTCCTCATTGACATCCACATTCAGGGGTCTGGATCAGTCCCATGCTGGCCTCTCAGACATCAGTCTGGGGTCCATGTGCTCCCCGTTGTTCAGGTCAGCTGTTTCTGGGTTTCACCAGCCTGGTCCAGACCCCTTTGCTCATCACTTCTCCCTCTCTGCAACTGGGTTCCAGAGTTCAATTCTGTGTTTAACTGTGGTTGTCTGCCTCTGCTTCCATCAGCCACTGGTTGAGGGCTTTAGGATTGGCATATAAGGCAGTCATCAGAAACATTATAGGGGAAGAACATTTGAGGTAGCCTCTCCACCATTGCATAGATTGTCAGTTGGTGTGATCCTTGTAGAACTCTGGAAATCTCCCTAGTGCCAGATCTCTCCTTGAACTTATAATGGCTCCCTCTGTTATGGTAGCTCTCATCCTGCTCTCCTCTGTTCTTCCCCCAACTCAATCTTCCTGCTGCTCCATTTCTTCCTCTCACCTTCCCTTCTCCCCTTCTCTTCTAACTCCTTCTCCCCCTACCCCCATGATCCCCATTAGCTTAGGAGATCCTGTCCCTTTCCCTTTCTTCAGGGGATCATGTGTGTCTTTCTTAGGGTTCTCCTTCTTTCCTAGCTTCTCTGGCAGTGTGGACTGTAGGCTGCTACTTCTTTGCTCTAGATCTAAAATCCATATATGAGTGAGTACATACCATTTTATCTTTTTGCAACTGGGTTACCTCACTCAGGATGGTTTCTTCTAGTTCCATCCATTTGCCTGCAAATTTCAAGATTCCATTGCTTTTTTTCCCACTGAGTAGTACTCCATTGTGTGAATGTATCACCTTTTCTGTATCCATTCTTCAGTTGAGGGGCATCTAGGTTGTTTCCAGGTTCTGGCTATTACAAATAGTGCTGCAATGAACATTGTTGAACAGATGTCCTTGTTGTATGAATGTGCTTCTTTTGGGTATATGCCTAAGAGTGGAATTGCTAGATCTTATTGTAGACTGACTCCCATTTTCCTGAGAAACTGCCATACTGATTTCCAAAGTGGTCTTACAAGTTGGCACTCCCACCAGCAATTGAGGAGTGTTCCTTTTTCTCCACATCCTCTCCAGCATAGACTGTCATTGGTGTTTTTAATTTTAGCCATTCTGGCCAGTGTAAGATGGTATCTCAGAATTGTTTTGATTTGCATTTCCCTAATGTCTAAGGGTATTGACCACTTTCTTAAGTGTCTTTCAGCCATTTTAGACTCCTCTATTGAAAATTCTCTATTTAGTTCTGTACCTCGCTTTTTAATTGGATTATTTGGTGTTTTGGAGACTAGCTTCTTGAGTTCATTGTATATTTTGGATATTAGCCCTCTGTCAGATGTGGGATTGATGAAGATCTTTTTCCATTCTGTGGGCTGTCATTTTGTCTTACTGACTATGTCCTTTGCCTTACAGAAGCTTCTCAATTTCAATATGTCCCATTTATTAATCTGTGCTACTGGAGTTATGTTCAGGAAGCAGTCTCCTGTACCAGTTCAAGGGTATCTCCCACTTTCTCTTCTAGGAGGTTCAGTGTGGCGGGATTTATGTTGAGGTCTTTGATACACTTGTACTTAAGTTTTGTGCATGGTGACAGATATGGATCTATCTGCAGTCATCTGCATGTCCGAATCCAATTGTGCCAGCACCATTTGTTGATGATGCTTTCTTTTTTCCATTGTATAAATTTAGCTTCTTTGTCGAAAATCAGGTGTTCATAGGTGTGTGGGTTAATATCAGGGTTATTGATTCCATTCCATTTTAGAGGAATTGCCTTAGTGTCTCTCCATGTAGTTTGATGTTGACTATTGGTTTGCTGTATATTGATTTTATCATGTTTAGATACGTTCCTGTTATTCCTGTTCTCTCCAAGATCTTTATCATGAAGGGATGTTAGATTTTGTCAAAGGCTTTTTCAGCATCTAGTGAGATGATCATGTGGTTTTTCTTTTTCAGTTTGTTTATATGGTGGATTACATTGATGTATTTTTGTATGTTGTACCATCCTTTCATCCCTGGGATGAAGCCTACTTGATCATGATGGGTGATTTCTCTGATATCTTCTTGGATTAGGTTTGCAGAATTTTATTTAGTATTTTTGCATCAATGTTCATAAGGGATATTGGTCTTTAATTCTCTTTCTCAGTTGTGTCTTTGTGTGGCTTGGGTATCAAGGTTATTGAAGCCTCGTAAAAAGAGTTTGGCCATGATCCTTCTGCTTCTCTTGAGTGGAATACTTTGAGGAGAATTGGTGTTAGAATTTCCTTGAATTTCTGGTATAATTCTGCACTGAAGCTATCTGGTCCTGGGCTTTTTTTTTGTTGGGAAACTTTTGATGACTGCTTTTATTTTATTAGGGGTTATAGGTCTATTTAAGTTGCTTATTTGTTCTTGATTTAATATTGGTAAGTGAAATCTGTCCAGAAAATTGTCCATTTCCTTTATATTTTCAAATTGTGAGGCATACAGGTTTTCGAAGTATGACCTGATGATTCTCTGGATTTTCTCTGTGTCTCTTGTTATGTCCCCCTTTTCATTTCTGATTGTGTTAATTAGTGTGCTCTCTCACTGCCTTTTGGTTAGTTTGGATAGAGGTTTGTCTATCTTGTTGATCTTCTCAAAGAACCAACTCTTTGTTTCATTGATTCCTTGTAATGTTTTCCTAGTTTCTACTTTATTGATTTCGACCCTCAGTTTGATTATTTCCTGGGGTCTACTCCTCCATGGTGAGTTTGCTTCTTTTTGCTCTGAAGCTTTCAGTTGTTCTGTCAATTCTCTAGTGTGACTTTTCTCCAGTTTCTTCATGTGAGCACTTAGTGCTATGAACTTTCCTCTTAGCACTGCTTTCAGAGTGTCCCATAAGTTTGGGTATGTTGTGTCTATATTCTCATTAAATTCTAGGAAGTCTTTAATTTCTTTTTTCATTTCTTCCTCAACCCAGGAATAGTGCAATTGGGTGTTATTCAATTTCCACGAGTTTGTAGGTTTTCTATAGTTTGTATTTCTGTTGATTTCTAGCTTTAAAGGTGATCTGATAAGATACAGGGTGTTATTTCAATTCTGTGTATCTGTGGAGGTTTGCTATGTTGCCAACTATGTGGTCAATTTTAGAGAAGGTGCCATGTGGCGCTGAGAAGAATGTATATTCTTTTGTGTTTGGATAGAATGTTCTATAGATGTCTGTTGAACCCAATTGGGTCATAACTTCTGTTAGATCATTTGTTTCTTTGTTAAGTTTCTGTCTGGTGGTGAGAGCTGGGTGTTGAAGTCTCCTACTATAAGTGTGTGTGGTTTTATGTGTGGTTTGAGCTTTAGTAATTTTTTTTTTTTTTTACAAATATGTGTGCCTTCGAATTTGGGGCATAGATTTTCAGGGTTGAGACTTATTTTGATCGACTTTTCCTGGGATGATTATGAAATGCCCTTCTTCATCTCTTTTGATTGATTTTAGTTTGAAGTCTAATTTGTTAGATATTAGGATTGCTACACCAGCTTGTTTCTTGCGTCCATTTGATTGGAAAATCTTTTCCCAACCCTTTACTCTGAGATAATTTGTGTCTTTGAAGTTGAGATGTATTTGTTCTATACAGCAGAAGGATGGATTCTGTCTTCGTATCCATTCTGTTAGCCTGTATCTTTTTATGGGCAGGTTAAGCCCATTGACATTGAGGAATATTAATGTCCATTGATTGTTGGTTCTTGTTTGTTTTGGATTTATTGTTGGTGGTTTCATTGTATGTGGATTTTACTCTCTTTTTTTTCATGGTTGGTAAAGTGGGATTTTCTATTGACTGTTTTTGTGAGTGTAGTTGTCTTCATTGGGTTGGAGTGTTCCTTCTAGAGCTATTTGTAGGGCTTGATTTGTGGATATGTATTGTTTAAATCTGGTTTTGTCATGGACGTAATATCTTGTTTTCTCCATCTATGGTGATTGAAAGCTTTTCTGGATACAGTAGTCTGGGTTGGCCTCCATGTTCTCTTAGTGCTTGTAGGACATCTATCCAGGACTTTGGTTTTCAAAGTTTCCATTGAGAAGTTGGGTGTAATTCTGATAGGTCTGCCTTCAGATGTTACTTGGCCTTTTTTTCTTTACTGCTCTTAATGTTTTCTCTTTATTCTGTAAGTTT
Organism: Cricetulus griseus; assembly: GCF_003668045.3. Taxonomy (NCBI): domain Eukaryota; kingdom Metazoa; phylum Chordata; class Mammalia; order Rodentia; family Cricetidae; genus Cricetulus; species Cricetulus griseus. The sequence continues at coordinate 58,877,683 of NC_048604.1, forward strand.
TGTGTTTTGATTATTAGGTGGCGGGGGGACTTTTTTGTTGTCCGTCTATTTGGTGTTCTGTAAGCTTCTTGTAGTTTCATTGGCATATCCTTCTGTAGATTGAGGAAGTTTTCTTCTATGATTTTGTTGAATATGTTTTCTGTATCTTTGATCTGTATTTCTTCACTTTCTTCTATACCTATTATTCTTGGGTTTGGCCTTTTCATGGTGTTCTGTTTTTCCTGGATATTTTGTGTTAGGGATTTGTTGGACTTGAGATTTTCTTTGGTTGATGACTGTATATCCTCTAGTGAGTCTTCAGCAACTGAGATTCTCTCTTCTATCTCTTGTATTCTATTGGTTATACTCACATCCTTAGTTCCTGATCATTTATCCAGCCTTTCTATTTCCAGCATCACCTCATTCTGTGTTTTTTTTATTGTTTCTACTTCAGCTTTCATGACTTGAACTGTTTCATTTGTCTCCTTCACTTGTTTGGTTGTTTTTTCTTGGCTTTCTTTAGATTCTTTAAGAGAATTATTCATTTATTTCTTTTTGTTTTTTTCTTCTATTTCTTTAAGAGATTTTCTCGTTTCTTCTTTTAAGAGACTACATCATCTTCATAAAGTAGTTTTTAAAGTCCACCTCTTCCTCTGTGTTGTGCCTTTTCAGATCTTGCTGGTGTGGAGTCCCTAGATTCTGGTGGTGTCATATTGTTCTTTCTGTTGTTGAGTGTGTTCTTATTCTGTCTTCTTCCTATGTCTTCTTCCAGTGGGAGTAGATAGGGTCTCTCTTGTCACCAGGTGATGTATGTGGGCTAACACTTCAGTGTCTCCAGTTCTGGATGGTCTTGCCTCTCCAGTTATTCTCCTTGCTTAACATAGGTCTCAGCACAGGTCAGGGTGGAAGGGGAACCAAGATTGTGGTGTTTCCATTACTCAGGAAGTTCCTCCCTGTTTGGACGGGTCCACTCTATGCCTGGTGCAGGCCCAGAGAGATCTAAGGGGTGATGGTGGGATTCGGGTGGGAGCAGAGGGGACACTTCTCAGCAGAAGTCAGGGTTGGGGGGGCAATCAAGAATGAGGTTTCTGGACTCAGGGAAATCCTCCCTGTCTGGGCTGTTCCACTCTATGCCAGGTACAGGCCCAGAGAGATTCAAGGCGTGATGGTGGGAGTTGAGCGGGAGCAGAGGGGACTCTCACCTCAGCAGAGGTCAGGGCAGAGGGGGAACCAAGAGTGAGTTGAAGTATTTTTAAAAGTGAATTCACACTGAAACACTCAAATCATTTGCAAACTCCTTTTTCCTCAAAGAATGACATCCAGACTCCCTAATTTCGCTCCAACAACTCATTTGCAAAAAATGATTTTATTCCAGTAAATATATTTGATATAATAGCTGCCCTTTTAACTTTTTTCTTTGCTGTGTCCTTTACTCAGAAATCATTTATTGAGTGGGTGGAACAAAAAATGTAACCTTGGCCACAAAGAAATTACTAACTGAATTCATAGCTTGTTATTTTAATAATTCTAAGCATGAAGATAATGGACCCTTGGCATTTGACATTGGAACAGCCTGCCTATTGATTTCACAAACTTGTGGTGATATCTGGATGGAAGTATTAAGGAAAATTGCAAATAATAGTTATTTGGGTTTTATGTAGTTTGAACTCAGATCACATTTCACATTGAAAACCATTTTTGGCTTTGCATTGTCAGCAGAGACTTGACTTTCTGGCTGTTGATTTCAGGCATAGAAATTACCACACACATATCTTCCAACCCAAAGGAATAGCTAATTTGGGTAAAATAGAGGAGAGTGATGTTGTCTGCAATTGGTGTTGGCATTTGTGCAAAGACATATGTTTGGTGTGGTATTGAATGAAATGTTGGTGCTTCTAAACTATCTTCAAGGATGCTAAGAATTCTCTTCCAGGTTGTATTTATGTATTTAGGAATATTTATGAATATATATATATATATATATATATATATATCATATCAATTAAGCAAAAATGAGGACACTAATTTAAAAGAGTGCAATGAAGGGGTATATGGAAAGCTTTGGAAGGAGGAAACAGAAGGGGGAAATTATCCAATTACTATAATCTCAAGAAGTAAATGATTAAAAAAGTATTCTTAGCACAGATAGTCTTCTATTAACTAGAGAATCTTCTGAAGTAGGTGATGAAAATTGCCATTGACAGAAGGAAAAAAGAGGTACACAAAGTGTGACTTGTCTAAATTTGAATAGCTAGGGAACCAGTGAAACAAAGATTCAAGTCCAGGTCTCAATGGTTAAGACTTCCTCATTTTATTAAGTTACCTATATTCCCTTTAAATCCGGTTCTCCACAAGTGGATTACTTCTCTTACAAAATTCCTTTGTAATTGACTTGTTTCCTCACTTAGATAGTATTGTCCATGATGATGACAAATAGATGGGATAATATGTGTTTACATGCTACAAAGCATAAAACTCTACATGTGCCAGTTTTTAATTTTTTTATTTTTATTTTTCTTATATGTGCCATTTTAATGTTACCATTTTATAGAAAACTTTTTAACATAACATTTTTATTTTGTAATATTTCTTGGCTTATCAACTTTTAAAAGCATATTGATTACATTTCTTTAGCAAGGAAAGTTATTTAGGTATAGCAAAAAGTTCAGATCATCATAGTACACATTAGAATAATAGTTTTAACTGAAAAACATAGTATGTGTAGTCATTTGAAATTCCCATTTCTCTCTAGTCTTTCTTCTCCGCTTATATCCAAATATAAAACTTTATGGTGGCTTGGTTCCAGTAATTGATATTTAATGGTATATTCTGTATATTTGGACACAACTTCTGTTTTTGAACCAGACATTATATACCCACAAAGTGTTCAATACTGGAAAAATAGTTCTTCATGAAGGCGGTTGGCTCCTGTGTTTAATGTGGTTTTTAGCTGAAGACTGATTATGTCAATTGTTTCCATGTGTATTACTTTAAAACACCTTTTTAATTGTGTGTGTGTGTGTGTGTGTGTGTGTGTGTGTGTGTGTGTGTGTGTGTGTGTGTGTGTGTTTTGTGTGTGTGTGTTTGCTGGGCATATGGAGGAAGGTCTGAGGATAGCTCGTGGAATTGATTTTCTTATTCCACAGTGTGGGCTCTGGAGGTCAAACTCAGGTTCTTGGCAGTAGGCAACTTTACTCACTGAGCCACCACCCCCTTTTAACCTTTCCCTTATTTTGTAATTCTTGATTCTTAGCGAGTACTTTAAATGGTCATCAAAGAATGCAAAATGACAGGCTTTTTCATGGCGATAGTGGTGCTCATTGCAGAGGATTGTACTGAACTTTCAATATGCTTTATCTGTATGACTGATAATATAGGAACTAATGACCTCTAGTGAAATGGTAGGTCTTACGATAAAAATTGTGGAAGAGTCTTGAACTTATAACATAAGGCATATTAGTAATGTAGTAGAAATCTTGGTTTTTATTATAACATAATTGAGCTTGTTAATTAAAATTTGTATTCATATTGTTAGTAATTTATATTTCCTTTTATGATAGTAAGCTTTGGTATGACTACATTTGATTCTAAAGTAATAATATTTTCGTTCCAATGTGCTGTAGTGACCAATAAGCAAGGTAGTTAACTAACATAATTTTTAACATAAAAAATGTATTCCATTCTTACTTAGAGGCTTTGTGGCTTTGGAATTAGATCTGAGTTGAAATTTCAACTCTGGAGCTTTTGGTTAGCAGTAAATTTACATCCTTGAGCAGCAGTTTCTTTGTTGTCTTGCAGGTGCAGATTCTTATCTCAGTGCCTTTGGGAGGATCAGATAAGCTTGTGTGGTAACCTGGTTCCTAAGTAACGAAGGCCTATTTTTTTAAAAACAGTTGTCCATTTATGATAATTTACAGAAGGAATTGAGGATTTATCTTCTTAAAACATATATCTTCTACCTAAAACAACCCAGTATTAGTTTTATATGTTTAAGAAACATCTCTCCTTAATATGAGCTTTATATTTTTAGAAAATTATGAATTTTTCTTTAGTGAAAATACTTTTAGTTAAAATATTTTATGCAGCAATAGTATGAATTGAACATTTTCTATGAAATACATATATACCTACATTCTAAATGATATAGGTATGTGTTTTTATAGGTTTGCCTGAATCCATCATTGCGGCTGCATGTTCAAGGAGTGGCCAGAGGGTTCTGCATGTTGATTCGTAAGTTTTAACCCTGGTAGCATTTAACACACATATATGTCTATATATTTATGGATGTGCCTGTATATATGTATCATGTGAAATTTCTTAACATAGAAAAAGCACTGGAATTATTTCCGTTTTTTAACCAATAGTATGTAAAACACATAAAATACAGGATCTCCTACTATATAGTCTTTGAAATAGGGTTAGTTGTTGTTTAAGATTAAACCAAATGCATCTTTTAAAATTTTTTTCTCAGATGTGAGATAGAAAAAGTTATAAGCCGGGCGTTGGTGGTGCATGCATTTGATCCTAGCACTCAGGAGGCAGAGGCAGGCAGATCTCTGTGAGTTTGAAGCCAGCTTGGTTTACAGAGCGCGTTCCAGGACAGGCTCTAAAGCTACACAGAGAAACCCTGTCTTGAAAAAAAAACAATAAAATAAAATAAAATAAAATAAAATAAAACAGGCTTGAAAACCCCACATGTACTTTTATTTTTATATAAACGTGTGTGTCTGTGAGAATATACCACATTTATTGTATGTTAGACTTCATGTTTTATTACTAAAATTTAGGTAGTAGATTTGAATTTATGGTTTTATTAAAGGATATCAAAATTCAAACTTATAAAAGTCTTATAAAGAAAAATGTCTAGAATAGATGCATTAATAAAAGAAGTAAAGGGAAAACTACTTGATGCCTAACTTAAATCTTAATTCTCATGTCTCTTTAAAGCAGATCTTCAGTGTGCTACCTAAATGACTACTCATTTTGACTCAGAAGAGAAAGAATAAGTGGACTTTCTGTTTTCTCATAGATATTAACTATGGTATTTTCCAGAGTGCTAGGAAACAAAGTAGCACTAGGTCTGTAAATAGTGTATCGTGTTTCCCCATTTGTTCATATGGTAAAATGTAACATTCAGTATACTTAACATTTCATAAATTTATTTCATTTTAGGTAATCACATGAACTAATATGATTTATCTTTGCATATGTATGTATGTATGTATGTCTTTACACCTTATTCTTATTCACCATTTCCTTCCCCTGCCCTACTAATGCTTTTCTTACTGATCCCCTCTCATCAGTGACCCCTTTCTGTTTTCATGTCACATGTATTTACAACTATTTTCTTTACCTTCTCCTCGTCAGATCATTTCCTTTCCTCTTATGGTTTCCTTTTTTAGTTTTGTGACAATCTGTTTATCTCTCCCTCCAGTGTGTGCAGGTTAGTTTTTCTCAACTTGACACACATGAGCGTTATCTAGAAAGAAGGAACAGCAATTGAGAAAATGCCCATATCAGATTATTGTGTGTAGGCAATTCTTCTAGGCATTTTCTTAATTGACAGTTGAAGTGGTGGCAGGTGGCACACACCTGGGCAGGGGGTCCTGAGTTTTATAATAAGGAGGCTGGATAGGGCACGGGGAGCAAGCCAGTAAGCAGCATTCCTACATGGTCTCTGCTTCAGCTCCTGCCTCCAGGTTCCTTCCCTGACTTCCCTTCATGATGGACAGTACACTAAGATTATAGAAAGTAAATAAAGCAAATTTGCCTTGTCTATTTTAGATTGTTTTTGCTTTCCTGTGAAATTTTGTTATATATATATATATATATATATATATATGTAAAAAGTATATATATGTAAAAAGTATATATATGTAAAAAGTATATATATATATATACACACACTTCAGAATGTAACAGACTTTCATGTGAAATGTGTTGAACTTTTGTATCACTTTCAGTGATATAGCTAATTTTACAATATGAATTTTGCCATTCCATGTGCATGGGAAGTCTTCTCTTCAGTTTTGTTTTTCTTTTAAAAATGTGTATTTATGAAGGCAACAATAGGATATCCAAGAGAAATCCTAGTGAGGGCCCAGTATCAATAGTGTGGTAGAAGCCAGAGTCTTCAGACTAGACCAGTGACTTACTGCAATGAACAAGTAAAGATGTATGGACTAAAGTGTATACTGTGTGACTCTCTGGGCCACACTATAGCTTCCATGCTGAGATTTTTTTTTTTATTTTGTTGTTGTTGTTTTGGTTTTACATTTAAATCTTTTTTTAGGGAGGGTGCATGAGCAGAGGGCTGAAGTGAGGGCACAGGGAGATGAGTGGGTTCAGGATGCATGATGTGAACTCCACAAAGATTCAATAGAAAGTGAAAAGAACCGTGTATTTATTTTTAATTCTTTGAGACAGGGTCTCATAGCACACCACTTCTGATTCTCCTCACTGTGCTCCCTGAGGGATGGAGTTAGCAGACATAAGCCATCTGACACCCGGCTTTGAATTTTAGTTTTCAGTGTTGATCATTGTGGTGATCTTTTATCTCTTTTTAAAAGTTGTATTCCTAAGGATTTTATTCCTTTTGTGGAGCTATTTCAAGTGAATTTTTTTGCTCCTAAGTTTTTCCTCTACAAGTCTGTTATTGTTATATTGTAAGGGTGATGGCTTTCATATGTAGATTTTATATTCTATTTTACTATAAGTGTTCATTAGCTCTGAGGGTTTTCGCTGAAGTCTATTAGTCTTTTAAAGGTAGGATCATATTGTTATGAAGTAGGAATAATTTGGCATTTTTCTATTTTGCGAACAGTTCATTTCATTCTCTTACTGAAATCTACATTGACAAGAGTGGAGAAAAGATGGACCATTTTCTCGTTCCAGGTTTTAGAGTAAATGACATTTTTCCACTTAGCATAATGCTGGCTCCAGGTCTCTTTTATGTTGAGATATGTTTCCTGTAGTTACAGTTTTCTGAAAGCTTTCCTCATGAAGTTTGTCAAACCTCTATTCTCAGTGCACTGGCAACTCTCATGTGCTTTCTGGCCTTAAGTCTGTTTTACATGTTGCATTTATTGATTTATCTGTGTTGATCTGGGTTTGCATCCCTGGGATGAAAACAAGTTGGTCATTGTATAATAGTTTTAAATTTTGGTTTACATGTATTTTATTGAGATTTCTAAACATGTTAGTTCATTAGTGAAATTAGACTTTAGTTTTCTTATTAACTTTATAAAAGAAATTTGATACTATTCCCTCTTTCTATTTCATCCAACTTTGTTGAGTATTAATGTTACTTCTTTATATTAGGGTTCTCTAAAGGAACAGAAAGGATAAAATGAATATTATATATATATATATATATATATATATATATATATATATATATATATTAAAAGGGGTTGACTAGATTGGCTTATAGGATATGGTCCATGTCAGTTAGCAATGTCTGCCTCATTCTAAAGGCATAGAATCTGGCAGTGGTTTAGTCCACGAGTCTGGATGTTTTAGCAGTTTCATTCTGTAACTGGAGACCTAGAGGATTCCTGGAGCACTCAGGTGTTCAGTCCGCATTGGAATCCCCAAAATATTATTGGTTGTAAAATCAGTCAAGGAATGTCACACTGACAGAATGAATCAATTTGCCAGCTTGAGTGACAGCAAATGGGCAAAAAGAAAAATTTCCTTATGTCTTTTGATTTAGGCTGCTATCAAATGGTTCCACCTAGGTTTAGGATGGGTTGCCCTGCTTCAAATAATCTCCCACAGGAATGCCCAGCACCCTGTGGTTTAGTTAATTCCAGATGCAATCAAATTGACAATCAAGATTAATGTTCACACTCTTTCTTATAAAATTGTTAGAATCTGGTAGTGAATTCACCCATCTAGTCTTGGGTTTTTCTTTCTGGGAAGGCTGTTGTTATGCCTCTTTTCCTTTGTTCATGGCTTATTATAGGCTGTCTTCAAGTTGTTTGGCAGGTCATCAGTATTAGACTTCATTTCTTCTAAAGTTACCAGTTTTGGGGGATGTATATTTTCAAAATATTTGCTCAGTGATGTAGATTTCATTGGAATTTCTCCTCATTTTTAATTTTATTAGTGTCTTTTCTCTTTTGGTTTAGTTTGGCTGGAGGTTTGTCAGTGTTGTTCAGCTTTTTAAAGAACTGCTTTATTGTGTTGGTTTTTTTGTCCATTAATATCTGCCATGATATTTTCATTCATTGTTAAGATATTTAAGTTCCTCCCTGATTTTTATTTTTAATAACCCGTTTATTCAAGAGTGTGCTTGTCTTAGTCTATATGCAATTTTGTAGGTTCTGTGGTTTCTCTTGTTGCTGACTTCTAGTCTTATTCTGTTAGCTAATGAGATACAACAAATTCTTTCAGTGCTTTTGTGTTTCTTTCATTTGTCTTTGTATCCTGAATTTGTTTACTTTTAGAGAAAGCTATGAAAAAGATGGAACTTGTGTTGTTTATTGGCTGGAATATTCTGTAGCCATCTGTAAAATCTATTTGAACCATTTTGTAATTTTCCTTTTAAGTTTTTTGTTGATGTTTACTATGGATATTTTTGTAAAATGAGCACATACCCAGTATTATTTCAGGACCTATGTGACTATTTTTGCTCATTAGTGTTTATTGAATGAAATCAAGAATTCCAGTGTTCTGTGTGTATATATTTAAAATTAATATGTCTTCCTGATGAATGATATTTTTTTATCTGTTTTTTTTTTTTTTTTTTTTTTTTTTGGTTTTTCGAGACAGGGTTTCTCTGTGTAGCTTTGGAGCCTATCCTGGCACTCACTCTGGAGACCAGGCTGGCCTCGAACTCACAGAGATCTGTCTGCCTCTGCCTCCCGAGTGCTGTGATTAAAGGCGTGGGCCACCAACGCCCAGCTCTGAATGATATTGTTTTAAAAAAAAACAATTTTTAAATACAATTTTTAAGGAACGATACTACATTGTAATTTTAAGAATACAATGTAGTATCCTTCCTTAAAATCTGAATACTTTTTGCTTAAAGACTACCTTATGAGGAAGCAGAATAGCAGTACCAGCTTGTTTTTGGCTTCCATTTGCTTTATTCATGGATTTCTAGCCTTTATCTTTATATCTCTTTATAAGTAAGTTACATCTTGGAGATAACAAATAGTTGGATCTTGTATTTTAATCTGTTCCGCTGGTGAATTGAGAATATTTCTATTTGAGATTATTTTTAACTTTTAATTACATAAATGTTATTGTTTTGTACATTGGGAAAATGGATGTCCTCCTAACATTTTTTCTATTTATTTATTTACTTGTGTGTATTTATGTATATTTGTATGTGCTGTAATGTGCACATGGAGGTTAGATGATTACCCCTGGAAGCTAGTTTTTCTCCTTCTACCATAGGGGTTCTGGGATTGAATTCAGGTCATAAAGCTTGGCACCAAGCACCTTTGTTAGCCAAGCCATCATACCAGTTTTTCCTTTCTTCTTTATTGACTTTGAAACAGGGCCTTAATAAGTTACCTAGTCTGTCCTTGGACTCACTATAGTCCCGTCTGGTCTTCAACTCATGGTTATCCTCCTGCAGTACTACTCCTACCATTGATCAGTATTTGCATGCTCCTGTAAGTGTTATTGTTTGTTTTTGTCATTGGCTGTGTTGTTTATTCTCCTTTGAGTACTAGGGATTTTATGATTTATTATTTTTTTGCTTTTTATTTTATGATTTATTATGTTACACATAATAGGTTCCTTACTAATTCTCATTTGTGGTTGTATTCCTCAGACTGTCTTTCTTTGTCCTTGTGAATAATATTCCTTTAAGTATTTTTTTATGAGGCTGGCTTTGTTGTCATGCATTGGTTGTACTTGTCTTGAAATGTCCTTATTTTCCCTCAATTTTAAAAGACAGCTTGGGGACTATAAAGAAGGATTAGTGGTTAACAGAGCATGTCCGGACTAGTCTTGCAGAGGATCCAAATTCATGTAACTCACAGCCACTTGTAACTCCATCTTCAGGGGATCTGAGGGCCCTTTTCTGTCATCTGCAAGTACCTGTTCTCATGTGCACATACCCCATCCCCAAGCACACATAATTAAAATATAAAATAAATGTTTAAAAGATTACTGGGCTGTTGATATTAATCTTTGTGGTGGCTGTTTATTTTCAAGGTTTTAAAATGTTTTCATTCTTTATGTCCATTTAGAATTGCTAGTGAGAGGTCTATATATTTGCTGCTGTAGGTGATTAAACATTTTTCTCTTCCAGCTTTTAATATTGTGTCTTTGTTTTTTTCTTTTGACAATTTGATTGTGGTTTATCTTGGAGAGGTTATTCTCTGGTCACGTCTATTTGATATTCTAAATACCTCCTGTGTTTGGATGTCCTATTTCTTTTGTAGATTGAGGGAATTTTCTGCTGTGGTTTTACTGAATCCTTGATGCATTTAGTGTTTATGTCATCTCCTTCTATTTTATGGATTCTTAGTATCTTGAGTGTGTCTGGAGTTATTATGCCTTTTGGTCATAATCATTTGCTTTTTTTTCTAGGTGTTGACCTTGTTTTCTATCTCTGATACTTTCCCCTCTCTGTATTTGTGAATGGTGATTTCTACTGGTTTTTTTTTTGTTATTTGATGGATTATCTGATTTCTAACATATATGGGTTTTATTTTTAGAATCTCAGTTTCCTCATAGAAACAGCTGAACTGAACAAGGGGGAGCTCTTGGCCCCCAAACTGATCACTGGGAAACCAGCATGGAACTGATCCAGACCCCATGAATGTGGGTGTCAGTGAGGAGGCCTCGGAAATCTATGGGGCCTCTTGTAGTAGATCAGTACTTATCCCTAGCATAGGAATGGACTTTGGGAGCCCATTCCACATAGAGGGATACTCCCTCAGCCAAGACACATGGGGGAGGGTCTAGACCCTATCCTAAAGGATATGACAAACTCTTCAGACCCCCATGGAAGGCATCACTCTCCCTGGGGAGCAGAAATGGTATTGGATAGGTAGGGTGTTAGTGGGAGGGGGCATGGGAGGAGGGAAGGCAGAGGGAACTGGGATTGTCATGTAAAACAATCTTATTTCTAATTTAAATAAAATAAAAATTTTAAAAAAGAAAATAAAATCTCAGTTTCCATGCTGAAAATTTTCTTCTATGATTTTGAATTTCTTTACTATGTTGCTGTTGTTTTAATCCCCTTATTATTTTTTATCTAGGTCTTGGATTGATTTGCTTAATTGTCTTAAAATTTTGTGTAAAATTTAAAAGCAATATCAATGAAAACAGATAGAAATAATAAAATGAGATAAAAAATACAACAAATCTGTCGGTATTTCTTCCAGTTTGGATAAGTAGTTTTCCGGTTCCTTTTGGTCATCAGTTAGCCATGTCTACAGGTTGGGGGAGGGCTGTTAGTCTAATTAATTCAATCAGACTAGGTCAGAATATTTTCTCTTGCTGAGTAAAGTTAACTGGGTTGGAATCTTTTGGGAGCTTCCTGGTGAGTATGAGATGATCCTTTTAATATCTTACTCACCTACCTGCTTCATTCTGGTAGTATTTGGTACCAAAGAAGTAATTATCACCTGGAATAGAACAAAAAAATAACAATCAAGACTAGAGAATGCGTGAGTGTTGGGATAGAATCCATCCAAGTAGATTAAGAAGCAGCAGCTAGAAGTTCAGCTGGAAAGCTTGATGGTATGGATGTTTATTAATCTGATAAATTGATTCAATATTTCTTCATTCCACACAAGAGAAAGCTTAAAGCATAGGAGCATTCATGGATTGTTTTTCTGATATGACTCAGGTTTAACTTTTTCCCTCATATAATACTTCAGTATTGTAAGACTTTATAGTCATATTCCATTTACTTTCTCTGCCTTCCTCTCTCTTTTTTTCTCTCTGTGTTAGTCTTTGTCTCTGTCTGTCTGCCATCTTTCTCTCCATCTCTGTTTTTTTCAGTGCTTGATGAGTATGCCAGGGGAATGCTCTCCCGGTTGATGAGTATGCCAGGGGAATGCTCTCCCGGTTGATGAGTATGCCAGGGGAATGCTCTCCCGGTTGATGAGTATGACAGGGGAATGCTCTCCCGGTTGATGAGTATGCCAGGGAAATGCTCTCCCGGTTTTTGAGTATACCAGGGAAATGCTCTCCCGGTTGATGAGTATACCAGGGAAATGCTCTCCCGGTTTTTGAGTATACCAGGGAAATGCTCTCCCGGTTTTTGAGTATACCAGGGAAATGCTCTCCCGGTTTTTGAGTATACCAGGGAAATGCTCTCCCGGTTTTTGAGTATACCAGGGAAATACTCTCCCGGTTTTTGAGTATACCAGGGAAATGCTCTCCCGGTTTTTGAGTGAGTATACCAGGGAAATGCTCTCCCGGTTTTTGAGTATACCAGGGAAATGCTCTCCCGGTTTTTGAGTATACCAGGGGAATGCTCTCCCGGTTGATGAGTATACCAGGTGAATGCTCTCCCGGCTTTTGAGTATACCAAGGAAATGCTCTCCCAGCTTTTGAGTATACCAGGGAAATGCTCTCCCGGTTTTTGAGTATACCAGGGAAATGCTCTCCCGGCTTTTGAGTATAGCAGGGAAATGCTCTCCCGGTTTTTGAGTATAGCAGGGAAATGCTCTCCCGGTTTTTGAGTATACCAGGGAAATGCTCTCCCGGTTTTTGAGTATACCAGGGAAATGCTCTCCCGGTTGATGAGTATACCAGGGGAATGCTCTCCCGGCTTTTGTGTATACCAGGGAAATGCTCTCCCGGCTTTTGAGTATACCAGGGAAATGCTCTCCCTGCTTTTGAGTATACCAGGGAAATGCTCTCCCGGCTTTTGAGTATACCAGGGAAATGCTCTCCCGGTTTTTGAGTATACCAGGGAAATGCTCTCCCGGCTTTTGAGTATACCAGGGAAATGCTCTCCCGGCTTTTGAGTATACCAGGGAAATGCTCTCCCCCAGGGAAATGCTCTTTTTGAGTATACCAGGGAAATGCTCTCCCGGTTGATGAGTATACCAGGGGAATGCTCTCCCGGTTTTTGAGTATACCAGGGAAATGCTCTCCCGGTTGATGAGTATACCAGGGGAATGCTCCCCCGGTTGATGAGTATACCAGGGGAATGCTCTCCCGGTTCTTGAGTATACCAGGGGAATGCTCTCCCGGTTGATGAGTATACCAGGGGAATGCTCTCCCGGTTGATGAGTATACCAGGGGAATGCTCTCCCGGTTGATGAGTATACCAGGGAAATGCTCTCCCGGTTGATGAGTATACCAGGGATATGCTCTCCCGGTTGATGAGTATACCAGGGATATGCTCTCCCGGTTGATGAGTATACCAGGGAAATGCTCTCCCGGTTGATGAGTATACCAGGGAAATGCTCTCCCGGTTGATGAGTATACCAGGGGAATGCTCTCCCGGTTGATGAGTATACCAGGGGAATGCTCTCCCGGTTGATGAGTATACCAGGGGAATGCTCTCCCGGTTGATGAGTATACCAGGGGAATGCTCTCCCGGTTGATGAGTATACCAGGGGAATGCTCTCCCGGTTGATGAGTATACCAGGGGAATGCTCTCCCGGTTTTTGAGTATACCAGGGAAATGCTCTCCCGGTTTTTGAGTATACCAGGGAAATGCTCTCCCGGTTTTTGAGTATACCAGGGAAATGCTCTCCCGGCTTTTGAGTATACCAGGGAAATGCTCTCCAGGTTTTTGAGTATACCAGGGAAATGCTCTCCCGGTTTTTGAGTATACCAGGGAAATGCTCTCCCGGTTTTTGAGTATACCAGGGAAATGCTCTCCCGGTTTTTGAGTATACCAGGGAAATGCTCTCCCGGTTTTTGAGTATACCAGGGAAATGCTCTCCCGGTTTTTGAGTATACCAGGGAAATGCTCTCCCGGTTTTTGAGTGAGTATACCAGGGAAATGCTCTCCCGGTTTTTGAGTATACCAGGGGAATGCTCTCCCGGTTGATGAGTATACCAGGGAAATGCTCTCCCGGTTGATGAGTATACCAGGGAAATGCTCTCCCGGTTGATGAGTATACCAGGGATATGCTCTCCCGGTTGATGAGTATACCAGGGAAATGCTCTCCCGGTTGATGAGTATACCAGGGAAATGCTCTCCCGGTTGATGAGTATACCAGGGAAATGCTCTCCCGGTTGATGAGTATACCAGGGAAATGCTCTCCCGGTTGATGAGTATACCAGGGATATGCTCTCCCGGTTGATGAGTATACCAGGGGAATGCTCTCCCGGTTGATGAGTATACCAGGGATATGCTCTCCCGGTTGATGAGTATACCAGGGATATGCTCTCCCGGTTGATGAGTATACCAGGGAAATGCTCTCCCGGTTGATGAGTATACAGGGGAAATGCTCTCCCGGTTGATGAGTATACCAGGGAAATGCTCTCCCGGTTGATGAGTATACCAGGGAAATGCTCTCCCGGTTGATGAGTATACCAGGGGAATGCTCTCCCGGTTGATGAGTATACCACGGGAATGCTCTCCCGGTTTTTGAGTATACCAGGGGAATGCTCTCCCGGTTGATTAGTATACCAGGGAAATGCTCTCCCGGTTTTTGAGTATACCAGGGGAATGCTCTCCCGGTTTTTGAGTATACCAGGGGAATGCTCTCCCGGTTTTGAGTATACCAGGGAAATGCTCTCCCGGTTTTTGAGTATACCAGGGAAATGCTCTCCCGGTTTTTGAGTATACCAGGGAAATGCTCTCCCGGTTTTTGAGTATACCAGGGAAATGCTCTCCCGGTTTTTGAGTATACCAGGGAAATGCTCTCCCGGTTTTTGAGTATACCAGGGAAATGCTCTCCCGGTTTTTGAGTATACCAGGGAAATGCTCTCCCGGTTTTTGAGTATACCAGGGAAATGCTCTCCCGGTTTTTGAGTATACCAGGGGAAATGCTCTCCCGGTTTTTGAGTATACCAGGGGAATGCTCTCCCGGTTTTTGAGTATACCAGGGAAATGCTCTCCCGGTTTTTGAGTATACCAGGGAAATGCTCTCCCGGTTTTTGAGTATACCAGGGGAATGCTCTCCCGGTTTTTGAGTATACCAGGGAAATGCTCTCCCGGTTTTTGAGTATACCAGGGAAATGCTCTCCCGGTTTTTGAGTATACCAGGGAAATGCTCTCCCGGCTTTTTGAGTATACCAGGGAAATGCTCTCCCGGTTTTTGAGTGATTATACCAGGGAAATGCTCTCCCGGTTTTTGAGTATACCAGGGGAATGCTCTCCCGGTTGATGAGTATACCAGGGGAATGCTCTCCCGGCTTTTGAGTTACCAGGGAAATGCTGTCCCGGTTGATGAGTATACCAGGGGAATGCTCTCCCGGCTTTTGAGTATACCAGGGAAATGCTGTCCCGGTTGATGAGTATACCAGGGAAATGCTGTCCCGGTTGATGAGTATACCAGGGAAATGCTCTCTCGGTTGATGAGTATACCAGGGAAATGCTCTCCCGGTTGATGAGTATACCAGGGACATGCTCTCCCGGTTGATGAGTATTTCAGGGGAATAATCTCACGGTTGATGAGTATACCAGGGAAATGCTTTCCCGGTTTTTGAGTATACCAGGGGAATAATCTCCCGGTTGATGAGTATACCAGGGAAATGCTCTCCCGGTTATTGAGTATACCAGGGGAATGCTCTCCCGTTTTTGAGTATACCAGGGGAATGCTCTCCCGGTTTTTGAGTATACCAGGGGAATGCTCTCCCGGTTTTTGAGTATACCAGGGGACTGCTCTCCCGGTTTTTGAGTATACCAGGGGAATGCTCTCCCGGTTTTTGAGTATACCAGGGATATGCTCTCCCGGTTGATGAGTATACCAGGGGAATGCTCTCCCGGTTGATGAGTATACCAGGGGAATGCTCTCCCGGTTGATGAGTATACCAGGGGAATGCTCTCCCGGTTGATGAGTATACCAGGGATATGCTCTCCCGGTTGATGAGTATACCAGGGATATGCTCTCCCGGTTGATGAGTATACCAGGGATATGCTCTCCCGGTTGATGAGTATACCAGGGAAATGCTCTCCCGGTTGATGAGTATACCAGGGATATGCTCTCCCGGTTGATGGGTATACCAGGGATATGCTCTCCCGGTTGATGGGTATACCAGGGAAATGCTCTCCCGGTTGATGAGTATACCAGGGAAATGCTCTCCCGGTTGATGAGTATACCAGGGAATGCTCTCCCGGTTTTTGAGTATACCAGGGAAATGCTCTCCCGGTTTTTGAGTATACCAGGGAAATGCTCTCCCGGTTTTTGAGTATACCAGGGAAATGCTCTCCCGGTTTTTGAGTATACCAGGGAAATGCTCTCCCGGTTTTTGAGTATACCAGGGAAATGCTCTCCCGGTTTTTGAGTATACCAGGGAAATGCTCTCCCGGTTTTTGAGTATACCAGGGAAATGCTCTCCCGGTTTTTGAGTATACCAGGGAAATGCTCTCCCGGTTTTTGAGTATACCAGGGAAATGCTCTCCTGGTTTTTGAGTGAGTATACCAGGGAAATGCTCTCCCGGTTTTTGTGTATACCAGGGAAATGCTCTCCCGGTTTTTGAGTATACCAGGGAAATGCTCTCCCGGCTTTTGAGTGAGTATACCAGGGAAATGCTCTCCCGGTTGATGAGTATACCAGGGGAATGCTCTCCCGGTTGATGAGTATACCAGGGAAATGCTCTCCCGGTTGATGAGTATACCAGGGAAATGCTCTCCCGGTTTTTGAGTATACCAGGGAAATGCTCTCCCGGTTTTTGAGTGATTATACCAGGGAAATGCTCTCCCGGTTTTTGAGTATACCAGGGGAATGCTCTCCCGGTTGATGAGTATACCAGGGGAATGCTCTCCCGGCTTTTGAGTTACCAGGGAAATGCTGTCCCGGTTGATGAGTATACCAGGGGAATGCTCTCCCGGCTTTTGAGTATACCAGGGAAATGCTGTCCCGGTTGATGAGTATACCAGGGAAATGCTGTCCCGGTTGATGAGTATACCAGGGAAATGCTCTCTCGGTTGATGAGTATACCAGGGAAATGCTCTCCCGGTTGATGAGTATACCAGGGACATGCTCTCCCGGTTGATGAGTATTTCAGGGGAATAATCTCACGGTTGATGAGTATACCAGGGAAATGCTTTCCCGGTTTTTGAGTATACCAGGGGAATAATCTCCCGGTTGATGAGTATACCAGGGAAATGCTCTCCCGGTTATTGAGTATACCAGGGGAATGCTCTCCCGTTTTTGAGTATACCAGGGGAATGCTCTCCCGGTTTTTGAATATACTAGGGGAATGCTCTCCCGGTTTTTGAGTATACCAGGGGACTGCTCTCCCGGTTTTTGAGTATACCAGGGGAATGCTCTCCCGGTTTTTGAGTATACCAGGGATATGCTCTCCCGGTTGATGAGTATACCAGGGGAATGCTCTCCCGGTTGATGAGTATACCAGGGGAATGCTCTCCCGGTTGATGAGTATACCAGGGAAATGCACTCCTTGTTGATGAGTATACCAGGGAAATGCTCTCCTTGTTGATGAGTATACCAGGGAAATGCTCTCCTTGTTGATGAGTATACCAGGGAAATGCTCTCCTTGTTGATGAGTATACCAGGGAAATGCTCTCCTTGTTGATGAGTATACCAGGGATATGCTCTCCCGGTTGATGGGTATACCAGGGATATGCTCTCCCGGTTGATGGGTATACCAGGGAAATGCTCTCCCGGTTGATGAGTATACCAGGGAAATGCTCTCCCGGTTGATGAGTATACCAGGGGAATGCTCTCCCGGTTTTTGAGTATACCAGGGAAATGCTCTCCCGGTTTTTGAGTATACCAGGGAAATGCTCTCCCGGTTGATGAGTATACCAGGGAAATGCTCTCCCGGTTTTTGAGTATACCAGGGAAATGCTCTCCCGGTTTTTGAGTATACCAGGGAAATGCTCTCCCGGTTTTTGAGTATACCAGGGAAATGCTCTCCCGGTTTTTGAGTATACCAGGGAAATGCTCTCCCGGTTTTTGAGTATACCAGGGAAATGCTCTCCCGGTTTTTGAGTATACCAGGGAAATGCTCTCCTGGTTTTTGAGTGAGTATACCAGGGAAATGCTCTCCCGGTTTTTGTGTATACCAGGGAAATGCTCTCCCGGTTTTTGAGTATACCAGGGAAATGCTCTCCCGGCTTTTGAGTGAGTATACCAGGGAAATGCTCTCCCGGTTGATGAGTATACCAGGGGAATGCTCTCCCGGTTGATGAGTATACCAGGGAAATGCTCTCCCGGTTGATGAGTATACCAGGGAAATGCTCTCCCGGTTTTTGAGTATACCAGGGAAATGCTCTCCCGGTTTTTGAGTGATTATACCAGGGAAATGCTCTCCCGGTTTTTGAGTATACCAGGGGAATGCTCTCCCGGTTGATGAGTATACCAGGGGAATGCTCTCCCGGCTTTTGAGTTACCAGGGAAATGCTGTCCCGGTTGATGAGTATACCAGGGGAATGCTCTCCCGGCTTTTGAGTATACCAGGGAAATGCTGTCCCGGTTGATGAGTATACCAGGGAAATGCTGTCCCGGTTGATGAGTATACCAGGGAAATGCTCTCTCGGTTGATGAGTATACCAGGGAAATGCTCTCCCGGTTGATGAGTATACCAGGGACATGCTCTCCCGGTTGATGAGTATTTCAGGGGAATAACCTCACGGTTGATGAGTATACCAGGGAAATGCTTTCCCGGTTTTTGAGTATACCAGGGGAATAATCTCCCGGTTGATGAGTATACCAGGGAAATGCTCTCCCGGTTATTGAGTATACCAGGGGAATGCTCTCCCGGCTTTTGAGTATACCAGGGGAATGCTCTCCCGGTTTTTGAATATACTAGGCGAATGCTCTCCCGGTTTTTGAGTATACCAGGGGACTGCTCTCCCGGTTTTTGAGTATACCAGGGGAATGCTCTCCCGGTTTTTGAGTATACCAGGGATATGCTCTCCCGGTTGATGAGTATACCAGGGGAATGCTCTCCCGGTTGATGAGTATACCAGGGGAATGCTCTCCCGGTTGATGAGTATACCAGGGAAATGCTCTCCCGGTTGATGAGTATACCAGGGATATGCTCTCCCGGTTGATGAGTATACCAGGGATATGCTCTCCCGGTTGATGAGTATACCAGGGATATGCTCTCCCGGTTGATGAGTATACCAGGGAAATGCTCTCCCGGTTGATGAGTATACCAGGGATATGCTCTCCCGGTTGATGGGTATACCAGGGATATGCTCTCCCGGTTGATGGGTATACCAGGGAAATGCTCTCCCGGTTGATGAGTATACCAGGGAAATGCTCTCCCGGTTGATGAGTATACCAGGGGAATGCTCTCCCGGTTTTTGAGTATACCAGGGAAATGCTCTCCCGGTTTTTGAGTATACCAGGGAAATGCTCTCCCGGTTGATGAGTATACCAGGGAAATGCTCTCCCGGTTTTTGAGTATACCAGGGAAATGCTCTCCCGGTTTTTGAGTATACCAGGGAAATGCTCTCCCGGTTTTTGAGTATACCAGGGAAATGCTCTCCCGGTTTTTGAGTATACCAGGGAAATGCTCTCCCGGTTTTTGAGTATACCAGGGAAATGCTCTCCCGGTTTTTGAGTATACCAGGGAAATGCTCTCCTGGTTTTTGAGTGAGTATACCAGGGAAATGCTCTCCCGGTTTTTGTGTATACCAGGGAAATGCTCTCCCGGTTTTTGAGTATACCAGGGAAATGCTCTCCCGGCTTTTGAGTGAGTATACCAGGGAAATGCTCTCCCGGTTGATGAGTATACCAGGGGAATGCTCTCCCGGTTGATGAGTATACCAGGGAAATGCTCTCCCGGTTGATGAGTATACCAGGGAAATGCTCTCCCGGTTTTTGAGTATACCAGGGAAATGCTCTCCCGGTTTTTGAGTGATTATACCAGGGAAATGCTCTCCCGGTTTTTGAGTATACCAGGGGAATGCTCTCCCGGTTGATGAGTATACCAGGGGAATGCTCTCCCGGCTTTTGAGTTACCAGGGAAATGCTGTCCCGGTTGATGAGTATACCAGGGGAATGCTCTCCCGGCTTTTGAGTATACCAGGGAAATGCTGTCCCGGTTGATGAGTATACCAGGGAAATGCTGTCCCGGTTGATGAGTATACCAGGGAAATGCTCTCTCGGTTGATGAGTATACCAGGGAAATGCTCTCCCGGTTGATGAGTATACCAGGGACATGCTCTCCCGGTTGATGAGTATTTCAGGGGAATAACCTCACGGTTGATGAGTATACCAGGGAAATGCTTTCCCGGTTTTTGAGTATACCAGGGGAATAATCTCCCGGTTGATGAGTATACCAGGGAAATGCTCTCCCGGTTATTGAGTATACCAGGGGAATGCTCTCCCGGCTTTTGAGTATACCAGGGGAATGCTCTCCCGGTTTTTGAATATACTAGGGGAATGCTCTCCCGGTTTTTGAGTATACCAGGGGAATGCTCTCCCGGTTTTTGAGTATACCAGGGGAATGCTCTCCCGGTTTTTGAGTATACCTGCTCTCCCCCGAATGCTCTCCCGGTTTGAGTATACCAGGGGAATGCTCTCCCCCGGCTCTCCCGGTTGATGAGTATACCAGGGATATGCTCTCCCGGTTGATGAGTATACCAGGGGAATGCTCTCCCGGTTGATGAGTATACCAGGGGAATGCTCTCCCGGTTGATGAGTATACCAGATGAGTATACCAGGGAATGCTCTCCCGGTTGATGAGTATACCAGGGATATGCTCTCCCGGTTGATGAGTATACCAGGGATATGCTCTCCCGGTTGATGAGTATACCAGGGATATGCTCTCCCGGTTGATGAGTATACCAGGGAAATGCTCTCCCGGTTGATGAGTATACCAGGGATATGCTCTCCCGGTTGATGGGTATACCAGGGATATGCTCTCCCGGTTGATGGGTATACCAGGGAAATGCTCTCCCGGTTGATGAGTATACCAGGGAAATGCTCTCCCGGTTGATGAGTATACCAGGGGAATGCTCTCCCGGTTTTTGAGTATACCAGGTAAATGCTCTCCCGGTTTTTGAGTGAGTATACCAGGGAAATGCTCTCCCGGTTTTTGAGTGAGTATACCAGGGGAATGCTCTCCCGGTTGATGAGTATACCAGGGGAATGCTCTCCCTGTTGATGAGTATACCAGGGGAATGCTCTCCCGGTTGATGAGTATACCAGGGGAATGCTCTCCCGGTTGATGAGTATACCAGGGGAATGCTCTCCCGGTTGATGAGTATACCAGGGGAATGCTCTCCCGGTTGATGAGTATACCAGGGGAATGCTCTCCCGGTTGATGAGTATACCAGGGGAATGCTCTCCCGGTTGATGAGTATACCAGGGGAATGCTCTCCCGGTTGATGAGTATACCAGGGGAATGCTCTCCCGGTTGATGAGTATACCAGGGGAATGCTCTCCCGGTTGATGAGTATACCAGGGGAATGCTCTCCCGGCTTTTGAGTATACCAGGGGAATGCTCTCCCGGCTTTTGAGTATACCAGGGAAATGCTCTCCCGGCTTTTGAGTATACCAGGGAAATGCTCTCCCGGCTTTTGAGTATACCAGGGAAATGCTCTCCCGGCTTTTGAGTATACCAGGGAAATGCTCTCCCGGTTTTTGAGTATACCAGGGAAATGCTCTCCCGGTTTTTGAGTATACCAGGGAAATGCTCTCCCGGTTTTTGAGTATACCAGGGAAATGCTCTCCCGGTTGATGATTATTCCAGGGAAATGCTCTCCCGGTTTTTGAGTGTACCAGGGAAATGCTCTCCCGGTTTATGAGTATACCAGGGAAATGCACTCCTTGTTGATGAGTATACCAGGGAAATGCTCTCCTTGTTGATGAGTATACCAGGGAAATGCTCTCCTTGTTGATGAGTATACCAGGGAAATGCTCTCCTTGTTGATGAGTATACCAGGGAAATGCTCTCCTTGTTGATGAGTATACCAGGGAAATGCTCTCCTTGTTGATGAGTATACCAGGGAAATGCTCTCCTTGTTGATGTGTATACCAGGGAAATGCTTTTCCAGTTGAGGTGTATTACCAGACCCATTTGATTTCTAGACTACATGTAAAATAGTATACCTCTGTTCAATATTTATACCTTCCCATGTTCTCTCCCTCTTCCTCTCTCCCTCTCTCCTCTCTCTTGCTCTCTCTTGCTCTCTCTCTCCCTCTTGCTCTCTCTCATGTGCTCTCTCTCCCTCTCCCTCTAGTTCTCCTTTCCCTCTCCCAGTGTGTATGCATGCTTGAATGTATGCTCGTGAACAAGCTCAAATGTTCTTCCTTAGGATCCATCTGCCCCTTTTTATTTTTCAAGATAGGGCCTCTTGCTGGCCTGTGCTTGCTAAATAGCCTCTGCTGGCTGACTGACCTGCCCCAGGGATCCACCTGCCGACTGCCTTCCAAGTGTAGGATTACAGGATGGTAATGCCATGCCTGCCTGTTTTCTGTGGGTTCTATGGATCATATTCAGATCCTTTCGCATTCAAGGCAAACATTTTTACTGAATGATGTCTCTTACCAGCCTTTCCCATGCTTTAAATATTTTAAAAAAGTTATGCTTAAGGCGAAACAAAGTTTACTATCTTAACAATGCTTAGATACACAGTTCAGTTGTGTTATGTATATTCACATTGTTGAACCATAAATATCCAAAACTCTTGATCTTGTAAAACTGGAATTTTACATACTTAACAATAACTGTGCCACAATCAAATTTTTAGGAGCTAAAATTCTAATTTTTGTTACCATGAATGTGGGTATTTATACACCTCATAGAAGCAAATCAAAGAATTTGTCTCTTTATGATTAGTTTATCTCACTTAGCTCAATATCTTCAGGTTTCATCTGTATCGTCATATGTTATGGTATATCTTCCCTTTATAACTGAATAATAATCCATGCTGTATTCATTGTTAGATATCTTGGCTACTTAAATTTTTTGGCTATTGTGAATAATGCTTCTAGAAATATGTGATAGCAAATATTTGTTTTTAGTTCTGAGTTTAATTCTTTTGTATAAATACCCAGAAATGGGATTGGGAGATGACATGGTACTTTAACATTTTTTTTTACAAACTGTAGTCAGGACATATGTGAGAAAAAAATCTGTTCTCGTAAAGGTGGGGTGGGAGAAGGCAATAGTATTAGTAACCTGCCTTTTAAATATTTTTGGGAGATGTTTTTCATTGAATAATGATTTATTTAATGTCTGCAGATAGTATGTGGATGTTGATGATACAAAGAGAACTTAAAGTTCAACACATGCATATGTAAAATACAAAATGTCAAATCAACTTTTTGGCTGACAACTTCTTCTCATCTCCTCCCCAAATCAGAAGGGCTCCCAAGTGCATGGATGCTGGTGTGACCCATCACACTCAAAATTGATACCTGTCCAACCTCAACATTTGCATCAAAGTCTGCATTCAACCATTTCAGATTGACAGGCAAAGCACCTGAGGACTGAAGGGCATCCCTGGGGAAGAGGCATGCTGTTATCTCTCTTGTAAATAAGGGAATTGACATGATTAGCTTTCATGTGTGTTGTTTTGAGTATGGATTTCCCCTGTTATTCTCTAGGTGTTTTTCAAAGTAATTCAGTGTATACTTACAAAAATCAGAATTTCAATTTTCACCTGCTTTTGTGCTACTTATCACTTTAAAAAGAAATAGATTTTGTGATTCACAAAAGCAATGTAGACACTATCATTTAATTTAAACTTGGAGTTGCTTATGTAAGGTTCAAATATAAGAAGAGAAGTTCATATTTGATTCTAATATACCTGTACCAATAACTGTTTGTCTATGTGGTCTGGTCAGACTTCTTTCTTATTTAGATTATTTTGGTTCTATCAGTGTTTCTCCTGTAATCCTACTTTACATGAAAGAGAGGGATTAAATTCTCCTTTGAAAATGATGTCGTCACCTCACTGGATTAATTTATAGAAGGCTATGGATTTGTTAGTAGAGGCAGGTTTTGTTGCTTAGTAAAGTTTCACTTCATTGAATCACTTCAGAAATTGCATTTGCAATTGTCTGTCAAATCAATTTTGTGGTTATTTTTCTGCCCTGGAAATAAATTGTACACAAGCAGAGTTCAATGAAATGATGCCTTACTTCTCTAATGAAAGAACAAAAGTACTCTAGATGTTCAGTGATTATTCACTCATAAAAAGGAAACCAATATTGATTCAACAACTACTCCTACTGTGACTTTCTTTTTAGTAGCTTTTTAGTGGAAATTAAGGTTAGGTTGTCTGCTTTTGTGCTCCCATCCCTAATGTAGAGGCTATCTCCAATTGACAACCATACACAAAGGAAAAATTAGTTTCTTCAACAGAGTCTCACTGCGTATACAAATACATTCTAAGGACAGACCCCATGCCCAGCTGTAGATGGTAAACACAACTGAACTAATTGGTACTTTTGGAATTGTTTTTCCCCCTCATATATATATATATATAATATATATATATGTATGTATGTATGTATGTATGTATGTATGTATGTATGTATGTATGTTTCTGATTTTGTGTCTATGTAGGATTTCTTTGTGTATGAATGTGTGTGCGTGTGTCTGTATCTATGTTTTTCTTGTGTTCTTTCTTTGGCTTCTTTTCCTGTTCATTTGTTATGTCCTGTGCTTTTTGTCCTATGTGGATTTGTTTGTTTTTATTTTATTTTACTATTTTTCTTAAAGATGCCTATTTGTTTTCAAATGAGAAAGTAAGAAAGTGTATGGATTTGTGTAGGTAAGAAGGTGGGTATGATCTGGGGATGGCGCTGGGAGGAAGAGAAACAACAATCAATATATTTTATGGAAAAAAAATCTATTTTCAAGATTGATAGGGAGATAGATAAATAAGTAAAACAGGAGGTGATTATAATGTGCTGCCAAGGTTGCAAACCACTTCCTTATAAATGGCTACTCAAACAAGATTGATCATATTAGTTTCTTTCCATCTTTAGTATAAGTTAGATAATATAGAAAAATGTGTTTTTCCTTTACCACAATATTCAGATCTGTGATTAAGTTAGCACAACGTGATATATTTTGTAGGCTTTGTGTATAATACTATACCACAATGGGTTAGGAAAATAGAGAAAACTTTACTTCATTATGAATAAAAGTATCATTTATAGAAAAGTTATAAAATTGTCCTTGTCACCAAGATTGAGAAAATCAAATCGGGCAATCAGTTGCTGCCATATTACTTGCCTTCTCTTCTGTATGTTGTTTTGTTTTAATTGTTATAGTTTTTAATTGCTGTTCAGACATGGTCTCATGTAACATAGGCTGGTCTGGAACTCTTTGAGGATAGCATTGAACTCTTGATCATCCTGCTTCTTTCTAGGGTTAGAGCCTTCTTAGTGCTATATATTCCAGTTGCCACAATCACTATTGTCCCCTTTGTTGAAGACAGATTTTATAATGTACATGATACTGATTTGTGAAAGAAAGTGATTTTCATTTGCTTTTGATGACCTCTAATAGTTATAATATATATTATTAGACACAGTACAACACTAATAGCTATTGCCCAATTCTTTGGTTATATTGTAAATACCCCATAAATGTTATTTAATACTTACTAGATTTCTCTGAAAGAAATATGCTTTTTGTCCTTTGTGCAGACAAGGAAACAGACTCGGATCTGAAGTAAATTATATAATGCCCCTTTCATGTAACAGGGAAGAACCAGGTTTTATATGTAGGCCCATTTGATACCAACACCTGTGCAAATTTCTTTTTGATTGTTATGTAATAGACAAAAATTCATCTTCATTGATGGTCAAGAGACATGATACAGGTTCTGACTCTCAACATGACTGATGTTTTCTTTGCCTGTAAAATTAGACCAATGTGCAAGTTACTAAGAGCTCCTGTGAGGGTCCAGTGGGTTATACATGAAAATCTGAGTTGCGGTTAGAAATGTATGAAGATTATATGTAGCAGGTACAACCAAACCTTTTTCTTTGGACTACTTATATGTTTAGGCTCTATTTTGGAGGGTAGTATAGGAAAACAAGAAAAAAAAATCACTCAAACAATTTATGAATTTGTGTGATCTTGAAAAAAAATGCCATTTTATCTTTTGGTCACTGAAATTCCCACCACAGTAGCTTCATTTACAATTGATAATTATTGCATAAGGAAAAATTTAGTCCCAACTAATTGAAACAGAGGCTGGATTGATTAAGACAGATCTTTGTAGAAACAAAACATCAGCTTCGTCTAGATGTTGCTAACCTTGACTTGTTTTTCTGAGTGAGTTTTAATTTAGGACAGTTTTTACATCAGCCAGAAAACTATAAGTGAAAGTAATTGAATGTACATATATGTACTTTTAAAACATAAATCAGTTTTCCCCAACCTCTACCATTGTACCATTCATGACCCTTTCTATTTTGAAAGGAAAGTCAAGATTCAATTTTGATTTTTGCTCTTGATTTATTTTTAATTGTATTAGAATTACATCGCTTATGTTCCTCCCTTTCTCCCTTCCAACCCCTTCTAACTACTCTCCTTAAAGTCCTCCTATGTTGCCTCCACTCTCTTGTTGATAGTCTCTTTTTCTTTTGATTAGTGTTGTTACATAAGTATAAACATGTATGTACACAAATGCACAGATATATAAATATCACCTAAGTCATTTTGTTGTTGTTGTTGTTGTTGTTGTTGTTGTTGTTGGTGGTGGTGGTGGTGGTGTGTGTGTGTGTGTGTGTGTGTGTGTGTGTGTGTGTGGTTTCAGGGACAGCAACTCTGCACTGGATAATCATGTAATGGGGCTCACTTCCTTTTTTTTTTTTTTTTTACACTTTTATGTATCCTTTTTGTTTTTGTTGGTTTGCTTTTACTTTGAAGTGGGTACTGTTCTTGGCCATTGCTTAGGAGTTTAAAGAATATCAGTCAGCTCCCTAACTGGAAATATAATGACATACAGTGTAAACAGCAAATCTTTTAACTTGTTCCTGTTGCTGCATGCTGTGATTTGAATGAGAAATCTCCCCATAGGCTTATGTAATTGAACACTTGATCCCCAGCTAATGTTGCTGTTTGGGGAAGGTTATAAAACCATAAGGATGTGGAGCCTTGTTGGAGAAAGGATGTCACTGGGGCAGGCTTTGAGGATTTATAGTTTCACTGTACTTCCTTTTATCCTGCTGTGCTTTATGCTTCCTGTATGCAAATGCAGCATTCGGAGCTCCAGTGGCTCAATAGGTTAGCTCAAGGTACTTATACATCAAATGCAGCATGATCTCTTTCCTTCTGCTCTTGTTGCCATGTGTTCCCTGCTATTACAGATTCCATTCCCCAGGAACTTCTGGAACTGTAAGCCAAAATAAATCCTTTCTCCTCCAAGTTGCTTTTGGTCATAGTCTTTTATTACAGCAACAGAAATATATATATATATATATATAATATATATATATATATATATATATTCAAATTCTTTGTTTCAGTAAAGAAAAAGATTTGATTTACCTTACTAAGACAAGGAGGGACAAGGAGGGGTTCAATGTAAGTAGTGGAAGACATCCTCAAGTAGAGGATAGGGAAACCAGAAGAGGAAGTAAGCACATAATTTTTTTTTTTTTTTTTTGCAGGAAGCATATCTCTGTATAGCCCTGGACAACTTGGAACTCACTCACACTGTAGACCAGGCTGGCCTTGACTCTCAAGAGATTCCCCTGCCTCTGATTCCTGAGTGATGGGATTAAAGATGTACACCACAACCACCTGGTAGCACATAATCTTTTGATGTGCAGTTTCTATCCTCAGCTGTAACCACCTTATTTTTTTCTGGTTTTTATTCTTCAAATTGTCTGTAAATCCAACAAAGTTTGACTGGCACCAAACTGTGTTAGTTGGTAGCAGAAAGAGCTCTGGGGATTGTTATATATTGTTCTATGTTTATCTTTTGTATCAGGTAAAAGATTGTGATCATGATAACTGTGTGCCAAACAGTGTTTTAAATACATGTGTTATGGATGTGGACAATGAGATATTAAAGAATAATCTGTGTACGGGGGTAACTGAGTTTTACAGCTGGTAAGAAAGGAACAGCCTGGATTTGAACCTCCCTCTGTCAGGTCCCAAAGGCCCTAACTGATATCAGTGTATTTATTATTAGTAAAGATTTCCTTATTTTGCAAGTACAACTATTGCTAAATGCATCACATAACCCAGTAACTGTCCTTATTCTTAAGTTTCTCTGAGTCTTATTAGAATAATCATCCATGCACTCTAATTATAGGACATTGTGGCACACAGTTCTTTTGGTGACTTTTCTGTTGGAGCACTGGAGGCTGCACAGAAGAGTGATGATGGATTTGGGAATTCTGAATGTGTTGGCCAGTACCATTATTAGTTTTGTGATGAACTAAAATTATGGCAGAGTATAGGCAGCCTATTACAAATAAGAGAGACATGCAGGCACTTGGCTCAGTTAGGCAATGTTGAAAATGAGTTTGTGGCTGGTGCATATAGAAAAGTGATAAGATGATACAGTTAATGCAGATTGGCTACCCTAATTGTCATCAGTGAGGCTATACCCAGCCAAACATTAGGCTGAGCTCTGGGAATCCTACTGAAGAGAGAGAAGAAGGATTGTAGGAGCCAGAGTAGTCTAGGACATCACAAGAAAACCCACAGGGGGGCTGGAGAGATGGCTCAGAGATTAAGAGCATTGGTTGCTTTTCCAGAGGTCCTGAGTTCAATACTCAGTCACCACATGGTGGCTCACAACCGTCTATAATGAGATCTTGTGCCCTCTTCTGGTGCTTAGGCATACATGCAGGCAGAACATTGTATAGGTAATAAATTAAGTAAATCTTAAAAAAAAAATGTTTAATAATAATTAAAAACAAGAAAACCCACAGAGTCAACTAACCTGGGCTCATATGAGCTCAGAGTCTGAACCTACAGCTAGGGAGCATGCATAGAACTGACCTAGGTCCTTTACATACATGTTCCAGTTGTATAGCTTGGTCTGCTTGTGTGGGTACTAACAGTGGGGGCAGGGGCGGTCCCTGACACTTTGGCTGGCTTTAGGACCGTATTCCTCAGTTTGCTATGTATTCATCAGTCTGCCTTATTGCCTAAATAACTTGGATTAGGTGGACTTATATGGAATAACTAATGACTGCAAATGTAAGAAAAATTTCTCACTAAGCATTATGACTGGAAAAGTAACCTGGTTATTTCTTTCTACAAGATTAACTTGACTTTTAAAGGAACCTCCTATAGCTTCACTGGACTCATTTAGTAACATTATAACATGTCATAATGATAAATACATGCTTTTTCTTTTGCTACTTAAAACACCACAATGAAGAAAGGGCCTGATCGTCTTCTCTAATATTAGAATTGTATCTGCAGATTCTATCATGGAAGCCCAATCTAATTGTCTAAGAATGTAGGGCATAGTGGAAGGACTACAGCTTTCTTCTGTAGCACATGTTTTGAACTTTTGCTAAATGAAACTTTGTGTAGGGTAATCCAGTATATAGTCTATGTCCTAGAATTACGGCCTACTGTTTGTTAACAAGATGATAGTGGCATATCATTACTGTAGTATTCCAACAAAATTAAATACAACTGACCATTTTTTGTTTTTGTTTTTTTATGAGCTTGACATACTGCCTAATGCACTAGAGAGGCAGGCTTGATCCACTGTTTAATTTAAATGGCATATTATACTCATTTCTAACTGGCAAACCAATACTAGTAGATATGGCAATAATTATTTTCTTTTTCCTACTTGTTTGTTCTGAATTTGAGAGATACAATGAAATTTCAGGTCCTAGAAATGACCAGTCCCCCCAGTTGTGACATTAGAATAGACAGGGTGTTGAGGTTATTATACTGTTTTTATTAAGCAAAGAAAAACTAAGACTTTATACTATCTGGAGTTTGTAAACAGATACCATTGCTTTTTACTAGGGTTTTCTTATGCTTGTAATTTTAAAGATGTGAAACCCATAGATTATAGATTATAGTAGGTGGTATTTAGCAGGCAGAGGTTAAGCTTTGGGTTTGCTAAGCCCTGAGCTCATGTTACAAATATACTACTTCTTACCTGAATTAATTAGACAGGGTACATAAAGCTTAAATGAAAAAGTGAATATAAAATGCCAAGCTCAATGCAGGTAGTTTTCTTTCCCCTTAATATGAATTCAGCTAATATTTCTCAAATTTTGCTTTGCTAAACCTTTCACTCAATATCTCCTCTCAAAAATGTGCTCATTAGTCACCTAGTGTGAAATACTACATAGTGCTATATTCTCTCTTGGAAAGCTCCAGCATTCATTGTAATAGTTCATGATGTTGACAAGCCATGACACTAGAAAACCATTTCTAGTGTCAGAAGTTAACAAACTTTTTAAAACCTAGTGTTTTCCATTATTATTTTGTCATTATACCCCCCCCCAACTATTAACATGGATTCATTTTGGAGAAGGGGAATTTAGGCTTAGAGGCAAGCTCTATCTCAATATACAGCTACTGTTATCTTGAGGACTAACTAATTCTTTCTAGTCTAAAAGTTACAAATTTGTGTGTTGGCATGTTCAGGATTAGCATTTGGGAGAACTGAGTTTGAACATTAGTTCTATCATTAGAAACTGTCCTGCCTTGACTGGTAGCAAGTCTCATTAGGCTCACTTATAACATGAAACACTTGGTACCCCCCCCTCTGTCTCTCTGTCTCTCTGTCTCTCTGTCTCTCTGTCTCTCTCTCTCTCTCTCTCTCTCTCTCTCTCTCTCTCTCACACACACACACACACACACACACACACACACACACACACACACACATACATACACACACACACTGATGGAAATCCAAGAGAAGATATTTCTGAAAACAAACTTGGAAATATAAAATGCTGGCAAAGGAAAATGCTATTAATATTGCCCTAGGAAAAATAATTGTAAGATATTGGGACATAGAAAAGTATTAGTATTATTAGAACTTAGTTCGGTCTGTTCTCTTTCTCACTGAGCAATCCTATACCCTATTCCTACTTGTCTGAATGTATTTTCAAGTATGGGTTTCTTAAGGAAAATGATTCCCAGCTGAATGTGCTTGAATGTCAGTAGCTCTGTCTTTTGTAAGTGTTTTGGGACTTGTTTATATAAGCTGTTTCACAATACAGTATGTAATATAGCATCTTGTATCTGCCCCTGCTGCTGAATAGTTAGTAAAGAATTATAATTATGATGCCAAAAAAAGAAAGAGGGCTTTGTTTTAGACCCTAACTAAAATATTTAATGCTCGTCCTCTCTACTTGTCATTTGTTTTCTGTTGGATAAAATTAGGCAAAGTGATATAAACACTATGGAAAGTGTAAGAAATATTTAAAATTACTGTGTCAGTAGTGTTTGCTTATTTATTGATTTGTGTTAATTGATACAATTGATGAGATCATTTCTTCATTGTATCTGGAAAAACTTAGGTAGCATTTGGAGTAGGTTATATAAAACTATAGAAAAATAAAACCACATTTTGTACAGTTTTAAGAACAGGATTGTCTTAAAGTAAAAGAAAAAAGCCTCATAATTTTTTTTTCTCTAAAGACTTTAGGATACTTAATTATCATTGGACATTAGAGGGCTTTAGAGTCTAGTTTTATGTTTCCTGGTTTTATATCATGAATACTTATTTTCTTTTTTCCCAGAGACTCTCTGTTTCATGTTCAGAAACTGACCATGACAGCAGAAATGTGCTTCTTTTTAGTCAAATGCTTCTTTTCCTTGATGTGCAGAGGCAGTGATGGCACAAAGTTGGCAGACAATGCGCCATACCATTTTTTCCCCTTAGATTTCTCTCATTTTCACTTTGTCTTCACATCCTGTTTCTGAGGTTTACAAATCAAAACTAGTAACCTAGTTTTATTTCCCCCTGTAGAATCAGTTTTAAACATAATGGAAAATCATTTTATAGATTGGATTTAAATGTCACAGTTCTAAAGCCATATCTTTAAAGATAAAACATTTTATTACTTTAATTTCTATCATCTATATTGTAATTTGTTCCACAGATTATTTTGGAATGTCATATTGATTTTTTTTTTCTTGATAGTGATACTGGATGTCTTTGTTTAAGGGGTGTCATATTTAAAGCCATTGAGATATCAGAGTGAGTTTAGTCAGCATCTTTTGTTTTCATAGTGAGTTTACTAATAATTGTCTCGCCATCTTTTGTCAGAAGGGCCACAGTAATGAAAACCATGTTTCACCTTTATATACATAATTGGATGAGATCACCAGATGTTTATGTTAGCAACAAATCAACAGGAAAAGTAGAAAATGGGCGCTTCATGGAAAAATACTAGGGACAATTAGCTCTGTCAAACACCATATGACCAAGTGCAGGGGAAAAAAATAGGTTTAGACCAGGAACTGACCTCAAGTCACTTAATAGTGGAAAGAAACACCAGAATGGCTCTTCTTACAGTTTTCTTAGGCCTTTCATAATTAGGTGAAATACCTTGGAAATTGACACATTGTGGTCGGTATTCAAAAACAGATTATTTCTGTTTTTCCTACATTTTATGGTGATAATTTTCAAGTGTACAGAAAACTTGAAAAAAAAAAACCCCACCGTATTGTGATCACCTATGATTTAACTGCATAGGTTTATAGTTGCCATTTGGATGTAGTTTCTATATATCATGTAACCATCCACAGTCATTGTGGATCCATGAATCTTTTAGTCTTACTGATTTGTACACATCAGTAATTTCTGTCACTCAGGGCATTAGCATAGATATTACTAGTAAACACATAATAGTGTCTCTTCTCAAAGATAAATTGTCTATATTGTGAAATGTACAGATTTTTATACCATTTAAATATTTTCTTAAATATTATATGCATTTATTTAATCAAAAACTTATCACTCCCTTTCTGCGGCAACAGCTCTCTTTTTTTTTTTAGTCATAGATTAATTTAGCTTGTTCTTGACTGTCCCACTAATGGAATTATGCAGTATATACTCTTTGTGGCTTAGGCTTGCATTCAGAGTCAAAGCTTTAAGACTGATCTATGTCCTTGTTTGTGTCACTATTTTATCTTTTTACATTGCTAAAAAGTGTAAATCTTGTGGATACAGCATAGCTTGTTTACACATTTTCATGTTGAAGATATCACTTTGGGTCTTTAATGTGATGAAAAGATTTTTTTTTATAAAAATATGCTGTTCTCCTGTGTGATCACTTTGGAATACAATTGCTGGATCATTGAGTAATTGTATCTTTTTTATGAAGCTGCAATTTATTTTTGAAAGTTTATCAACTTACACATACCGTCCCGTCAATGCCCAGCGTTGTGACTCTTTAGCTATTCTGGTGGATCAATATCGGAACTGAGGATTTGAAACTGAATTTCCCACTGATCACTGAAGAAAACTCTGTTGAAGACAAAGAATTTTTAAACTGGTATAGCAGGAAAAGTTGCCTTTGAGATCTGAGAATAGCCATTTGCTTACACTTATTATTTTCTCTTATTTCAACAGCCCAATTATTGTGCTTTGGAACACTTAGGACAGTAATATTGGAAAATGGTATGAGTTTAAACGTCAGGCATGGCTTAGGTTATAAAGATCAGTGACATGATTTTCATGTTCTTTGTATTTCATTGTTTCAGACGAAGCTACTATGGAGGAAACTGGGCCAGTTTCAGCTTTTCAGGACTGTTGTCCTGGCTAAAGGAATACCAGGTAAAATTCTTGTCTGATATTGCAAGTCACTAGGTTGCTCCTTGTGTCCACTTATTGAGGAGATGTTTTCTTTTTTTGTCATGTGAGATAGATACCTTGTTTTCATTCTCTTACTTGGCAGAAACACACACAATTACCTTTTTAGCTAATGATATATATATATAACATTATATATACACATATATTCATATATATGATTTTCCTTTGAAGCATTTACAGAAATTTTAGTAGACATTGGGAAATCTCACCTATTATTAGTTGTTCTTTGTATTACTATATAAGAAGAAAAACAATGTACTATCAGTTATTTGAAGAAAGAAATTTAATTTGGAATATTCTCTGGCTTGTATGTTTATTTCTGTCATGTGCCAGAGGCAGTTAAAGGAAAAAGAAAGAAAAATATTGAAGTTCAGAAATTGTTTTTCCTATGGTAGCTTCTTGTTACTACAACTGTTGAATACCAATCATAAAGAAGAGTTTTAGAGATAAGTGGCTATGTGGTGTGGAGATTTAGTCACACTATATAGTTTACCATTTTTTATAAGACACATTTTGTATAGTTATGGGTATATGTGACTTGAATATAACTTATGCAGAGAATATCTTACATGCACTCAGACCATACTGTTTCTCAAATTAGTTGAGAAGGTTGGGAACATAGAATGATAATATTCTAGGAATCTATATTCAGCTAGTTAAAAATTAATACATACTTATAAAATTCCATTACTCTACTGAGCATGGTACTTGCTTTCATTGATTTAATGGAGTATATCAGCAGTAGCTCTCCTGAGGACAAAAACATGGGTGATAAAGCCACAGTGATATTATAGTTTAAATATCATTGCATAAAAATGAGTGTGTCCCACTGGACAACATGCAGAGACTGAGAGACTTTGAAATGCTTATCCCTAAATGGAATGCCTATATATCACATCATATCCCATCCATCAAAACCCAGGGATCTATACAGACGATGGAACAGAGGAGTATAAGAGCCAGAGGTGGTGGATGACTTGAAGGAAGCAGCATTTTCCTAACACAACGGGACCTCATAGACCTGTATACCAAAGCTAGCTTTTGGTAGATTTTATGTAGTTTTCCTCTGCCTTCTTTGAAGCTGGTACTCCATTAGAGTCAATTCAGTGACTCTGAAGCACTGACTTTTGTTGTGATAAAAATAAATACAGGAATTTAAGATGAGATACAATTTTTTTTTAAGCTCAGATCTTTCAATTTAGTGAAAATACCTTTTTCTGTGTTTTGTTTAGGAAAACAGTGATGTTGTGACTGAAAATTCATCATGGCAAGAACAAATACTTGAAAATGAGGAAGCTATTCTTCTTAGTAGCAAGGACAAAACAATTCAACATGTAGAAGTATTTTGTTATGCCAGGTATGAAAATTATTTACATAGCATTAAGTAAGAATAGCTCTTTGCTTCTTCACACTTCTTCAGGAAAATTGGTTAACAAGGATATTGCTGTAGTTAAATCGATACATTGGCTTTCCCATTTTTTTAGGTGTATCTTTTACTGTTCTCTAGTTTTGAAATAAGAACATCTAATAATGCCGTACATTTCATGTTATCTTTTTAAAAATCCCATTTTACAGTGGGGCTGTGCTGGTTAGTTTGTCAACTTCACACAAGCTCTGGCCCTCTGGGGAGGGGCAATTTCAACTGAGAAAATGCCACTAGGCCTGTATAAGCAAGCCTGCAGGGGCATTCTGCTGATTAATGATTGATATAAGAGGGACCAGCTCACTGGGACCAGTGCCACCCTTGGGCATTTGGTCCTGGATGGTATAAGGAAGCAGGCTGACAGCTCAGGTGATGGCCCAGATGTTAAAAGCACTTGCTGCTCTTGCAAAGGGCCCAGGTTTTATTTCTAACAACATGGTGGCTCACAACAATCTATAACTACTTCAAGGAGCTCAGGTGCCCTCTTCTTACTTCCTTGTACACCAGGCATGCACGTGGTATACATGCATACATGCAGGCAAAATACTCATATGCATAAAATAAAATAAATAGCCTTTTAAGAAAAAACACAGAATGTAGTCAAAAGGCATTGTTTTTACACTGCTATATATAAGTGTGGCCTAGCCACTATGGAAGTCAGTATGGATGCTTCTCAAATAAACTAGCAATAGATCTTCCATTTTTTTTTGAGACAGGGCTTCTCTGTGGCTTTGGAGGCTGTCCTGGAACTAGCTCTTGTAGACCAGGCTGGTCTCTAACTCACAGAGATCTGCCTGCCTCTGTCTCTGCCTCCCGAGTGCTGTGACTAAAGGTGTGCGCCATTACTACCCGGCTTAGATCTTCCATTTTTGAGTTAGGTTTGTTTTCTTGGCGTTCAATTGAATTTGTTGTGGATACTGGTCACTAATACTCTTGTCAGAAATATAGTTGGCAAAAGCTTTCTTCTACTTCATTTGACTGACAGTTTCCTTTGCTGTACACAGGCTGTTTAGCTTTGCACATTCCCATTACCCATTATGAGGGGCTGTTGTCTCCTACCCTATTGGTCCATGAGGTGGAAAGGTTGGAACCTTTTTTAGTGTTTGTCACTGTATCTTTTTATGCTGCTCTGCTCATGCTTCATCCTCCCAGAGTGATGTGATTACAAATGTATGAGGATTATTTTGTCAGAGTTTTATACTGAGTGCTGCTGCCCCTTTGAACATACTAAGCTTTTGCTATTCAAAGGTGCTTTCCTTTAAGTTATCTTTTGCAGTTAAATGACTGATTAATGAAAGGGAAGGAAAAGTACCTGCATTTGTTGGTTATTATATTTGTAGCTGTTTTATTCTTTTCCAAAGCCATGTGCATGATTTGTTACAAGTGGATAAACGGAAGTTCAGTGAGAGGTAGTTCTCATAGAACTGGGATTCCAAATCACAGTTTTCTAAGTCAGAAGCCTACGGTGTTTCCATTGTACCTCTTTTTGATTTTTTTTTTTTTTTTGTGAGAGAGGACTTTGCTAGA
The DNA here is from genome assembly GCF_003668045.3 of Cricetulus griseus. Classification (NCBI taxonomy): domain Eukaryota; kingdom Metazoa; phylum Chordata; class Mammalia; order Rodentia; family Cricetidae; genus Cricetulus; species Cricetulus griseus. The sequence continues at coordinate 58,914,433 of NC_048604.1, forward strand.
CTGCCTAGCCTTGATCTTTGAACTCACGAGGACATAAGGTATTCCAGTGTCCTTGATTTGTTGTGAGTGTAGGCTCAGAAATATTTCTTAGTTTATATGGGAGAAGTAAAGTAACCATATTTCTAGCTTTAATTCTTACACAGATTAGGAGAAAGCACACAGCATTAATTTTTTCTTACAAAGGAAAACATTTAATTGGGGGCTTACAGATCAGAGGATTTGTCCATTATAATTATGGTGTGACATGGTGGCATGCGGGCTGACATGGTGCTGGAGAAGGAGATTTCCCCATCTGTAGCTGCCTCTCTGATGTTTCCAGCAACATATTTTTTTTATTTATACACAGCTGTATATGTCTGTATGTGAGTTATGTGCACATGAATGCAAGTACCAGTGGAGGCGAGAGGCATCAGCTCCCCTAGAAATGGAATTACACTCAGTTGTGAGCCACATGATATGGGTGCTTGGAACTGAACTTGGGTCCTCCGGAAGTACAGCAAGTGCTGACTTCTGAGCCCTCCAGCTCTCCACCGACACATTTCAAACTTGCCTTGGCTTATGACTGTTTTTCTTCTGCTACTATTAAACTTCACAAAACTGCTTCCTCATTGGAACATGGAACACATGGGTATGTGCATGTGAGTGCTGGTGTCCCCAGAGACCAGAGATGTCAGATCCTGGAGCTAGAGTGTCAAGAGTGGCCTGATCATGGTTGCTAGGAGAGGAACCTGGGTCCTCTATAAGAGCAGACTTTCCTCTTAACTACTGAACCATTTCTTCAGTCCCTTCACCTTTCTTTTTCTTAATTAATTTTTTCCCATTTTACATGCCAACCCCGGTTCCCACTCCTTCCCCTTCTACTGGCCTCCCTACCTCCTCCCCTTCACTACCCCTCATCAACTCTTCAGAGGGGATAAGGCCTCCCATGGGGAGTCAACAAAAGTCTGGCATACCAAGCCCAGGCAGGACCAAGCCCCTCCCCCTGTATCAAGGCTGAGCAAGGTATCCCACCATAGGGTATGGACTCCAAAAAGCTAGTTCATGCACCCAGGAAAAGTCTTGGTCTCACTGCAAAGCCCCTGCCCTGCTACAGAAAGCCTCATAACTATCACTCACACGCAGCATTAATTATTCCCACTTGGTCACACAAATGCAAATAATTCTTAGACAAAAAAATTTGCATGCTAATTTCATATTCCTGTTTTTTCTTTAGCAAGAAAGTAATTTTTAAATTAATTTTGTCTGTGTATGTCTGTTTTTGTAAGTGTATGCACACATGCATGTGTGTGTGTGGAAATCAGAGAAAAACTTGCTGGAGTCACTTCTCCTTTCTGCCATGTGGTTCCTGGAATCAAGCTCAAGTTGTCAGAATTGGTGGTAAATACCTTTACTCACTGAGCCTAGGAAAAAGACATTTTATTGTTCTAAATTATGCCAAGAACATACTTGTTTTTCTATATTTTTGAATATTAATGAATAATATTTCCCCATTGTTGATATAAGGTTAAACAAGAATGAAAATATGCTTCTTCAATTAAAATGGACCAACTTTTTAGTGGATTAATACGATATCAAAAATGAAGATTTTATTGTGATAGAAATCTGAAATCTGACTTCTTCATTTGGAACTCCAAAACATAAACAGTAAACTTCTTGAACAGTATTAGCTGTGGCATTAGTCCAATATTTTGAGTATAGAGGTAGTTGTTTATTATTGTGTACAGCAAGTTTGTTTCAGGCTGTGAAAGCGTGCCAATTAATAGGTGTTGGAACAAGTAGACAGACAGTAGTGTATCAAGTAGGTTGACAGGATTTGTGGCTTGTTTGCGTGTTAGAGTACTAAGGAGTACTAAAGGCGCACTTTTAGCTTTCTATCCATGGTTACCAGCTAGATGGTTGTCATGATTCCACAAAAGTTCTCACACACACCTAAAATCTTCATATGGGAAAGAAAATGGACGATAATAGATTTATAATTATATTTTATTTATATATTCATTTATATTTTATTCATATAAATAAAATACATTTATATTATAACTTATTATAGAAAGTCTTTACCAAGACCTTTAGAGGATTCTACCTTAACTGTTTGGTTTAAAACTTAAGTACATTACACATTTTTAAATCCATCACACCAAAAAGGAAATCAAGTTACAAAATAAAACTTTGGTACCTTCTGCCCAATAAATTGTCATAAACAAAGTGTATCTCATATTAAGGAAAATGCTGTTTTGGTTGAGTAGGGAACCAGTGTTACCTGCTGCTAACCTTATGAAGATTTGTTCTAGGGAAATGTGATGAAAGGTTGATAATTCAGCTTTATTTATAATGTGTAAAAGCATTTAAGTTGGTGACAACTAGAGAAATTTCTACAATATATTATATTGCAGAAAGTCAAGATTAATACTATTTTATGGAACAGGTTCAGGTAGTCTGATTTCTGTAATTCTTTAGAGTAGTCATGGAATATTTACTTAGTTTTAGGAATAAACACCTGGAAAGCAGTATAACATAATATGCAAATCAAAAATGAATGGCCTTAGAACAAAGTGCATATATCAATTAAAAGATCACAATTTCCACAACATGCTATATTGGGGAAGAAAATGTGCAAATGATGAAAATAGTGAACTGTAGTTGGTATTTTCTTTAGGCTGCTAACAAGCTTCCCAAATAAAGACACAGAGACTTATTAGTTATGAAAGCTTGGCCTTAAGATTAGGCTTGTCCCATTAGCTGTCTTAACTTAATTTAACCTGTTCCTATTCATCTACATTTTGGCTTTTCTTTCATTCTGTATGTCCTATTTTCCTGTTTCCTTCTTCTCTGGCTGGCTGGCCCCTGGTGTCTCCCTGCCTCCTTTTCGTTCTCTAGAGCCTAAACTCTTCCCCCTACTTACTCTCCCTTCCCAAAAGTTCTGCCTATACTTCCTCCCTCAGTATTGGCTCCCTCAGTATTGGCTATTCAGCTTTTTATTAGACCAAGCAGGTGCATTAGGCAGGCAAGTTAAACAGCAGTACATCTTTACATAATAAACAATTGCAACACATCTATTCATAATTAAATAAATATTCCACAACAAACATATGTAACACATCTTTACATAGGTAAACAACTATTCCACAACATATATAAATGCAAAACATCTTTGCATAATTATACTAAGATTCTACAACAGCAAACACCAGTGCTAAATAAAGTAACCAGCTGGTTGGTAGGGTATATTTTTAACCCACATAAAGGATTACAAAGTATTAATATGGCAAATTCATTTAGAAGTACTCCTTGGTTATTACTACTAATTGATGAGTGACATCTAAGTTCTTTAAGCTACAGATCTTGACAGTTAGTTTTTTTAAAGGTGCATTTATACAAAGCAGTCAACATTTTTAGTTATGATAAATTGTTGTAAAAAGTGCAACCCATCTATAATGGCCTTTGAGATTCAGATTGGAAGTATAAGTGATATTTGTCTTAATTTACTACCTATTTGATAGTGAATGTTTTTTTTATAATTAAGAGCTTCTTTTGAGGGCTTACAATTAAATATCTGGCAGATACATTTTCATGGTTTTCAAATACATTTATGTTACTAAAATTGAACTGTTATTCTTAAATTTTCTTTGGCAGAGGAATATCTTTTATGAAAATGCTGCTCATATACAAACCACAATGTAAGGTTTTAAATTCATGGAAATGTCACCCTTTTGCTTAAAAGAATTTGGTTACACAGTAATTATTTGGTGATTTAGGAGTTTCTAGTGCCTTCATCACTTTTTTAGATATGAGCCTAATACTTGGAAGAACTCCAAAATTTCTTTGGTTAGTATGTTTTTATGCTTATATTTCTTGTTCAGCTAGGAACTTCACCAACTTGTGATGTTGAGAACACTGAAATTTAGTAGTTTGTCAAAGTAGGACAAATTCTAAAAAAGGATTTCCTTACACATTCCCTAAAGCCTTAGAGTTACTTACCCTTTGATTACAACTGTAATGAAATGTTTTGACTTTTAGCTTTCAGGTTGTCCAGCATTGGATAATGGATTTCGTTTACTACATAAAACTTCTTTTTACTTAATATACGAGATAGCTACTGAGTAAATCAGTTGTTATGCTCAATTTTCATGCTGTTCTCATCACGGTCTATAATAAAAGAAGTTGCCATATTCTATCTTGTCTGTGTAGTATAATTAATTACTCTGTCATTTCTTAGTCTAAACTTTAGGCATGTAACTTTTGCTGAAAGTCGTCATCTTAAGTTTTTTTAATTTTTGGAATGAAAGCAAATACAGACATGTGAATATTACTGTGGAAAAGATACAAATCACATTTTATATCATAACTTTTAAAGGATTTAACTTTTAATCTTTATTCGTGCATATGTATGTTTTGGTATGTGCCTCTGGGGTTAAAATTAAAGGCAGTTTTAAGTTCCTCAGCATGGCATTGGAACCCTGTTTTTTGTGTGTGTGTGTGTTTTTTTTTTTTTTTCTGAGAGAGCAGTGTGCTGGTTTGTTTTCATTGCTTGGCAAAAACCAGAGTCACCTCAACATTGAGAAATTGACTGCAGCTTGGCTTATGGGCATGTCTGTGGGGCAATTTCTTAATTCTAATTTGGTGTAGAAGGACCCAGCTCACTGTGGGCAGTGCAGTCCTCATGCAGGTGGTCCAGAGCAAGTTAAGAAAGGTAGCTAAGGTAGCCAGAGGAAATAATCCAGTAATAACTTACAATAACATAATTCAGTTTCTTTAAGATCTCTGTTTCAATTCCTACCTCCAGTTTCTTGAGTTCTTGTTTTGACTTCCTGCCATCGACTGGAACCTGTAAACCAAATAACTTTCCAAGTTGGCATTGGTCAGTGTTTTATTATACAAATAGAAATTAAAATAAGACAAGCAGCAAACATTCTGAACTGCTAAGCCAAGTTTCTAGGCCTGACTTTTTGTTTTTAATGTTAGTTGTAATGGTATGGCCAGAGTTCCCATCATATTAGACAATGTAGGTACAAGTTTTGAGTTTTTCCTTTTGACCTACAGGCAGTTGAACAAACTTAAGGTTTGATCTATACCTTATATTTGACTCTCTGTGTTTTATTCTCTGGATTTTCTTGGTGTCTGTTGTTAAGCCACCCTTTTTGTTTCTCATATGGTTAACTTGGATATTTTCTCTCTGCCTTTTAGTTAGTTTAGACAAGTGTCTATCTTGTGGATTTTCTCAAAGAACCAACTCTTTGATTCATTCATTCTTTGTATTCTCTTTGTTTCCATTTTATTGATTCCAGCCCCTGTTTGATTATTTCTTGTTGTCTGCCCCTCTTGTATATATGATTACTTCTTGTGGTTCTATAGCTTCCTGGTATGTTAAGTTGCTAATATGAGATCTCCCCAATTTTTTCAAATAGGCACTTAATGCTAGGAACATTCCTCTTAGCACTGATTTGTGTCCCATAAGTTTGGGTATGTTGTGTGTTCATTTTCATTGAATTCTAGAAAGTCTTTAATTTCTGTCTTTATTTTGGTCTTGACCCATTTTCCATTCAATAGAGTGTTGTTCAGTTTTCATGACTTTGTGAACTTTCTGTTGTTTCTGTTTTTGTTGAAATCCAGCTTTACTCTGTGGAGATCTGACAGGACGCAGGGAGCCATTTTCATTTTTTTAAAATCTCTTGAGGCTTACTTTATGACCAATTATGTGGTCAATTTTGGAGAAAGAACCGGGTTACCGAGAAGAAGGTATATTCCTCTGTGTTCTCATGAAATGTTCTGTAAATATCTGTTAGGTGTATTTGGCTTATAATGTCTTTAAGTGCCAGTATTTTTCTGTTTAGTTTTTGTCTGGATGACCCCTTCATTAGTGAGAGTGGGGTATTGAAGTCTCCAACCATCAATGTGTAAGAGTCAATATATGATTTAAGATATAGCAGTATTTCTTTTACAAAGTTAGATGCCCTTTGTCTTTGGGGCATAGATGTTAAGAATTGAAATGTCATCTTGGTGGATTTTTCCTTTGCAAAGGATATATTGTTCATCCCCATCTGTTTTGAATAGATTTGGTTCATAGTCTATTTTGTTAGTTATTAAAGTGGCTACTCCAGCTAGCTTTTTAGGTCCACTTGCTTGGGATATCCTTTTTCAACTGTCTACCCTGAGGTAATGCCTTTCTTTAAGGTTGAGATGTGTTTCTTGGATGCAGCAGGAGGATAGATCCTGTTTTCACATCTTTCTCATTGGGGAATTGAGACAGTTGATATTGAGAGATACCAATGACCAAAGTGTACACTTCCCTTCCTTGGTTTTGCTGATGTGAGATTACTTATTTCCTATGTTTTTATGAGTTTAGATAATCTCCTTTGGTTTGAGTTTTCCTCTTAGCACCTTCTGTAGGGCTGGATTTCTATATAGACATTGTTTAAACTTGATTCTTATCGTGGAATATCTTATGTTCCCCAATTTATGGTAATTGCAAGTTTTGCTTGGTATAGTAGTGTCGCTAGGCATTATGGTCTCTTAGAGTATGCCTGCAGCACATCTGTCCAGACCCCTCTGGCTTTTCCAGTCTCCTTCTTTTTGAATATTCTTTTATATGTTACTTGCTCCTTTTCTCTTGGTGCTTTTAATATTCTTTCTTGGTTCTCTGTGTTTAGTGTTTTGATTATTATGTGTTGAGGGAACTTTCTTTTCTGGTTCAGTCAATTTAGTGTTCTGTAAGCTTCTTGTACTTCTCTAGGCACCTCCTTCTTTAGGTTCTATGATTTTGTTGAAAATATTTTCTGGGCCTTTGAGCTGGGATCATTTTTCTTCCTCTATTTCTATCAGTCTTAGTTTTTTGTTTTTTTTTTTTCATGGATTTCCAAATTTCTAGGATGCTGTGTGTCAGGAATTTTTTAGATTTAGAATTTATTTTTGATAAGATGTATCCATTTCTTCTATCCTGTCTTAAATGCCTGAGATTCTCTCTCCCATCTCTTGTATTCTGTTGGTGAAGCTTGTCTCTGTAGTTACTGTTAGAACTCCTAAATTTTTCATTTCCAGAATTCCTTCAGTTTGTATTTTCTTCTATTTTCGTTTTTAGGTCTTTGTGACAAGTTTTATCCATTTCCTTCAACTGCTTGTTTTTTTTTTTATTGTCTTTCTTTAATGGGTTTATTTGTTTCCTCTTTGAGGACCTCTGTCTGCTTCATATAGTTGGTTTTAAGGTCTTTTTCTTGTGGTTCAGCTATGTTGGGATATTCTGGGCCTGCTGTGGTATGATAGCGGGACTCTAGTGGGGACATAGTCTCCTGGCTGTTATTATGTTCTTATGCTGGCTGGCATAAGGTGATTATAGGTTTAGTTACTAATTTCTGAGTTTGTCTTGGTGGGTGAGTGTTTTGTTCCTTGGTTTCTATTTTCTGTCTAGATAGTCACAGTGTGATGGCTGTGTGTTGCCTATTTTACTGTCCTGTTGGCTGGTATGTCCATAGGGAGGTCAAGAGGGTTTGTCTGTGGGATCCACAGGAGAAATAGGCAGGAGGGAAGGGACATCACAGCTTGTGATCTGTTGCAGGACTCGTGATGTGTGTGTGGGGGTGGGGGTGGTGGGGTGGTGGTGGTGGTCCTAGGGGAATATAGAGAATGGAGAAGTTCTGTGGGTGGCCTGCCTGTTTTTCTGGCAGGGAAGACCTGAGCCTGAGTCTGAGCAGTAGGTCTCCACTTGAGTTGGATATAGTGACAAGTGGGGGCAAAGGAGTTTAGGAGGGGATAGACTATGGGATCCACAGGAGATGAGAGAAGAGAGTCTGAAGCTAATGTTCTGTTATAGCTGTAGGGACAGGTCTGAGGGATTGGTTCTGGTGTAGCAGATTGGAGAAGATCCATGGGCACCCTGCCTGGTTTTCTAGCATGCATGGCTTCTGGTTGGGCAAGTAGAGTCCACTTGAGCTGGGGACTAGGATACAGTGATAACTGCTAAGAAGGAGGTGAGGAGGGGATAGTCTGTGGGGTGTACAGGCAGTATGGGAAGGGTGGAAGGGAGACTGAAGCTGGTACTTTGTTGCAGCATTAGGAAGAACCAGAAGGATTGGGTCTAGGGGAAACAGAAAGTGTGGGTGTGGTTTGTGTAGATGCTACCTGGCTGTCCTGCATGCTGGTGTTTAATTTCTTAACCTGTGACTATCATTCTAGTCTTTTATTTCTACTGTACACAGAGTTTCAAATTTATAAATCTCTTGGCTTAACTTTTTCTACTTTCTACAGATGAGCATTTTTATATCAAAATATGATTAACATGTCTATTGTTTTCCTTGCTCAGCTCATGTTTAGGTAGATATGTTGGTGAGAATTTTTTTTTCATTTGTGGATCTGTTTTTTTTTTTTAATTTATTAGTTCTAGTTAGGGAACAAGCTTGTTTCACATGTAAGTCCCTTCTCCCTCTCCCTCCTCTCACCCCCATCCCTCCTCCCCCACCCCCAACTTACCCCCCACCCCATCCACCCACCACTCCCAGGCAGGGTAGGGCCCTCAACGGGGCTCTGAAAAGTCCACTAAATCTTCCTGTGCTGGTCCTGGGCCCTTCCCCATGTGTCCAGGGCCAGAGTGTAACCCTTCATGTGGGATGGGCTCTCAAAGTCCCTTCTTGTGCCAGGGAAAAATACTAATCCACCACCAGAGGCTCCTTGGAGTGCAGAGGCCTCCTTATTGACATCCATGTTCAGGGGTCTGGATTAGTCTTGTACTGGCCTCCCAGACAGCATCTGGGGTGGATGTGCTCTCCCTTGTTCAGGGTTGGTGAGAATTTAATGGTGTAGTTTGTGACATGAATTTGAAAGAGCAAGGTAGGTATATGGAAGGGTTTCTAAGGAGTAAAGGGGAGTGAAAATGATGTAATAATATAATCTCAAAAAGAAATGGGAAGGAAATCGACTTTTGCCTACATATGTCATTTCATACATAGTTTATTAAGCATAAGATACCTATAATAGGTTTTTAAATAACATTTTTATTCTTTGATAATTCCATACAGTGTATTTTGATCATGTTCACTTTCTTCACCACCTACCATATACACCCTCTCAACCCTACCTCCCTACTAAGCTAAATTGAGTTTTCTCCTATATTTTTCTTTTTTTTAATTATTTACTTTATGTATGTAGGTGTTTGCCTTCGTGAATATCTTTATGAGGGTATTGGATTCCCAGTAAGTAAACATGTTGGTTAGAGCAGGATACTTACTGGCATGCTTTCCCACTATGAGAGATTTTTATCCCTCTGGGAATGTTAGCCCAAATTAACTTTCTTCTGTAAGTTGCCTTGGTCATGGTGTGTTACCACAGAAACAGAAAAGTAACTGACATGTCACATGATATAAAGCAGAGAGAATGAACTAGGCAGGATGAGACCTTAAGATTTCAAACTCCACCCTCAATGACATAATTCCTCTAGGAAGACCATACCTCCTAAACTTGCCACATTGTACTACCAACTGTGGAGCAAGTATTTGAATTCCTGAGACCATGGCAGGGGTAATTTTTTTCTATTTCTTTTTATTTAAATTAGAAACAAGCTTGTTTTACATGTCAATCCCAGTTCCCTCCCTCCCCTTCTCCCCTCCTCCCCTGCCCTCACCCCACTAACCCCTTATCCCATTCCCTTTCTTCTCCCCAGGGAGGGTGAGGCTTTCCATGGTGGACCTTCAAAGTCTGCCATATCATTTGGAGCAGGGCCTAGGCCCTCCTCCATGTGTCTAGGCTGAGAGACTATGGCAGGGGTAATATCTAATTTAAATTGCCACCTTTCATTCCTAAGTCTCCTATTCTTTTATAGTTGTAACACTATTTAAAAGCACAAAGTGTCTTTTCTGAGTTTCTAGGCCATCTCCTAATTAACCGCCTGTAAAATCAAAAACAACTTACACATATCTAACATATATTGGCACTGAATGCACATTAACATTCCAAAGGGAAGAAGGGCCATAGTGAGGAAATACTGGATCACAACACGGCTCTGGCATTTCCACCATCATGGGGTCTCCACTGCGGGTCCAGGTTTCACTTTCACAGCTTCACACAATGAGCACTTACCATGTCTTGCCCTCCTAGGTTCATCATGTAGGGACTCCCTTATTCACTGTTGCCTGGCCTGTAGCTTTCTAAAACCACAGAGAAAGAGTCCACGACTCCTTTACTCTTAAATCCTTCATAGCTCTCAAGCCAACACTGCCCAGATGATATTTCTAAAGCTGCCAGCTTGGGATGGAATTTGGCCCCCTGAAAGCCATTTGCAGCAGCTTTTCTTGTTGCTTCATAGGAGCAGAAACTCCATTGGATCCTTTACAAGCTGGAGGCTTAGTTTCCAGGGGTCTTGTTCTGAGGACAACATTAGAGTTATTCCAGGATCAAGCAGGAGGCCTCTCCTTAATCACCTTTCCCTGATCTCATTTCCTTCAGCATAAGCCTCGTGTTCAACATGGCTCCCTTGTGTTCCTGTTTTCTAAGCTACAGATTTTGTTTTTATTTCTGCCCTATTTCCTCTTTTTTAAATTGTAGACATGTATAAGATTAACTGCTAATCACCGTGTGACCATCATTATTAGGGTACCTTGAAATCTCTGCCAAAGAAATTAGTTCATCATTTTTAAATTTAGCCTCAGGTATGTTCTAAGGTTAAAGACAGAAAGCAGCCTCCTTCTTCGTCAAATTATGGCATGAGTGGTCTCTAGCCTTTTGCTAAAGATGTTTCTTTCTGAAACCTCCTTAGGTGAACCTCTACAGTCCACATTGCTGTCAGCATTACTGCCTTTCAGTCTCCAGCTAGGATGTTCAATAAGTTCTGCTTAATAGCATTCAACTGTTTTATTAGTCCAGAGTCCCACAGTCTACCATGTTTGTTCACAATAGCTCACTCTCTGGAACCAAGGTAGTACTTGCTTTTTTCACTGTTTTGATAAAATACCATGACCAAGGCAATTTACACAAGAAAGGGAGTGTAAAAAGGAGTCTGTCATGGCAAGAAAGAGTGGTAACAAACAGTGTCTTGGTGGGTGGAGCAGGGTGTTGAGAGCCCATCTCTTGATCCATAAACATGCAGCAGAGGGAGCAAAAGGAGTAGACTGGGAGATTAAACTCTCAAAATCTATCCTCAATGATGGACTTCTTCCAGTAAGGCCACCCCTCCCAAACTTCCCAGACTGCAACACCACCTATGGACCAAGTATTTGAATGCCTAAGGCTATGGGGAATATTTCTCATTCAGATCACTGCACTTGGAAACAGATGCCCGTCCGGATTGTCTTCTTTTTTAATTTTAGAATATTGACATAAACTTTACTGAGTATCCTTCGTCCAAATTCTTGCAAGGTTTAAAATCTTTTGGTTACTAACATGATGCTCAGAAGGTTATGGATGTGGTAACATTTAATATTTGAGGATGTAGCTTAGGCATGTTCAATCTGTACTACAAAACCAAAGGGCAAGTACAAAGGTATTGATAAATACATGCAAGATAAACTGCATCCATGTTTTATAGCTCAGAATAAGTCTGATTGTTTTTGAAATTTAAAATTTTCTACCTACATAGACTGTTAATATGTGATTATATTTGGAACCAGAGTCATTTTGATATTATGAGGGGTGAGAAGAATAGCCCATATAACAAAACATGATAAGGGGCAAAATACGGGGACTCAAGATGATTAGTTGGGTGTGAAAGCAGTTTAAATGAAATGATAATATTTTCAAAGAGGGAAGATACTTGTTTGAGAGGCATAAAGAGTAAGATTTTTCAGGAGGTAGGGTTTAGGCTTGATAGTAGAAGGGCCACCGTTAGCTCTTTTTTTGAGGGTGGTTTCAGAGACAGGGTTTCTCTGTGGCTTTGGAGGCTGTCCTGGAACTAGCTCTTGTAGCCCAAGCTGGTCTCAAACTCAGAGAGATCTACCTGCCTCTGCCTCCCGAGTGCTGGGATTAAAGGCATGCACCACCATAGCTCGGCTACCATTAGCTCTTAAACATTCAGTTAGCATATGCTCAGTTAACAGACATTAAATACAAGGAATTGGGACCAGATATTGAACAAGAAGAGTGGATTTTCTGGAACAGAAATTCACAATGTAGGCAAGCCAAATATGAGTCTGTTGTATCAAGATAACAATCTACTAAGAATGCTCTCTCTAGTAATAACCTTGGAAATGAAGCTTTTAGTGGAGTAATAAATATCAGTAGTAAATAGGAAACACGTGAAAAGACCCGGTAGGTACCACAAAATAATAGGAAAAGTGATATGACACATTTTCCCCTCTTGACTGAAGGTATGTCTGTCACACTACCAAATCCAAAGAGCCTCACTATTAATCCTCTGACAGTTACCATTATTGAGCATTTGTTCTACCCCAGGTACAATGTTGGCTGCTTTACATGGAATGTGTTTAGTTTTAGACCAGACTTGGTGGTAGGTCCTATTATCCCTGGAAAGTATACGACTAGAGAAGAGAAATACATTTGGAGTGTTAATCTGTAATGATGTTGGGTTTATAGCTCTTTGTTAATTTTGATAATTACACTGTGCTGGTTTGCTTTTAAAGTAAGATTCCCTTGTCCTAAATTCTGCCTTAAATTCTCAAAAATGTTTCATGTTCATGATCTCTTCTATATCTTAAATTTCAAATTTCATATTGAAACTTTAACAATACATGCCCTGAACTTAAGACACAAGGATAGAGGAATCACACTTGCCATGAAAAGTTTAACGCAGTAAGTAAATTGTAGCAGGATAGAAATATCAGAAGCATGATCCTGATTATTATCATAATTTCTTATTAGTCAGGATTTGCACAAAGATGTTGAAGAAGCTGGTGCACTGCAGAAAAATCATGCTTCTGTGACAGCCGTGCACTCCATAGAGCCTGCAGAGCCTGCTTGCCTGCCTACTGCAGATGAGTCATTAAGCACCCAGAGCTGTGAAACACCAGCAGATCACACTCAGAACAGTGATCCAGAGAGTTCACTAGAAGTAAATGATGCTGAAGCAGCAGGAGAAAAAGAAAATCATAGCGATGATAAACCTTCAGAAGAAGAGACAAGTGAAAATGTGCCTAAAGTACAAGACAACACAGAGCCACCAAAGAAAAATAGAATTACTTACTCACAGATTATAAAAGAAGGAAGACGATTTAATGTTGATTTAGTATCAAAAGTAAGTACCAATTTTATACATCTTAGCATAGAACAACAATATTGAAAGTAGCATCTGGATCTCTAAGTGCACTTTTCTTCATTTTAGTTTCTGAATTGAAAAGTGCTTGTTTTATATAAAGATTGTGAACACAATTTTATAATTCAGTTACAAAATAGCTGTTTTAAGCATAGGTTAAAAGTGCACTAGAATGTTAGTATGAATATATTTGCTGCACTTTTAAACTATTCTAAATATTTTTGTACACAAAGAATGCTATTGTAAAGGGCAAGTAGCTCATCCTAATATTCTAATTTGTGGGCACTATGAATTTCATCAGAAGAAAAATTCTATTGAATTTGTGTTCAAATCTCATTCTTGGCAATAAATTTTATAAAAGTGTTTTTAGTCCTTATGAAATTGATCTCAATATAAGTGTTCCAAATAAACAAATGCATTTTTAAAAATCATGTGGTCAGGTTTGAGGACATTGGAGCATACCTTTCTACCGGTGGCAAAGGATGTGAAGAATTCTTTTGTCTTTGCTGGTGCTTCCATAATTAACTCTAATGTTAGCTCATTGTAATTTCTGATGACGTTGCTGGATCTTGGGAGGCTTCAATACTGCATTGGGTTCATAAGGAACAAGGTTACTTTTGTTGAGAATAATAGTAAAATTTCTAGTCAAACTTGCCGTAAAGGGTGTGATAGAGAAAGGGAAGGGACAACCTTACATTTTGCTGATGAAATCCGTATGTCCATTCCCCTGTTCACTTTGAACTTAGAGTGTGGAAATATGAATATTTCCCTACATAAAATACTGTACTACTCAGAATATTAGAGAACAATCAACATAAAAGTTTTTTTCAACTAAAAGAGATTCTAAGTAAGCTTATATACTTCAATTATTGAGCCAATGTGCCAAATAGACAAAAAAAATGTTTAAAATGCTTCTGATTATTTTAGTGTAATTGCACCTTTTTTCTTCTCTCATCAATGTGAAATTGCTATGGTAGATCACTTATTTAATATTTGTTTTTATTCTTCTGTAAAAACTGAAACTCACTTGTTTTAAGCTTTATTTGACTTAAGAATGAATTTTTGGTCTGTATTAATATTTTTAAAATTATGCCTCTTCATGGAGTATTACATCAGAAATAATTATTTTTTAAACAAATGAAAAACAACATTTATTCTATAGAGTTAAGACTTGTCATTTTCAAAATAATGTGTATCAGCTTTATAGTGTTAGGAATGAGGTAATTAAATAACATGGCATAATTATTTAGTCAGAGTATTTGGATGAATTTCTAAAATTGAGACACTAACTTTGGTTAGCACAAGACTAAAGTACTATGATAGTTTACAAAATTGCCCATAATTAATATTAATTAGCAGATCATCTTCTTGGTTGCTCAAATTATGAATGAGATCAAAATTTTGAGCTGCCATATTTTTGTATAGTCAAACATTTTATTTAATTTTCTCCAGTTAGTATAGATAAAGCTTTTATCTTTTTATGTATTGAGTTACAAATTATAAGTACCATGATCATAGGAAATAGCCAGGTATAATATTTATACATATGGTTGAATTTCAAACATGCTAGAAAATAATACTGTTTAAAGTTGTATTTTTCTTTCTGGTATTAGTTATGATGTATGCTGAAAGATTAAGTCAGTCCTTCATAGAAATATCAATAGTAAAATTGTTCACTTCTTGAAAAGGTCAGATAACATATAAACTTTTGAGGGGCTTAGAATTTGACTCTTTTATGGAAATTTATCATAAATCTATTTGAGGTTATTTTGCTTGATTTTGGTTGGTTTGTCTACACTGATGGCATGGGGTGGTCCACTATACTCATCTCTTCTTATAACCAACTGGCTGTATTTCTAGTTCAAAATTTTGTATCTTCAGATCCTGAGGTGTCATATCACTCAGATGACAAGGATATTTCAGAAGGAAATACAGTGGATATGTTAATATACTGTGTGCAGTGTAAGATTCTTAGCAGACCTGGAAGAGATTTCATAACTAAACCCATTAACATTTCTGTAATGAAACTCATGAATGCTCATACATCATCCAGACAAGAGTAGAAGAACCATTTAGGAGCTGAGATTTTACTGCCAGAACAAGTTACGAAAAAACTTTTTAAACTATACAGTTTTTTGGTAATGAACTGTGAACATTTAATGAATTAGTTTTGGATTTTAAAATGTATATAAAACTTAAATTCTAACAGACTTGTGTGTGTGTGTGTGTGTGTGTGTGTGTGTGTGTGTGTGTGTGTGTGTGTGTGTGTGTGTATGCGTGTGGTGATTACCATTTTCCATTATTTTGCCTTTGATCGTATCTTCTCAAACGCTTTCTGCCTACAGCTTCTCTATTCTCGGGGATTACTAATTGATCTTCTAATCAAATCGAACGTTAGTCGATATGCAGAGTTTAAAAATGTTACAAGGATTCTTGCATTTCGAGAAGGAATTGTGGAACAGGTACTGTGCTGTTCAGCTGTGTGAGTAAAGTTACTATTACTCATTTAGAAGAATAAGAAAGGACAATTACCATTTTTCTAGTAAGGCAGTGACTTCCAACTTTGCACGGTTGTTTATAAATATAAATACAAAATTTGCTTCATTATGTTATATTTTTGAACATTTATCCCCTAGGTTGATTTTAATGTTGAGGAAATGCTAGTTTCAGGCAGCAGTACTATATTTCATTTGTCATTTGTTCCCTATTAGGGGTGACATGTCATTGGCCTTTTAATGGTATGAAGAACAACTTGACAAAATTAAGTAACAGAGCTCTCAAATTAATTAGCTCTGTAGTTAACAGAGATGCTGTTAGAACTGATGGAAGGTGACATGAAGGAGCCAGAATGGAATGGAAATGATGACCTTGTAATGAGAAAGGAATGAAAAGTATAATCTGGAATACTGTGTCATTAGGAAGCATTCTAAAATCATCTTCACTTTCAAATACTTTTCAGGTTCCCTGTTCGAGAGCGGATGTCTTCAATAGCAAACGACTTACTATGGTAGAAAAACGAATGCTTATGAAATTTCTAACATTTTGTATGGAATATGAAGAACATCCTGATGAATACAAAGGTATTGCTTTCCAATATTGTTTGCTAATTATGTGTGATTTTAATTTTAATCTGCTTCCTCAATTTGGTAAACAACTAATTATTCTTAAATGCATTCTAACTCAACTGTATCCAGTAAGTTAGCCATAGCAACATGGTACTATTTAAATTCATTCAAATCCTGAAAAGTTCATTCCCTCAGTCATGCTAGTCATATTTCAAGTGCTTGGTTTCCATGTGTTTCTATTGACTATAATACAGATGTTTTCAACATTGCCAGAATGTTATGGCAGCCTATCATTTTTATTCTTTTTAAATAAAATAATATGGTTAACTGATTATTTGATTTATGTGTGTATGGCTGTAGGAATTGAACATAAGACCTGGTTCATAAGATATACCCTATTAATTGATTGTTGATATATGACATTCTTTTTGTTATTTCATCTTTATTTTGTCAATAATAATAATAATGATGATAATAATAATTATAAATGTGTATGGATGTCACTTTTCAGGACTGCTTTTACTTGAAGTATTTGGTTTGATTGACATAAATGCTATGTAATATATAGTGGAAACCTCTAGATTTAGAGAAGCTGTGGTTTCCAATCTTAGCTTTAAACCTTTTAATCTTAAGGACAGTTATTTCAGCTTGTTGAAAATTGATTTATTGTTTTAATGTCAGCTGCTTTTTAACTACATTGGGTTGGAAAATTGTCCAAAATTAAATTTTATTTTGATCGTTTATATATAAAATTCAATGAGAATTACATCATGATTTGTTTTGATAGAATCCTGAAAACCCAATTCTTGCTATTAAAGCCTCAATAAAGTTGTCCTTTCCAGTGCCAAAACTTAGAGACTGTCAGTCAGTTAGTTTCTATCACTTTTACTAACCTAGCTTATTTCCCTGAAGTAATGGCCTTTGACACAGGATTGTTTCTTCCTACTAGTAATACCTTTGCTTGTTTTCTCTTACATAATGAAAGGATTAGTTTTGTAGGTATTCCTTATTATTGAAGTGTGACTGTTGGTATGTTGGCTTCCATCATCCACAAAGAAACTAGTTTCATTATTTTTCAGTAAAAGTTTTTTTTATTCTAGGTTTGAATGCAAAGTACATATTTAACCAAAGTAAAATGCAAAATATAACAAAAGTGACATTTTTACTAATGCATTTTATCAGTTCATTGCATTTTATCTTAATATTTTCAGATATGTGTTGACATTATTATATAGTCTAAATGCTAATGAATTGAGGTATTGACATCCATCCTAATTCATTGAGTTGTTTAATGTCTTCCTGGATTTTCATATCAATAAAATACTAAACAAAGATTCATCATTTAAAGCTTAAAAACTATTTCATCAATTTATTTAGGATAATGAGGTTGTTTCCATATTTTGTTCTTAAGACCAATAGTACATGTCCAAAATTTGTACTAATAAGGATCACTTGTATCTTGTTTTTAGCCTTTAACAGACTTGGCTATTAATGTGGGATTTTTTTAAAAATAGAAATTAAATTTTATTTTAATTGATAATTTTCCTCTTTTCACAGCATATGAGGAAACTACATTTTCTGAATATTTAAAAACTCAAAAATTAACCCCCAATCTACAATATTTTGTCCTGCATTCAATTGCAATGACACCGGAGACAACAAGTAGTACTGTCGATGGTCTCAAAGCTACCAAAACCTTTCTTCGCTGTCTTGGGCGGTATGGCAACACTCCATTTCTGTTTCCTTTATATGGCCAAGGAGAACTCCCACAGTGTTTTTGCAGGTAAGTTACAATTTATGTCTTCTGAAAGAACTGTTTGAATAACATGAAAATTAGACAAAGGTGAGCTTGGTGGTGCATCCCTGTATTCCTAGCATGTGGGATGTGAAGGAAGTTGGGTTAGGAGTTTAAGGTTCTCTTGGCTGCATAGCACATTGAGGCTTGGCTGAGCTTTAAAAGCTCCTACCTTAAAATAAATTCAATAAAGAGTTAGTATACGCAAACATAGTACATTCTCTTTTTAGAGGCGAGTTAATGTTTTTTGGTTCCATCTAAATAATAGATTCAGTTTAGCCTGTTTTTGAACTTGATAAAATATTATAAATTCCCATTGTCACCCAACATTATGTTTTAATGTTATCATATACATGTATGCATTTTTATTTTTTATGTTTATATTTTTCCTTATTCATATATTCTATTCATATAATTTTCACTGTGAGATTAGTCAATTGTGAATGTACTATAAGCTACTTTTCCCATTTTTTCTGTTCATGTTTTCTATTAATGTCCTTCTGTATGTGTCTTAGTTAGGGTTTCTGTTGCTATGATGAAACACCATGACTAAGGCAACTTGGGGAGGAAAGGGTTTATTGGCTTACACTTCTAATTGGTCTTACTAATAAAAATGAGCAGCCAGATATAGGGGCAAATGCTAGAAGATCAAAGAGAGAAAAGATAAGCTACAGCCAACTCTTACCTTGCTAATTCCTCAGCTGAAAAGAGTTCTGTCTCCTCCTGCCTTATATTTCTCTCTCTGCCTAGCCATATCATTTCCTGTTTAATTGTACAGACCTCCAGACCTCTATGGTTAAATAGTGGCTAGCCCCACTCTCTGATCTTCAGGCCAGCTTTATTTGTTAGAGTATAAACAACATAGCAGCACATTTTCCATTTTATGCCTAAAAATAGAAAGAAGGTGTTAACTAATTTAAGAAGAAAAACTATATACAATAAGTACGATAACTATATACAATATATACAGGCAATAAATATATCAACAATTGTCTGTTCCACTATCAGTTGACCGATTCAGAGAAAATACTATCTATCCTATCTTGGTGAGTCCAAAAGGTTGTACCTAATTCACTTTCTATTCTAACTTGAATTACCAAAACTATCTTCTTATGTCTCTCAACCTTATACATTTTTTTCTTCTTTAAATTTAAATTAGAAACAAGTTTCTTTTACATGTCAGTCTCAGTTCCCTCTCCCTCCCCTCCTCCCTTGCCCCCAAACAACCCTCTTATCCTAACCCCTTTGCTGCTCCTCAGGGAGGGTGAAGCCTTCCTTGGGGGATCTTAAAAGTCTGTCATATCATTTGGAGCAGGGCCTAGATCCTCCCCAGTGTGTCTAGGCTGCGAGAGTATCCCCCTATGAGGAGAGGGCTCCCAAATTTAATTGTGGACTAGAGGTAAATACTGATCCACTACCAGTCGCCACATAGATTGTCCAGACCTCCAAACTGACTTCCTTCTTCAGGGGGTCTGGAACAGTCCTTTGTGGGTTTCCTAGCTATCAGTCTGGGGTCCAGGAGATCCCCCTTGTTCAGGTCAGCTGTTTCTGTGGGTTTCTCCAGCCTGGTCTTGACCCCTTTGCTCATCACTCCTCCCTCTCTGCAACTGGATTCCAGAGTTCAGCTCAGTGTTTAGTTGTGAGTGTCTGCGTCTGCTTCTATCAGCTACTGGATGATGGCTCTAGGATGGAATATAAGGTAATCATCAATCTCATTATCCGAGAAGGGCTTTTAAGGTAGCCTCTCTACTATTGCTTAGATTATTAGTTGGGGTTGACCTTTTAGATCTCTGGACATTTCCATAGTGTCAGAATTCTCTTTAAACCTATAATGGCTCCCTCTATGATGATATCCCTTTTCTTGCTCTCCTCCATTCCTCCCCTGACTCCATCTTCCTGCTCTCTCATGTCCTCCTCTCCCCTCCCCTTCTCTTTCTTCTCACTCCCTTTCCCCTCCCCCCATCATCCACATTATCTTAGGAGATCCTGTCCCTTTCCCCTTCTTCAAGGGACCATTTGCGTCTTTCTTAGGGTCCTCCTTCTTTCCTAGCTTCTCTGGCAGTGTGGATTGTAGGCTGCTACTTTTTTGCTCTAGATCTAAAATCCATATAAGAGTGAGTACATTTTGTCTTTTTGTGACGGGGTTACCTCAGGATTGTTTCTTCTAGTTCCATCCAATTGCCTGGGAATTTCAAGATGCCATTGTTTTTTTCCACTGAGTAGTACTCCATTGTGTAAATGTATGATATTTTCTCCATTCATTCCTCAGTTGAGGGTCATCTTGGTTGCTTCCAGGTTCTGGTTATTACATATAATGCTACTATGAACATAATTGGACATATGCCCTTGTTGTATGAATTTGCATTCTTTGGGTATATGCCCAAGAGAGGAATTGCTGGATCTTGAGGTAAACTGATTCCCATTTTCTTGAGAAACTGCCAAACTGTTTTCCAAAGTGGCTGTACCAGTTTGCACTCCCACCAGCAGTGGAGAATTGTTCCCCTTTCTTCACATCCTCCCCAGCATAAACTGTCATTGGTGTTTTTGATTTTGGCCATTCTGATAGGAGTAAGATGGTATCTCAGAGTTGTTTGTATTTGCATTTCCCTGATGGATAAGGATGTTGAACACCTTCTGGTGTCTTTCAGCCATTAGAGATTCCTCCATTGAGAATTCTCTATTTAGTTCTGTACCTCACTTTTTAATTGGATTAGTTAGTGTTTTGAGACTAGTTTCTTGAGTTCTTTGTATATTTTGAAAATCAGCTCTCTGTCAGATGTGGGGTTGGTGACTATCTTTTCCCACTCCTTGGGCTGCCATTTTGTCTTGCTGACTGTGTCGTTTGCCTTACAGAAGCTTCTCTGTTTCAGGAGGTCCCATTTATTATTTGTCGATCTCAATGTTTGTGCTGCTGGTTTTATGTTCAGGAAGCAGTCTCCTGTACCAATTTGTTCCAGGGTACCACCTACTTTCTCTTCTAAGAAGTTCAGTGTGGCTGGATTTATGTTGAGGTCTTTGATCCATTTGGACTTAAGTTTTGTGCATGGCGATAAATATGGATCTATCTGCAGTCTTCTACATGCCAGCATCCAGTTATGCCAGCACCATTTGTTGAAGATGCTCTCTTTATTCCATCGTATAAATTTAGCTTGGTTGTCAAAAATCAGATGTTCGTAGGTATATGGGTTAATATCAGGATTTTCAGTTCGATTGGTTTACCTGTCTATTTTTGTGCCAATAGCAAGCTGGTTTTAGGACTATTGCTCCGTAATAGAGCTTGAAGCCAGGGTTGGTGATGCCTCCGGAAATTCTTTTATTATACAGGGTTATTTTGGCTATCCTGGGTCTTTTGTTTCCATATAAAGTTGAGAATTTTTCTGTTAAGTTCTGTGAAGAATTGTGCTAGGATTTTGAAGGGGATTGCATTGAATCTGTAGAATGCTTTTCGCAAGATTGCCATTTTTAATATGTTGATCCTACCTACCTAAGAACATGGGAGATCCTTCCATTTTCTGGTATCTTTTTAAATTTCTTTCTTTAAAGACTCAAAATTCTTATGATACAGGTCTTTCACCTTTTTGGTTAGTGTTATTACCCCAAGATATTTTATGTTGTTTGTGGTAATGGTAAAGGGTGACATTTCTCTGATTTCTTTCTCAGCCCATTTATTGTCTGTATATAGCAGGGCTACTGATTTTTGTGAGTTAATCTTGTATCCTGCCACTTTGCTGTAGGTGTTTATTAGCTGTAGGAGTTCCCTGGTAGATTTTTTTGGGTCACTTATGTAGACTATCATATCATCTGCAAATAGTGAAAGTTTAACTTCTTCCTTTCCAATTTGTATCCCCTTGATCTCCTTTTGTTGTCTTATTGCTCTAGGTAGAACTTTAAGGGCAATATTGAAGAGATATGGAGAGAGTGGACAGCCTTGTCATGTCCCTGATTTTAGAGGAATTGCATTGAGTTTCTCTCCATTTATGTTGTTGTTGGCTTTTGGCTTGCTGTATATTGCTTTTATTATTATTATTTTTGGTTTTTATCTTTCATTTCTTTAAGGAATATTCTCATATCCTCTTTGTTGCCCTCTGTCATTTTCATCAAGATGTTTTTAAGGTTATTCTCTTCTGCTACATATGCGTTGTGATGTTCAGGTCATGCTGGTGTAGAGTTCCTAGACTCCAGTCGTGACATATTGGTTTTTCTGTTATTAAATGTGTTTTTATATTGTCTTCTACCCATTCCTTCATCCAGTGGGTGTAGAGGGAGTCTCTTATTCTCCTGGTGGGTACGGGACCAACATTCCCTTCTGGTGGGTGCAAATAGGTCCAATACTGTGATATCTCTCCTCTTCCCATGGATGGAGTCAGGATTGGTACTGGGGCCTTGGCAGTCTCTGGGTGGGCTGGAACCCTCTGGGATAGGATTTGCCCTGTGAGCAGTCTCTAGGCCTCAGGTGTTTCTGAGCTGGGCAGAGGAAGGCTGGCCAGAAACAAGCCCAAGCTTACTTAGTCCCGTGGATCAACCTTATACATTTTATACCACTTCAGTGAACTTCTTTTCTGAATCTGGTAACAAGAAAAATTTATAACTATAAAGTCTTCAACTACATCAGAGACCCAAGAAGGAAATAGTATTACCTGAGTAAGCAGGAAATGTAAGCAAATGACTTACAAAAAATGTGAGAAATGACAGAAAGAGCTGGCTGCCTGGACAATAACCCAAAATTCTTTGCAAGTTTGGGGCATCCATCTTTAGCCTACAGGCTAGCATATCTGGCAGATGTTTCTGTGCAGCAGCATATTCTAAAGGGCTGTCTCACCTTGTCAGAGCTTAGCAGTCCTTTCTTTTGTGTCCTGCTTGTCCAATTTGGACAGCATACTGTCAACAGTCAAGGCATGAGCCCTTTCTTGCCCAGTGTCTAACTTTGCCACAAAGAAAAGTAAACTCCGCATGGAGTTTCTTTGATGCCCACCATGTCTGAAGTAGATTGCTGTTGCCAGGAGCAGACATGTCTCATGTCATAAAAAAAGAATCTATGCTATTAAAACATCTTAAATGCCATATTCTGTAGATCTCTGAATTGTTTGAAGGCGACCTGTCTATCTAAGATCTATCTGTTTGACCTTGAAAACATGCCAAATATGACTACAAGTTCAATTGTAGTAAGTGACTATTTGCTAGCCAGCATTTCCTTATTATCCTAAATAGTTGGAATAATAACTTCCAAGGGCTGGAAATCTGCATTACATTATTAAATGTGGTGCATAGGTACCATACCTTAAACAGGATTTGAAATGAATGCACAGTATGTTATAACAAAAGGAGTCTCAATTTTGTATCAGTATACAAAAAATCCAAACCAATGTAAAATATGTAAAACTAGTAGTTGCTGTTTTGCTTTGAAAATAGATTCAATAATCCTCCTTTTTTCTTTTCAGAGTAGATTCAATAATCTACCCTATCCAATCATAATCTGTATCTGCTTTTTTGTTTTTTTCCAACAAGAAACTCTGAATCTAATCTCCTTTGTTCAACTTTTTTCCTGACCATTCCTATTAATAACTTATTACCAACCCCCCTAAACAATGATAAATGTCCATAACCCTGTTGAATGACCAGAGTCCACCCACCCCCGCCTCTTGGGAATATGGGTATCATATTCTTAAATTTACTTCCTGCTGTCTTGGGGTGACAGGTATCTTTTGGAGATACTGAAAAGAAAATTTTGGCTTAATTGTCAAGTCCTGGGAGAGGTAGCTGTATCATTCGTTATACAGTCTCAAGTAATGGGAAAATGCAGGGCTTGTCTCAGGTCCTGGCTAGAGTAATCTGTGAAGTTGGATCATCTCAGCTAGCCACCTCAAAATTGTCCTGAGCACTGTGTAGTCCAAAGCTGATCTTTATGTGGTATTTTCAGCTTAGTGGCACTGTCACAGTCCTGATGGAATCATCATTGTGGGACCTCATCATCCTTTTGGAGACTTCAAAATCTGCTGCTTTGCGTGGTCATGGTTCACTGTGGAAAACTGATAACAGACTCAAACCAGAAATCATGTACAGGAAGGTAGATAAATCCTTTTTTCTAGAATCAGTTAGTACTCAATATGACCATTAATATCATGACAAAAACTTTAAAATATATATTGTTAGGTATGGTAATGGTTCACTGCAGAAACATTTTAAATGTCATATGCAGCAGATTTCAAAGAGGTTAAAGGATCAATATTTGTTATTTACATCTAGAGTATAAAAACTTAATTCCTAGTTACCTGATAGAGACTCAAATCTGAAATCATGTACAGGAAGCTAGATGAAACCTTTTCTAAAATTAGTTAATACTCTATATAACTATTAATATATTGCCAAACTTTACAATACACACACACACACACACACACACACACACACATACACACACACACAAATCTTATAAATGCTAGCTAATATTTATACCTCAAGAAAAGCTTCAAAGACTGAAAATAGAACCAAAGGATTATGAGATTAGTGGCATTAACACAGTCATTTAATTTTTGTTTTTCTTCTTTCCAATATTAGGTGGCTTTTCTGACATGAGATAGATTTTGGATTTTACTTTAACAAACATGCTCGTGTTTAGAGAAGGAGAGAACCACACTCCAACCCCGAAGTCAGCTTTAATTTTTAATTGATCTTGCACTACAAAAAGATCATTTGCATTATTATGTCTGTAGAGGAAAGCAGAAATAAATATTTGGGAAAATTTATGAAATTGTATCCTGCTGGAGATGTAATATAGTAATAGGCCGGTTCACTCATTTTCTTGGGATTTTTTTGTCTAGATGATTTGTCCTTTTTCTTCAGATGTCTCATTTGTCCAGTGGTCTTTAGATTTCTTAGCTGGGTGCCTTCATTCTGTTGAAAAGACAAAAACAAACCCCTTCCCCTACCCACACTGTTGATCATCAAACGAAGTCAGGACAGGAACCCAAAAAGGGCAGGAACCTGAGGCAGAAGCTGATGCAGAGACCATGGAGGGATGCTGCTTACTAGCTTGCTTCCAGTGGCTTGCTCATCATACTTTCTTTCAGAACCCAGGTCCACCAGCCCAGCAATGGTATGATCCACGATGGGCTGGGCCCTGCCCCATTGATCACTAATTACAAAAAGGTTTACAGATGAATCTTATTGTAGCATTTTCTCAATTGAGGCTCCTTCCTTTCAGATACACTCTATAGTTTGTGTGTCAAGTTAATTTCTTGTGATGTATGTGCTCAAGACTTTCTTTAGGAGCTAGAAAGATGGGTCAGTAAATAAAGAGTGCTTGCCTTGCAAGAATGAGGATCTGAGGTCATATCCTTAGAACGCACATAAAAAGCTAGCTGTATTCATGTGTGTGCCTGTAACTCTAGGGCTCTGGGAAAGAAGTCTGAAACTAGATGATTTCTGGGGTCTGCTGCCACAAACCTAGCTCCAGGTTTAGTGAGAAACCCTGTCTTAATTTTTCTATTGCTGCGATAAAACAGCATGATAACTTACAGAAAGAAGGATTTATTTGGCCTTACATTCCCAGAGGGATAGGAGTCCCATCATGGTGGGGAGCCATAGCAACACGTATGGTGGCAGGAGCAGGAAGCTCATGTCATACCTTCTTTTGCAAGCAGAGTAAACTTGATGTGTGATGAGACTAAACACTCGAAGCCCATTTGTAGTAATATGTTTCCCCAGCAAGGTCACACCTGCTAAACCTCACAAAACAACTGCTGCAACTATTGAGTGATATTCTCATTCCAACCACTACATTCTGTTGCAAGGGAATAAGGTGAAATGTGATAGAGTAGGACACCCGTGAAATGTACAGGAACTTCTAAGGACTTCTTCAGGATGCATATCTAATAATGAAATGTTTATAATTTAATGTCCATGTGTGCATTTCCTGCATGTGTATATGTGTATCACATGTGTACCTGGTGTCCATGGAGACCATAAGAGAGTGTAGTATCTACTGGAACTGAAGTTATCGATGGTTGTCTGTGTGCTGCCATGCGTTAGCTAAGAATCAAACATGGATCCTCTGCAAGAATAGCCAGTGCTCTTAACCAGTGAGTCATCCCAGCCAAGAATGGATTACTTTTTTAGCCATAGCATGTGTGTTTTATATTTCATCAGCAAAATATTGTTATTTCTTTTGTAACTAATTTTATTAGTTATACCCTGGGGACAGTATGTAGGAATTTCTGTTTGCTTTATATATTTCCCTACATTCAAACAATTTTGTTAGTCTTTACTCACTCTCTCTCAATTTTGAGTTTCCCCGATTTTCTGTGAGGTTGAGCCTCTTGTTTTTGGCTACCCATGATTTCCATTCTGAGGAATACTTACTCCTCTTCTGCCCATTTGTCTTTTGGGTTGTTGCCCTTTTCTTAATGATGTTATAGGTTTCTTAGGTGTATTCTGATAATAGATTTAGTTAAAATTTTGTGTATATTTGTCTGTGCTTGTGTGCTATAAGATTGCTAAGATTAATATAGTTGGATTCAGGAAGGTTTTCATTTCTGTTAGCTTTTTGACTGGTACTATAGCATAGTAGCAAAGACTATGAACTTTGTCAATAGATCACCTCTGTTTAAGTTGAGGTGTCTGTGTTCACTACCATTGTAACTTCGGATGAGTTTTATAGCTGTATTAGCTTTCTAAGAATTAAGTTTGGTGTTTGAGTTGTCTCTGTTAAAGCTTTGTTTATTAATTTCTGTTCTTTACTGTCTCTGTAGTTTTGCTTATGGGAGACTTAATTTAGCTCTTCTGTATTCTTCCTTGCCTTTCCCAGTTATTAGGCTGAAACTTGAAACTTATGTGATGGAATAGTTAGTGGAACTGACCCTCTCCTTGAAATCAGATCCGTTAACCCCCAAAGTCTAAATCCTGGTAGTTTGTGGTTGACTTGAAACAATACTGGTAACATTATTGATTAACACATATTTTGTGTGTATTGCTTGTGACAAAAATATGTAAGGAAAGATCACTTTTTTTTAACTGCAACTCACAATTTCTTGGAGAGACAAACTCCTTTTGTGATGTTTGCAACCCTCAGAATTTTAAGTGGATACATGTAACACTTGAGTTTGCTGACTATAACATGAGATAGCTATGAAATGATTGATGTAACACATTCTGGACCATGTTTATCTTTGTGTTGCTTACATTGCTCTCCACTGTGAATGGTACCATTAATTGCCATTAATTGTGTTATGCAGATAGAAATATTTGGGGGCTACTGATGCTTTAAGCTTTGTGATCTAGTATAATCATCAGGTTTCATAATTTCTCTGTAGTTGCTCAAAAACATGTAGACAGTTGAAAGGCATAGAATTCTCTGAAGATTGTTTTCAGACTTCAGTAAATCAAACTTGAGTTGTAATTTTCAAACTATTTTTATTGAATTTTATTCCTGTTGGTCTATCAGTATTAGAGATGTGTTTTGAAAACCCCTATCATGATACTGGATTTGCCATTTTTTTTTTAGCTAACTTTGTATATATTGTGACATTTATTAAAACCATAAAAATTTGTCAACATTTTCTAATCAATTTAATATTTTAATTATCTGCTGAGTGTTGCTGTCTTTAATTTTTTTTTTCTTCTTCAAAAATCTGCTTTGCCTGCTAGTTGAATAAGTATTCCAAGTTTCGAGTAGTTATTTACTTGAGACATCGTTGTATCCTTTTTCTTTTCAGTGTTGTTGGAGTCTGTGTTTGGGGCTTTCTTAGCATAGTCATGTTTGTGTTTAGTACTTTCCCTGAGCTGCAATGAATCCTGTTCGCTGCAGTCTACCACTTCCTCTCCTTTACAGCATTTCCTCTGAGACCCTTTGTATCTGAAAATAACTATAGCTGTTGGCTTTCTTTTACCTCTTGGTTGAGTGGAATTCAGTTACATAAACAAATCTACATTGACAGTTCTTTTCACTATTTTTAATGTTAATTCTATTATTTATGTCTCATTTTGGCTCTTGAAAAATTTGAAGTCAGCCTAATTTGTGGTTTCTTTGTAAGTTGTATCTCTTTGAAGTGTTGTTTTTTTAAGATAGTGTTTTTGATGTCCTACATTTTTACTACACTGTCTTTCGTATAAATTATTTGTTGGGTTTTTTGTGTTATAAGTGTTTGTGTATGCTTGAGTATATGCATATCCTCCACATGTGTGCAGGCTCTCTCAGAGGATAGAATTTTGCATTCTCATTGTTTACTATGTACTTTCATGTGGTCAATTAGTGTCATGTGTTAATTCTGCAGATTCATATAGTGTTTTATTTCCTCTTGCAGTGCTTTCCTTTGACTTGGTCAGTTGGAATTTTAGGTACCTTGTATTTCTGGAGTTAGTTGCTTTTGTCAACAAGGCACTACAAACTTGAGGTGTTAGTAGTTCTTTTCCAGGACCTTCACTTAGTTATGGAGCCCAGTATATAGCTCTACCATGATGATACAGGCACAAAGCTTTTGAACACAATTTTTTGTTGAAGTGTTTATTGCTCAAAGCTGTAAATTCAGTGTTCATGCCAGTGTTTCAAAGGGTGAGGTATTTATCATGGACAGTTGCTTTCCTTCAGTCTCAAGAATGCAATAAGAAGTCTTTCCTGTAAAATGTGGTTTATTTAGGTGTGAACAGATGGTTCTGTTATAGTATGCATTACAAAGTATTAATGGAAGCATGTATTTCCACATTAATTATTTCCTAAATATTTGACTATAAGAATGGAAGTGACTAATTTTTGAATATCATAGGTCTGTATATTATACGTCTCTTTCGTCCTCCTAATTAGGGGACAGGTAGAGATAATGAGGAGTTTGGGATCCTTACAACCTTAGTTGTACTATTAATTAGAATTAAGTAGGGACTTGTGGTCCTCCTGTATCTGCCTCTGCATATATCTTACTGACATGTACCACCCAGATTATATATAGGCTTATATATGCACATGTACATACATGCAACAGTGAAAAATGAGGCCATGAATTTGATGGAGATTGGTGAGAGGTGGATATGAGGGTTTGGAGGGAAGAAAAGGAAGGTGCAATATAATTAAATTATAATCTCAAAAATAAAAATGGTTCAAAAAGAAATTAAGTAGGGAGCTCTATAGTTTTCTTAGTCACTCTTCACCTATAATTGCTCTTTCTTGTGGAGTTTTTGTTTGTTATTTTCAGAAACTATAGTGTATTTTTTTTCTATTGCCATACTTGCTCCTATCAAATTAGGTAAAGAATAAGGATAGAATGAAAAGTTCCTTGTGAAGTGATCTGTAGCAAACTGACTTATTTATTAATCATTTATACAGATGGAAGGCAGCAACCTAGCATCATGTTACACAATTCCAATCCTCGATCACCATGAGTTTTATGGCGAGATAGCCAGCCTATACAGATATGGATGTAGATATAGACATATAGATAGCCAGCCTAGGTTATATCATATAGTGAGGCCCTATCTAAAAATAATCATATAAAAAGCAGTAGTCTTTTTCTGAAAAATTGAAATCCTGACTTTGCCCAGGTTTGAAATTTTTGAGTGCTAACATGATGCCACAAGTGGAAAATTCCACATATTACCTGGTACTTAATAGTCTAAATAACCATGCCGCAAACATGCTGTGTAGAGTTATCTTCATGTTTGTTTATTAGGTAATATTAAACACAAATAAATTAGTGTTTAAATTTGGTTCTTATCGCTAAGATAGCTTGTCACATTTGATATATTGCAAATATTCCAAAATGTGAAAATATTTTAGAGTGAGACATCAATCTATATCTATCTATCTAGGCACTAGCTCTGTAATCCCGGCTGGCCTTGAAATCACAGAGATCCGCCTGCTTCCACCACATGAGACAGTTATGTACCATTTATCCCTATGTTGATGGTTAATCTTTGTTTGTTGTTTTTCTTTTTATTTATTCTTCTCCCATACAATACATCCCAACTGAAGCCTCTGCCCCTTCCACTCCACTGCTTTTAGTCCCCCTCTGCCTCCCCTCTCCCCCAGATCCACTCCTCCTGTTTCCCTTCAGAATAGTGTAGACCTCCCAGGGATATCATCCAAACATGGCACGCATGATGCAGTAAGACTAGGCAGGTCACTTCATCTTAAAGCTGGACAAGGCAACCATGGAGGAAGAAAAGGGTCTCAAGTACAGGCAGAAGAGTTAGAAACAAACTTACTTCCACTGTTAGGAGTCCCACAAAACCCTGAAGTTAAACAACCTTAGCATATATGCAGAGCATCTAATGCAAACCCATGCAGACTCCGATTGCCACTTACTTCAGTCTCTCTGAGCCCCTCTGAGCCCTGCTAAGTTGATTCTGTGGGCTGTGTTCTCCTGGTGTCCTTGACCCTCTGGCTCCTACAATGTTTCCCCTCCCCTCTTCGGTGAAATTTCCCAAGCTCCACCAAATGTTTGGCTATGGGTGTCGGGCATCTGCTCCCATCAGCTGCTGCATGAAGCCTCTCTTTTAACAGTTGGGCTAGGCACAGATCTATGGTTATTAGGAATCATTTAATTGATATTTTAAGGCTAAAATGCTATCAAAACTTTCTTTTTATTCTTTTACTGAGCTTGAGTCAGTATTATGCCTGTGGCTCAAATTTGAAGTATAATAATTGTACTTGATATTCTTCAATTTGAACCTTTCTGTCAAGGAATGGTACAATGAAATGCATGTATACTAAAAGCAACAAACACTTCCCTGTAATATTTGAAGCATTATGTTAAACTTTTAGCTAGTTCTTTGGTAATTAAAACAACTCTGACTTCTTGGTGTATTTTATATACATGGTTGGCTTAGGGACACTGTTTTTTAAGGTTTTAATGGATTTACTGCATAATGCACTTTAATTTCATGTAAATATTGATCTGTTTATATCCTAAAGTACTAACACTACCACTATCTATACATCATAGCCTACGCTTTTTATCACCAGGTTCTCAGAATAAGGTGTCACCTGTTCTGTGATTTCTAGCCACTATTCTGTATTCTGTTTTAATATAAGCCTCTTAAGCATTTCTCACAGCCAGTTACAGCGTGTTCTCATCAAGGCTACTGTTATAAATGGTGTGCATGCATATTTATGTGAAGGATTCAAAGACATTTGTAAGTCATATCCTTGCACCCTAAATGAATTCTGTGTAAGCAGTATAACATTTTAACTACTAGAGATAACTTCCATGAATAAATGCCTTTTGAGGCTTTTATCATTTTAAATAGGTAGATTTTTTAGCAAAGAAAATGAAGCTTATTTATTTTGCTACATAGTAAACATTAATATGTCAGGGCATATAATTGGGACCATATTGGAAGGAAAGTCATTGAAACCTATGTATTTTACTAGTCTAGAGAGCCTTACAATTTTCTTTACTGTGTTTCAGTTTGTTAATATTTTTTCTGGCACACAGGACAGAATATGTGTGCAGTGTATGGATTCTTTTAAACACTTCATTTTCCAAAGAAAAGTTCTTTTTCTGCCCCCAACTTTAGGAATTTATTACTGCCATCCGTGTAGTTAGTGACACAATAAATTTTAGAACTACTTTCTAGTTCAGAATTGATTTTTCTATAGTGTCATGTTTTTATAATCTGAGAAATGGAGCAGCACAGTGGGAACAAACAAATTTTAATTTATTTAATTTACTTATTCGTTCATGTGGGCATGTGTGTGTGTGCAAGCCCACTCGAGTGAGTACCATGCAAGTAGATGGCAAGGAACAACTTGCAAGCACTCTTTCTTCCCTTCCATTTGCAGTTCCAGGGATCAATCAAATTCATGTGCATCATGCTTGGCAGCAAGTGACTTTACCTGTTGAGCCCTCTCACCAGCATGAGCAAACAGATTTTGCTTATTTATAAGTAGATTGGGACTACCCGAAGAGTTTTGTTTAAGGGGAACACAGAAATAAGGGAGTATTTATTGTTTACTTCACCCAGTAATTTAGTCTTTTGTTTTTTAGTGGCCTATATTTGATCTATATTTTATCTTTCCAGTTTGGAAAACTATTTAAAGATTAACAACAGAATGGTTCAGTTTTAGCATATTTGTATAAACATATACAAGTGTTTGTGTGTGTATGTGTGTGTGTGTGTAACCATGCACAATCAAGTAAATTATCACTGTTAAACTTTTTCTACTGAGTGTTAAGACTTAGTGTTTCCCTGTCTGTTATATGTGAAAAATCAAATAATTGCAATATACTTCATAAGGCAAGTCCCCTGTTATTGCCAGAAACTATAGGCTTCAGGCTTATTTCTAAATTAATGATTTTTAAAACAGAGTATAAGTAAGACCCAACTGTACAAAATATGTGAATGGATGTGTGTATCATTAACAACATTATTCAAGATCATTGTAGCAACAGGAATGGAAAGGAAGGGGAATCATCCACTGAATATGTTCAATTGTTGATTTTAGAACTCTACCCCAAATGGGGCATGCAGTTGCTGCTTTGATTTGGTGGTAACCATCGGCTTTGGTATTTAATATAGACTGAGATATTTGGTATTGCTGTGACATTTTGCTTTTAAAAATCATCTTCAGTCTAGAGTTCAACATTAGTTGAATAGTAGATCAATATATTTTGCTTAATATTTTGTGGTTCCTTTTGGACAAATCATAGTAGAAAATACCTTTCAGGTCAAAGGAATCTACTTAGTTCATTCTTTAATTATTTGGACTTTTTTTCCCTCCAGGGAATTTTTAGAAACATAAGAGGCTTTTGTTAATTTGTATAAATCCATCTGAAAATCGGGGGGGGGGGAGTCTTAAATGACCACATATTATACTTTTAAGGAACTGAACGTGTGTGTGTGTGTGTGTGTGTGTGTGTGTGTGTGTGTGTGTGTATAGTCATTCAATTGAATAAGAAGTCAGAAAGAATTAAATATGGTTTTTTGATGTCTGTCTCATTGTTATTGCCAATGACAAGTAAATTTTAGATTTTTTCCCCTTTATCCTAAATCCCCCTAATCTCTTTTCTTATAAAAATCAAACTATAATTCTGGGAAAAATAGACCTTAGGGGATGTTCACAGAAATTGTTTTGACTAGTTGTCTGATTTTACAAATGAGGAGAATTAAAGTAAAAAGATACTGAGGCTAGAATTAGATTGTCTAATATGCATTCCTCATGGCTCATGAAGTATACAATAATTAATGTAACTGTTTTTCTGAAAAAAGGTGATATGACAAAGCTTCTAAATCTATAGTACATTAATCATTTATATATATATATATATATGAAATATTATACATGTGAGTTTTACATAAAAAAGCCATAGTCTTCATATTATCACAAGCAGCTATGATTTAAAAGGAGTGAACCATTGCTATTAGTTTTCAATTTTTACCATTTGTTAAGAGGTTATGAAAGCAGGAATTCCCAAGGAGTGAATTATGAGAGTACTTTGGGATCTATAAGATAGATGATGTGGGTCAGATACAGTAAACTTAGAATATGTTGCTACTGGAACAGTAATTTTAATGTACTTCTTCCATTTGGATACAAATGACCACTTAAACCCTAATCATGTGGACAAGAAATAATTACAGTGAACTAGAGTGACAGAGACTCATGAGATCAAATGATGGCCCTGCTATTTACTTGGTATGCATATTTGAGCAGGTTACTTAATATCTTGCTGTTTCTCTTGTTTGTGAGGATGATGGTGTTATCTATCTTACAGGATGTATCACAATGGTTAATTTATAGAAAGTTCTTACAGGCCTGGTCTTCAGAGCGAGTGCTAGGATAGGCTCCAAAGCTACACAGAGAAACCCTGTCTCAACAAATGAA
Organism: Cricetulus griseus; assembly: GCF_003668045.3. Taxonomy (NCBI): domain Eukaryota; kingdom Metazoa; phylum Chordata; class Mammalia; order Rodentia; family Cricetidae; genus Cricetulus; species Cricetulus griseus. Next base: position 58,948,290 of record NC_048604.1, read on the forward strand.
AAAAAAGAAAGAAAGAAAGAAAGAAAGAAAGAAAGAAAGAAAGAAAGAAAGAAAGAAAGAAAAGAGTTCTTACAGTACTGTATACTCATGTATTGTGGAAATATTAGCTGCTGGTAGTATTGTTTTGTGATTATTGATGGTCACTGCTACTGCTTTTATAGAATGACACGGTGAATATTAAGTAGAGTTAGAAAGTCAGATTTAGCTATATAAATCAGTAGTAAAGATTGTTCCACAAAAGATTTAATATTATTAAGTACTTTGGGTTTTGTTGGCTGTATGGTCTCCTTCAAAAACTATACTAGAAAATGGTACAGGCGTGTCTCAATCCAGATTATGCCTAGTATATATCAACCATTCACTAAATATGAACAAGTGAAAGCCAGGCTGATTTTATATATAACCATGGAAACTGTAAGTGAATGAAATATTAAGGTAGTGTTCCTCAATTATTCAGAAACTAACACACAAATTACTGACCTCATTTACAGAGTTTCAGATTTGTAGAACTGGAGTTGGTCATGAAAGTTTGCATTTCTATCCAATACCCAGGTGTTGCTTTTCTTACTGACTTAGAAATCACTGCCATCAGTGGAATTGCTGTCTTATTTCCACTATAATTAACAAAAATGATTAGATTAAGGTAAATAAAAGTGAGCAAAAAATGTCAAGAAACATTTGCTAAAGACCATTTAATTCAATAGTTGATTCTGTATGTAGTGAAAATTTATATAGCTTATACGCTTATATCAGTATAAGAGGTATCTTGATGAAGTTATACACGTTTGCTAACATCCCATTTTAAGAAAAGAAACCAAAATATTAGATTGCTCTGAAATAAGACCCATCAATTGTCTGAACCTACTTGCAATTTACTGTGATTCATTAGAGTCAAGCACAGTCAAGAACAGTTTTTCAAGTTTCACAGTTAATGACATTGATGTCAATATGATTCTTTCCTGTTTGCAGAAGTGCTGTCCTTTGTATTGCAGAAAATTTAATAGTATGCTTGAGCTCTACCCAGTAAATGCCACTACCTTTCCCCCACTAACTTGTAGAAGACAAAAGCCATTTTAAAAAGTTGACATTGCTGGATGTTGCTCTTAAGCAAATCATCCAGTTTAGGGTGTATTCAATTTTGTGAGTAGCACAGTAATGCAACAAAGTGAGTACTCTGTCTAATGAGTCCCTATAGTAATTAAATATTGAAAGTGATACAAAAAGTTTCTGTCCGTTCTTAAAATCATTTTATACTGTTTTGATTCTATAATCTGCAATAGGGTTAAGTTTCTTTAAGGAATAGAGCAAACTAACATACCTTAGCATTTCAATCAGTAGAACAATTTAAGTAGGACATTTAGCAAAGTTCTTTTTTACGTGTAGGAGATTCTGAATACCCATTAAAACATGCATTATTCAGCAAGAGCATAACCTATAATTTCATGAAGAAATACAAGCCCCATTCTCCATCCTTGAATTCCACTTGTATTTTAAGCTATCAAGTTTGAATGTATATTTTCTCACCTATTCTATGCGTGAACATGTATGTATAAGTGGGTGCATGTGTGTGTGTATACATACTTTAAATTTTAAATTAATATATGGATGTATACACCATAATTTAACCATTGCCCTATGTTAGTACTAGCATTTAATGCCTAATGTGGTCTTTATTATTTAAGAAACATAATTTCACTTGAAAAAAATTTAGAAGACAGCAGCAAAAACATTATTGTTATATGAATTTGAAGGCTCTGATTTTAGCTACCTGGTAGTTCTCATACATGAATTTGGGTTCTATTACCAGGAACACAAAATCTAAATAGGCAAGAAAGGAAAAACTCAAATCCATTACTTTTTTGGTTTTTATGATACAAGCTTTTGCTATGTAGCCCAGACCTGTCTTGAACTTATTATGTAGCCAAAGCTGACCTCAAAGTCTTAGTGCTACTTCTGCCAGAGTCCTTCAAGGACTACAGTGCCTGACTTCTGTAACCCATTATCCATATCATATTGAATGTGTTGCTCTATTTTTTCCTTTATCTGTTCAGTCTATAAATCTAAAAAAAATATGACTATAATTATATTCCTCTGTTGTATTTGACTTTCAGTTGTACCACAAACATAAAGCCATCATTTATAAAGCAAATCTCAGTTTAAAATAAAAAATAGTGAAAGCCTGGAAAGAAGAGTGGAATGTGCCAAATTATTGAATAATAACTTCAAATCCAATATTTTATCATTCACTCATTTCAGAATTCCGGGATACTTTGAAATTACATGTCTAATTTTGTCTAAATAATATGTGTAAGTGCATTTGTTCACCAAAAGAAGCTAACAGACTCTCGGCGTACCATAAAAGTCTCTATGATAGCCAATCTGCACCATGTGCAAATGATAAAGCCTACTGAGATGCACTCAGTTGAGAATTATTCTCATTGAATTACAAGACTGATGTGGAATAGATAACTTATAAAAACTGCCTGCAAGGTTAAGAAGCTGTATTTCAAGAATTAGTCTAGACTCTAGGATTCTGGTAGATTAACACAGCAATATACCTAATTTTCAGAATCAGTTGTATATTATTTTAAGACAGTTTTCTTTCTAGTTCCTAGTTTGTATTATCATAGAAGTTAAGTAGGGTAAGCATGGTTATATTTGTATGATTGTTTTGTGTTTCTCCCTTGAGGAGAGAATGTTGTGTGGGATAAACAGCAGGGTGGTGAGATAATCCATCATTTTGAAACCTGTTCTGTAGTGATGGATGGATAGATTGGTAAAGTAACTCAATAATCTTCATTCTTTTTCCAGGTTATTCACAGATCAGTGAGCATTGTCGTTAATAAAGCAATGGAATGCTTTGTGTTCTTGCCTACATTACTCCTCAGGTTTTGACAGGCAAAGAATTAATGTGAATAACCTCTTGCTAATATTTAAGTGTATGGTGTGGGAGACTCATTGTAACTCTTAAGAGTTTATTAGAACATCATTGGCTAAATAAGTAATACAGTTTGAGATTCTACTTATAGAAATAGCCCACTTCAGTTCTGATTCAAGTAATAGTTTATCCTAATAGGTAGGTATGAAAACTTGTCCAAGACATTTTCTCCCTATTTACATAGGTATAATATTCCAGTCATTAAAATTAATACTTCCAGTAATTTGTATTAGGATGAAATGTAACTGGTTCCATATTGGATAAGGGTAATATTTTAAAGAAGGTCAGTGTTTGAACCTGAAATTTTAGTGTTACTAAACTGGAAGGTAATGCAATATTAATGTACTAATTTTTAAAAATAATTTCAGAGCCAATTTTTCCCATCTCTTTGGAATAACTTTCTCCTAAGTGCGATATAAAAAGTATGTAAATTGTGATTATTTTAAATATAGATTAAAGGTTGTTATTAAAAATGAAACAAAATAGAGTAAAACAAGAAACCAAAGCAAAGGCAGCCTTTAAATTCAGTTCTGTCTGTCTTTCATGTTATTTGTAATGAGTTATTGCTGAATGTGTCTTTTAAATTCCCAATACCTTTGTGGTCTTACTTTTACTATGGAAAGGGTAATAATATAATCTTATCTCAAACCCATGGATTCTTTAAAAAATTATAAACAAATAAACATAATTTTGTATATGGTTGTCTTAGCTGCATGTATGTCTGCACTATTTGTTTGCCTGGTGCTCATGGAGTTCATGGAGAGGGTGTTAGATCTGCTAGCGCTGGACTTACAGACAGTTGCGAACTGTCATGTGGGTGTTGGGAATCAAACCCTGGTCCTTTTTAAGGGTAGCCAGTGCTCTTAGTGGATTAACTATCTCTCTAGCTCCCACCCTTAGATACTTTAATGTAATGACATAAGAGAACATATATTCTCTATTGTCTGAGGTGAATGGAGAATATCATTATAGAAATGTTGTATGACTTTTCAGTCCTGGTACTTAAAGTGAATGTTTTGGTGACAACTGAACAATTAATTTGTATATTGTAGACTTTTTAAAGTTTTTATAAAATGGACCTAGCATTAGAGTTCAGTAACTTAATAGCCCAATAATTTGTATCTGTTGGTAGCTATGCTTACTATGAAAAACTCAGTCATCTTTTTCTGTGTACTTCCTATCAAATTGATGCCCTATAGATTTTTATTGTTAATGATTTTTTAAAAATTTTGCTCATATATCATTACATCGTTAGAACTTGGGTTGATACTGCTGTGAGACAAAACTTATCCTAAGGAAACACAACCCATCTACTCACCCCAGATAGGGATGCCACAATGAAACAAAGTACAGACACCACCTAAATCGAACTTGGTGAACCAATGAGTTTTCTTGGGCTTACTTACAGGGGCACAGTTGAGGGGTTAGAGGAGCAGAAATGACTCTAAAACAGCTGCATCAAAAAGGCCAACCCCTGCATGTGTGACAGCTCATATAAGCTGGGAACTTGAAGTACACTACACAGCCTGAAGTGTTGGATAGTGGCCTTTCTAAGTTACTCTAGTATAAACATCTTCCAGGCATCTCAGCTGGTTTCTGCTTCTTCCAGACATGCCACCAGGGTTCTGCTTCTTCCAGGCAGCTGTTCTGGTCTCAGAGTTTTCTTTGTAGATTTTCTCATTAGAGAATCTTCTTTGCAGTGTAGCTTGCCTGAGAGTCTTCTTTTGTAGCTTGGCTTCTCTGAGAGAGACTCTTAGCTGTTGTTTACTCTGGCAGGGAGGGGGCCTAGTAAGTCTGGTCACTTTCAGGGGCTTCCTGAAGCTGTTTTGAGTTGTTTACCTACTTAAGGAGCTTCTACTCCATATGGAATGTTTTGATTGCTGAGGAAGCTATTCCACAATGTATACATATTATGGGCTTATTAATTAAATATTTTAAGTGATTTAGAGATTATAAATAACAATGAACACTGCAGTACAGAAGCTATTTTCATTTTATTAACTAGATAGATAGAGGACACCTGGCTTGAAACTGAGATAGTTAATGTAACATTTATTTTTTTAAACCATCTCCCTTCCCACAAATTAGGCAAAAGGTTCACACTTATAATGATGAAATAGAGTAAAAACTTGCTCTGAACTGGAAAGATAGCTCAATTAGTGGACTGATCTCCATGCAGACACCAGGCTCTGAGTTATATTTCCAGAACCCATATGCAAAAACTATTTGTAGGGATGGAGAGATAGTTTAGTAATTAAATTACCTCTCAGGAAGACATGAGTGAGAACCCAAGTTCAGATCCACAGTACCGCTGTGAAAATTTGGGCATACTCTCATGTACCTGTAATCCTATTGAGAGGGGCAGAGATCTGTGGATAACTAGAGTTCATTGATAGGTCAGTCTAGCCAATGGGAGGAAAAAATGTTGACCTCTGGCCTCCAAATATGCACAAGTATAAGTGGTCCCACATATATACAAAATCCTGAAATACCTTTTTTCCAGAATATTTTTTTATTTAATTTTTACAAAATTATAATTTCACATGTCAGTCTCTTCTCCTTCTTCCCCCTCCCTCCAGCCCTCCACCAGACCCCTCCCCCCTCAACTCCCCATGGAGTGTAGGGCCCTCCACAGGGGCTCCTCAACTTCTACAACATCATCCTGGGCCAGGCCTAGGCCCTCCCCCATGTGTCCAGCCCAAGAGAGCATCCCTTCACGTGGGATGGCCTCTCAAAGTCCCTTCTTATACCAGGGAAAAATACTGATCCATTACCAGAGGCCCCATAGGGTGCCGAGACCTCCTTGTTGACATCAACTTTCAGGGGTCTGGATCAGTCCCATAATGGGCTCCCAGACAGCAGTCTGGGGTCCATGTGCTTTCCCTTGTTCAGGTCAGCTGTTTCTGTGGGATTCACCAGCCTGGTCCCCACCCCTTTGATCTTCATTTCTCCCTCTCTGCAACTGGGTTCCAGAGTTCAGTTCAGTGTATAGCTGTGGGTGTCTGCCTCTGCTTCCATCAGCCACTGGATGAGGGCTCTAGGATGGCATATAGTGCAGTCATCAGTCTCATTATAGTGGAAGGGCATTTAGGGTAGCCTCTCCACCATTGCCTAGATTGTCAGTTGGTGTCATCCTTGTAGATTTCTGGAAATCTTCTTAGTGCCAGATCTCTCCTTGAACCTATAATGGCTCCCTCTGTTATCATATCTCTCATCCTGCTCTCCTCTATCTTTCCCCCAATTCAACCTTTCTGCTCCTCCATTTCCTCCTCTCCCCTCCTCTTCTCCTCCTCACATTCTACCTGCTCCCTTTCCTGTACCCTCATGCCTCCAGTTAGCTTAGGATATCCTGGCCCTTCCCCTTCTACAGGGACCATGCATTTTTCTCTTAGAGTCCTTGTTTCATAGTTCCTTTGGTGAAGAGGATTGTAGGCTGGTATGATGGGGAATGTACTTCTGTGTATGTTCATCTTATTGATTGTTGAATAAAGTACTGTTTGGCCAATGAGGCAACAAGGAGGATTCTGGGAAATGTAGTAAAGAAGTGGTGATCCAGACAGGAAGTGACATAGCAGGGAGACTCATATTTAAGCAAGGACAAGTAGGAAGTGGTTCCTTTTCCCCTTCGCTCTTCCTCCTGCTCTCTGCTTGGAGCCACCATGTGATCCCCGGGATGAAGATGCCAAGAGAAGGCGTCCGATAAGATAAGTCTTATAAAATATATGGATTTATGATAATTAAGACTGAGCTAGCAGGTGAGAAATTCTAGTCATTGCCCAAGCATCATTTGTACCTAATATAAGTCTCTGTATTATTTTGTCCATCCACATGGTGGGCAGAACTCAAGTGGGTGGCAGAAAGATTTAGCGTAACACTGATAATCCTTTGTTCTATGTCTAAAATTCAAATATGAGTGAGTACATACCATGTTTGTCTTTTTGTGACTGGGTTACTTCACTCAGGATGGTTTCTTCTAGTTCCATCCAGTTGCCTGTGAATTTCAAGATTCCGTTGCTATTTTCTGCTGAGTAGTACTCCATTGTGTGAATGTACCACATTTGCTGTATCCATTCTTCAGTTGAGGGGCATCTAGTTTGCTTCCAGTTTCTGGCTATTACAAACAACGCTGATATGAGCATGGTTGAACATATATCCTTGTTGAATGAACGTGCATTATTTGGGTATATGCCTCAATAGAGGAATTGCTGGATCTTGAGGTATACTGATTCCCATTCTCCTGAGAAACCACCATACTGATTTCTAGAGTGGTCTTAGAAGTTTGCACCCCCACCAGCAATGAAGGAGTATTCCTTTTTCTCCACATCCTCTCCAGCATAGATTGTTATTGGTGTTTTTGATTTTAGCCATTCTGGCCGGTGTAAGATGGTATCTCAGAGTTGTTTTATGTTGCATTTCTCTGATGGCTAAGGATTTTGAGCACTTTCTTAAATGTCTTTCAGCCATTTTAGATTCTTCTGTTGAGAATTCTCTATTTCTGCACCCCACTTTTTAATTTCATTGATTGGTATTTTGGTGGCTAGCTTCTTGAGTTCATTGTATATTTTGGAAATCAGCCCTCTGTCAGATGCGGGGTTGGTGAAGAACTTTTTTCATTCTGTAGGCTGCCATTTTGTCTTGTTGACTGTGTCCTTTGCCTTACAGAAGCTTCTTAGTTTCAGGAGGTCCCATTTATTAATTGTAGGTCTCAATGTCTGTGCTACTGGTGTTATGTTCAAGAAGCAGTCTCCTGTACCAATATGTTCAAGGGTCCTCCCACTTTCTCTCCTAGAAGATTCAGTGTGGCTGGATTTATGTTGAGATCTTTGATCCATTTGCACTTTAAGTTTTGTGCATGGTGACAGATATGGATCTATCTGCAGTCCTCTGCATGTCTGAATTCAGTTTTGCCAGCACCATTTGTTGAAGATGCTATCTTTTTTCCATTGTATAGATTTAGCATCTTTGTTGAAAATCAGGGGTTCATAGGTGTGTGAGTTAATGTCAGGATTTTCAGTTTGATTCCATTGGTCTATCTGTCTATTTTTGTGCCAATACCAAGCTGTTTTCAGGACTATAGCTCTATAATAGAGCTTGAAGTCAGGGATGGTGATGCCTCCAGAGGTTCCTTTATTGTACAGGGTTGTTTTGGCTATCCTGGGTTTTTTGTTTTTCCATATAAAGTTGAGTATTTTTCTGTTATGATAAATCTTTCTGCCAAAAGCCATCAAGCCCCACTTCCACGTGTGAACTTTACGCCAGCCGCCTGCCCTCGTTACGCCCAAATGAATACACAGAAACTTGTATTAGTTTCAAAGCTGCTTGGCTAATGACCAGGATTCTCATCTGCTAGCTCAGTCTTAATTATCATAAATCTATATATTTTATAAGACTTATCTTATTGGACTCCTTATTGGTGTCCCTCCTTGCCAGTGGATCACATTGTGCTGCTGGAGTAGGAGTGGAGGGGAAAAGAGGATACTTCCTTTTGCTCCTTGGTTAAATATGAGTCTCCTTGCTATGCCACTTCCTGCCTGGATCACTACTTCTCTCCTACATTTCCCAGAATCCTCTTTGACTCCTAGTCCTGCCTAATTTGCTGTCATTGACCAAACAGTACTTTATTCAACAATCAATAAGATAAACATACACAGAAGTACTCCCCCCACCATTTTTCTTTCAAGGTCTGTGAAGAACTGTGTTGGGATTTTTATGGAGACTGTGTTGAATCTATAGATTGCTTTTGGCAAGATTGCCAATTTTACTATGTTGATTCTACCTATCCAAGAATATGGGAGATCTTTCCATTTTCTGGTATCTTCTTTAATTTCTTTCTTTAAAGACTCAAAGTTCTTGCTGTACAGGTGTTTCACTTTTTTGGTTAGCATTACCCCAAGATATTTTATGTTGTTTGTGGATATTGTGAAGGGTGGTATTTCTTTCTCATTCTGTTTCTCATCTGTATATAGTAGGGCTACGATTTTTTTCAGTCAATTTTGTATCCTGCTACTTTGCTGAAGGTGCTCATCAGCTGTAGGAGTTCCCTGGTAGAGTTTTTCGGGTCACTTGTGTAGACTATCATATCATCTGCAAATAGTGAAAGTTTGGCTTCATCCTTTCCAATTTGTATCCCCTTGATCTCCTTTTGTTGTCTTATTGCTCTAGCTAGGATTTCAAGTACAGTATTGAATGGATATGGAGAGAGTGGATAGCTTTGACTTGTTCCTGATTTTAGAGGATACTTTGAAAACCTGTACTTCACAAAATTCAAAAATCTAAAGGAAATGGACAGTTTTCTGTATAGATATCACTTACCAAAATTAAACCAAGAACAGATAATCGGTTTAAATCAACCTGAAATACTTTTTTTTTTCTTTTTCTTTTTTCTTTTTTTTTTTTTTGGTTTTTCGAGACACGATTTCTCTATGGCTTTGGAGGCTGTCCTAGAACTAGCTCTTGTAGAGCAGGCTGGTCTCAAACTCACAAAGATCCACCTGCCTCTGCCTCCCGAGTGCTGGGATTAAAGGTGTGCACCACCAACACCTGGCTGACCTGAAATACTTTTGTCTCCTAAAATTTTCTGATTTGTATTTTACCAACATTCCATTTGTTCACAAGTATTTAAATATTTTTGCTTTGTACTCTGTTTGAAGTAATTTGCTAAACATATGGAACAGAAGGCATAAAACCTTCTACTACTTTATTTATTTAAGGAATCAGACTAGGTTGATGTACTGGTAAGTGGCTCCTGTATCTTGAATTATGTTCTGTGTGGTAACACAGAGCACAAGAAAGTTGTTAACCAGGGTTTCCTAATGTGCACCTACACTGGTCCTCAGTGATTAAATGGAAATTAAATTGACACATCTATCTGTAAACACACATACCTTTCAAGCCTTTTGTAGGGTAGTTTTGTTGTTTTAAACAGCAGTGTGACTATTTGAAAGTAAGTTTACAGAATTTTAAGATATTTCTTTTCTTAACCCACAGTAATCATGGTCTTATATACGTAGACCCATATCCTTAAGGTCCATTTAGAGGAAATTAACTCTAAAATAACCTAATTTGTCTAGTGAATAATTAACCAATTGTTTTAAACTATGTCACAGAGTTGTTAGAAGGATTAAGGAAACATGTGTTTGCAAAGCTCTTAGAATAGTGTTTGACACATAAATCAACAAAATCCAAGCCACTGTTACTTCAAATAATCTCCCAGTTATGATGTGGATTTTGATTTTTAGGTAGTATAGAAAGGAATGACGTGTCTAATGTGTTGAGGGTCAACATTCTGACTTGATTGTTTCTGTTCTTCTTGACATTTCCAAATGAACAGTTAACGTCATACCACAATAGCCCTAAAGACATGTACCCAGATCCCAGCTGCAGTCTCCTTATAATATTTTTTCCTTTTCGCTAGAATGAACTCTTTGCCTACCACTATTTGTGAAGTTGTGCTTCATTTTTTCCTGTGCTGTGTTAGTGTATGTGTCATGGTGTTCTCCTTTTGCTAGTAAATATAGGTTAAAATAAATGTTAGTTTTAATTGCCAAGAGCAGAAATAAAGTAATATTTACTGTATTTTTGGACATAATTGGCATGGCACTGGAAACCAGCAAACTAAGGCAAGGCCTATATAATACAGATCAATCAAGTATAGCCAGAAGCTCTTAATCTTCTATTTTTATATTTTACTTTATATTACCAATCTCTGATAATATTTTTCATTTTATAGTATAAGTCTAATCAGACCAAAGCTTAGACAGAAATCGTGTTTTATTTCTGAAATGTTTACTGGAGTAGAAAGTAATTTTTCTTGGACATGTAAATTTGCAGCTATTGTTTTCTTTTTGGCATCAATGAATTCCCTTTAACCTGTTATTATTCAGTCAGTAGAACTAAAGCAAGTGCTTATGCTTTTTAGTTGCACTTCCCATACGGGTGCTCTTAGAAACAAATGTGTTAATAAAGTCATTCAGACCATTGCATTTGAAAAGACTTAAAAGTTCCTTTATATGTTAAGATTGAAAGATAACAACAACCCACCAGTCTCAACAGGTTAAATTTGAGCTTCTAAGAAATACCCACTCTGTGAAACTCTTCAAAGAGTTGTAATTTATTGATACGAACCTAAGTTTGTATACTTGTGAACTTAATGACAGAATGTCATTTGCTGTGTAAAAAGACACCTTACTTATATATCAGAAATCAGGCAAGCAAAAAAAAAAAAAAAAAGACAGCCAAAAGCTGAAGGAAAGCTGCTTGAGCAGCTGTGAGGTTATCTCTCTGGCACAATTCCTTCTTGACAAGGTTAAACAATGAGGATCTCTCAACTCTCCTCTCTATTCCAACACATATTTCTGTGATTCATCCATTCCTGGACGCACACCCAGAGAGGTTTTCATGGGTTTTAACACAGATAAGAGAAGCTGGAGGCTCCAAATAGGTCCCACTGTTATTCCACTTTATTTTCTCTTAGGTAAACATGAGGCTCACTGCCTCTTGGAGCACCAAGCCTAAGTTCTTAATCAGTTAGGTAGAGGTGATAATTTACTACTGATCTTGTTAGATAGAAAATGTCTTGTTTAACAGCCGATACGTGTTTCCTTATACTCCAATGAAAACAAAAACATAATTTTATCTTATGTTATGATTTAAAACAAAGGTAGAAACTGATAGTTCTACAAATAACTTCATAAATCCGGTGTGAGGACACTAGATGTGACCAGCATTGATCTTGCTGATCTGCTTGCTTGGCTGGTTGGGTGGGTGGTTTCACCTTTTGCATAACCGCTACTTCCCCATCCTTCCCCAAACTGCACATTCACTGGCAGAGGACCACCTTCCTTCCATTATAGAGGAGGACTAGTCTTCATTCAAGTGTGTAGGAGTAGCTGCATTTCCTTTCTAGAACTTTTCAACTGGCTCTCAAATAACTTGATAAAAATTTGAGTGTTCCATTAGGGAAAATGTTACAGTAGGTAATGTGTATCCATCTATGTAGCTAAAAATTGTTCTAGTTTATTACAGCATTTGCCTGAAAGCAACTGTGGGGATGAAGGAGTTTATTTGGCTTACGTTCCCATGTCACAGTCCATCATTGAAGGGTTTCAGGACAAGAATTCAAGGCAGAAACCCAGAGTCAGGAATTGAAGCAGAGACCATGGAGGAACACTTCTAACTGGTGCTTGCTTTCCATAGTGTACTCAGCCTGCTTTGTTATACAACCTAGGACCACCAGCCCAGAAGTGGTATCTCCTACATTAGGCAGGGGTGTCTCATATCAGTCATTAATCAAGAAAATTCCCCACAGACTTGCATTCATCTGATGGAGGCATTTTCTTAATCAAGATTCTTTCTTACTAAGTAACTCTAGTTTGTGTCAAGTTAGCAGAAAAACTAACTAGCATAGAACTTAACTTAGAAGAAAGAGTGAGTGTGTTCTGTCCCTCTCTCTTTCTTCCTGAATCTTCCATGACCTCAAACTGAATCCCTAAATCTGTTGAAAATGTATACTCTCTTCATGAGAAGTACCTAATATTAAGAGTCTATTTAGTTCATTGTTTCCTACCAACAATACATTTGCATTAGTCTTAGATGTTCTTTGTGGCCTATGAGTCCCCACCACCAACACCAAATCAGTTGGGAGAGCAACTCACTATAAATTCAGGTTCCTTGCTTTATCATATGCAAGTTTAGAGTAAAAATTTTAATTTACCAAATACCCCAGTGTTTTGGTAGATATTCAAGATAAACTGATGAAAACAGATTTGGGGGGGGTGGCTGTAGGGAGACATGTGAGATAATTGAAGTGAATGTTCTGTGAAAAAAATGAGGGTTTTTTTCATCTAGTGATTGTTGGGATATATGGTCAGTGGTAGAGAATAGTGGGTATTAAGTCTGTTTAGGACGGTAGCATTGGAGTGTAGTGCCAGAGTATGAGAGAGCAACATGAGGTTTTAAGGTTATGGGAAGAGCTCTCTAAATGGCAAGAACCATTAGTTCAGAGCTGGAATGCTGAATCTTTTCATATATACAAAAAGGGAGAAGGTCAGAGTGGGACCCGAGTTAAACACAAGTGTAGTATGTGATAAAAGCCCAGTTGAGGATGCATGAAAGTTGTTGCTGCCTACTTCTTTGTGGTATTATTGCACCTCTATAATTTATTATAATCAAACTTTCAATCTTTTGAAATATTATTTCCTGACTTTGAGGATTGCTTTTTACTTCTGTGGGAAAATATGCATCATTTAATTTGCTTTATTGGTTTGATGCGGTTATATGATTCATCAGCTTTGATGATAGGGCCTCCAGCTGAAGGGCTGGGGAACTTTAAAAAATAATAAAACGAAGCATTAAATCTAGGACACAGAATGTTCTGTGTGTAAAAATAGATTAAATAAGAATAATGTATTAATATGAGCCCTGACCATTTTTCCTCTGATCTCTCTCCAACCTCTCAGGGCCCTGTGCCCATTATTTATCTTATGGAGCATAGAAAGTCTCTTTCCACCTCTAGGAAAGATCTGGTTAAGGCAAGATACGCTATTCCTTTTTCATGTACAGAACCCCATATACATAATTTTAGAAGTGAAAACATTGCTTTACATTTTATAATGTTTATAGACTATTTAAATATTCTTTTCTATGTTTTTATTTTTAAAACATTAGTACAGTTGGGTTTTGTAATTTTAGTATTAGTATAAATAAATGTAATACTTCCATTTTTGAAATTGGGTATTAGATGAAGACACACTTTGTATAGCATTGGATTTGTCTTCTGTATATTATATCCACACAGTATAACAGATGAGTAACCCTGAAGCCTCTCTTCTTTCTTGTTACATTAGTTTTTAATTAAAGAAAACAACTAGTTGCAGGCAGTTACTTTCTGTGAAATGTAATGAAGATTTATTTTGGAAGTGACCTTCACTTTATTAGCTGAAGCAGTAATCAGCAGAATTAATAGAATAATCAAATTATATACAAACTCATAAATCATCTTGAATAGTGCTGTCAAAAGTTCAACTATTAATGGGTCCTATTGTTTTGCAGCTGTATTAAAAAATTACAACTGCTGATTCTTACCTTGATAGGAACTGAAATTGCTTTTTTAAAGGCTATGTATGATGAGGGCTACCAGCCAAATTTTTTCGTGACTCTTAATTGATCTATAATACTATTTGATGTCGCCAGGGCAAAGTTGAAATTCAGTCCAGTGTTGGTATGCAATTTCAGTAAAATCTGAATCATTGTTGGAACTGTACTCAACTAATTAGAGTTATATTGCCTTAACTGTCTGCTCTTTGGGGTTAATAGCATCAAAGAGTTCGGTTGTACTACAAATGTACACAATTGTCTGAATAATATATTGTATGGATATTATGCTGGTGCGTGGATTTTCTCTGAGCTTGTAATTGTAGAGACAATTTAATAACTGAAACAATCTCTCAATATTTTCAGTTTTTCATATTTTTCAGAAATAATAACCATGTTCTTAACTTTCATTAAAATGGAAGTGAGAAAATCTTGGGGCTGAGCTGGGTATGCTTCATATATGGAAACAGTAGGTGTTGGCCACCCTTGTCATATAGTTGATTATACTGAAAAATTATCCCTAGCAATACTTTGTGCAATCAAGCATTACATTCTGTCAGAGTCTATTAAAATAAAGTGAATTTACTTTTGAAAAGAGTCCAAGGCTTGTGAAATTAGAAAACAAATTGTCATTTTTAAGTTATGTGTTGTGATTATTGTATATGCTTGAAAATGGCATTTTCTTTTTCAAATGTAAGTTTATGCCCACAAGTGAAGAAATTTTTCTGTACTCCAGTGTTATTAGTTGGATCCATAGATTCAAGTCAGAGAAGTGATTATTGCTTTCTTTGTGCTAATTTGAAAATTCTGTAAAATGTGAAGATTATTTTGATATTAACTGGCAAATAACTAAAAGTCATTTTAAAGTACTTTTAAAATGTGTGAGCATTCTAAATAAGATAGATTCATAATGAAGTTTAAACTTTGGTTAATTACCATCTTATACATAGTTTTTTTTAATCTAAATAAATGATGTAACCCTGAAATCACAGATATTCCCAAAAGTCCTTTATTACTAGAATAGAATGGACATGAAAAAAAAAATTGATTTCCATTTTTAAATATGTGGCCATCTGAAGCATTAAATACATTTTTTCTCCTTCCATATTTTTTATGCTCATTTGTATCACATGTGTGTTAGGGCTGGGGTGGGGGCAGAGGTCCCCATATGATATCTTCCTGAATCACTGTGCACCTTATTTTTTTGAGAAAAGTCTCTCACCAAACCTGGAGCTTGTAGGTTTCCTAGCCAGAAAGCTATCAGGACCTCCCTGTTTGCTGCACAGCCCTGAAGTTATAGATACATGCCACTATGCCTGGCTTTTATGTAGTTGCTGGGAATCTAGACTCAGATCCTTTTGCTTATACAGAAAATATGTTACCCACTGGACCATCTTCCTAGCCACCCAAGTTTTCTAAAGCTAGCTAAGTGAATCGTACTCAGAATTTTACCAAATCTGCTCACGTGTGTGTGTGTATGTGTGTGTGTGTGTGTGTGTGTGTGTGTGTGTGTGTGTGTGTGTGTGTGTGTGTGTGATGTCCATGACATCATGAAGGAAATATCAAAATAAAAAAAAAATAAATAAAAAAGCTTAGCGAATAGCAGAAACATAGGAGATGCAGTCCAGTAAATCATTGAGTGGAAGATACCATAGTGAGCTGTAGAGCATGTGCTCATAACTCGACAGCTGCCATGTGTGTGACCATAGGTCTTGATTGCAGGCTCGGTACTCCCAGATCAGCCTGCTGTTGTCCTTGTTGAAAGGAGCCACAGATCCATTGTTTTTTCACTGTGATAACAAATAATGCAGAACTAAGGCAGGATTTATCTCCGGGTCTGCCACTTGGCAACTCCTCACTGTAGGTAAGCTATAGTTTTACTTATGTATTTAAGAGGATGGTATCCTTCAATAGAGTGTATTAAATACTTATTTCTTTACATATGCATGAATGCCAGCATGTCTGTTTGTGCTCCTCATGTCTGCCCAGTGTCTGTGTAGGTTAGAAGAGGGACTGTAGTTACAGGTTGTTGTGAGGCACTATGTTGATGCTTGCAGTGCAACCTGGATCCTCTGTGAAAGCAGCAAGTACTCTTGACCACAGAGCCATCTTCTTAGGCCTTCACCCATCTCTGACTATTAGAAACCATCTGCTTTTTAGGTAAGCGGATTAACCTCTTGGGTGTTCTATAATAGAGAACCTGTTTGAAAGATTTGCTTTATTCTTAAACTCTGTAACGTCTCTAATGAAAGCATACTGGCTTCCTTGTTGTGTCTGGACTGGATAGTTTCATCTTTAATATTCCTCTAATTTTTACATGCACACCATTTTTCTCATGCTTATCAGAGGGCTAAATCTATGACTTACTCTTTCATACTCAAGCTAACACACTTGAAAAACTGTGGCAGGTTAATAACTGATTGATTTGATTTCAACCAAATGTCCACCTCTAAGTTAATAGCAGCTAAATTGTGCTTTCAGTCCCTGGCTAGGGCCATTGTCCGTTGTAGTAAGAAGGCTCCAAGTGGTAGCCAGGAGTTGCCTAACACAGCTTGACACCCTTTTTTTGGACTATATAACTTCATATATGCTAGCAAAGGATAAAAAGTAGAAACACTGTATCTGAGGTCACAGACAGCTGGGTCCTGATGTATTTTTGAGCCTTCTCAGTTTAATATGATAACATTGTCCTGAACTCCTGTTTTCAGTGGGAGCAGTTAAAGGAAATGAGTTGACATGCTGAGTATACAGGGTGTATAGTTTCAAGAAATAGCCGAGGAGTGACAGAGCAGTAAGGCAAACTGTTAATTGAGCATGAGAGTCAATTTTGCAATAAATAGCAGAAAGTGAAGTTCTTGAATATAGAATCCACAGGAGGAAAGAACGTGGGTTTTGTGAGAGAATTATACCTCAACATTCTAAAAGTTCTTTGACAGGGGTAAATAAGGTGTGAACAAGGGGGAGCCAGTGAACATTTGAATTTTCAAAAAGCCTTTGATAACATTTTATATCAAAGACTGCTTTAAAAAAATAAATGTTCTCTCACCATGGGGTTTGGGATAATGTTTAGTCATGCATACAGATCTGGTTTAAACACAAGGAAGGAAGGAAGGAAGGAAGGAAGGAAGGAAGGAAGGAAGGAAGGAAGGAAGGAAGGAAGGAAGGAAGGAAGGTGGGTGGTGGTTTAAATGAGTTCTTACTTGCATGGTGAGATTTTTTATAGTAGGCTTACCAAGAAGCAATGTTTAGTTTTATGGGTTTTTTTTAATCATGAAATATTTTTCTAAGTGATAGGGGATTCAGCATAGTAACTTCCCAGTTCACTAGTAATCTGCTTTCCAGTTTATAGTTGACACTTAGGTATTTATAAGGCAGCTGTCTCTCTGTACAATTTCAAATAGTGAAAGGGACCTAGGAGTTACAGTAGATAGTAGTTTTAGTTATTCGCTTTAAAATTTTATTTAATTTGTTTTCATGAAGAATTTAAAGTTAACATACAAAGTAATGGTTTTGTTATGGCAGTTTAAGAAAAATACGGCATTGCACCTTGTACTTATTTATCTCTCTCTCCCACTGCCTGCCTTCCTGCCCTCTGTCGCTGGTCCACTTCCTCCCCCCATATTTCCCCTTCTGCTTTCATGTTGCATAGCTCCCCCCTTACCCTGTCTTTTCCTTCCCATCTTTAATAGCTCTCACAACCCCCTATTACTTTCATGTCGTGCACATGCATGTACATACTTGCATGCATGGACAATGTTAAATTTATATTCTTTGCCCAAGAAAAAATATGTAATATTGGTCTTTCTGTATCTGGCTAACTTCACTTGACAATGGCTCCAGCCATTTTCCTGCTGTAGTCAAGAAAACAAATAGCAAACAATGCCTGGGAGGAAGTAGGAAAGAAGAATCCCTATACATTGCTGGTGGGAATGTAAACATGTCAGGACTGTGGAAGTCAGTATGGAGGTTCCTTCACAAACTGAAAATAAGAGAGAACATATAGCAATTAACGACTGCTGTGAAAGGGACAGCCAGTCTCCCACAGGATGAGCCCCCTAATTGGCTAACAAATAGGAAGTGGTCAACTGTGAAATCCTATGCATACAAGTAACACTAAACAGACTCAGTGGGTTGTGCCTGTCTGCAGTGTGTGTGTGTGTGTGTGTGTGTGTGTGTGTGTGTGTGTGTGTGTGTGTGTGTGTACATGTAATAATAGAAAAATATAAGTGAGAATATATACATCACAGTAATAATTAAAGAAGAGATAATGAATTTGAGAGGGACTTGGAGGGGGAAGATAAGGGAGGAGGTGGGGGGGAAATGCTGTTAATACAGTATTCATGTATGACATTCTCAACAAAATTTAAAACATAGTTAAAAACCTGATAATAGAAATATCACACAACCCAACCACTCTTGAATATATACATTGAAGGACTCTTAAGCTGAAATATCACAGAAATCACTATATATCAATGCTTTTGTTGCACTACTCACAATAGGAATTAAGTGGGGTAGAATTCGATGTCCAACAACAGATAAGCAGATAACATATGGTACATATACACAAGGGAATTTGATTTATATATATTTTGGGTCATTCTTGTTTCTGCACTCAGAAATCCCCAAAGAATACTGGACATGACTATGAAGGGTTTTAGAAATTAAAGAGACAAAGATATTCTTCTCTTTGTTTAGACTAGATTTCTTTTTGTCTGTGTATGGTGAAGTTTGGATCCTCAGCTTGAGGTAGCAAAATGGAAAAAAAAAGTTTCACACAAGGGTTACTCAAACCAGAATTGAGTATATCATTTACATTGTCAAACTTGAGAAAGAGTCAGAGAGAGAAGACTGATCAAAGGAAATTGCATAGTCTATAGAGGTGTATATATATTTGAATTTAAAAGTTCTTTAGAATATTTTTTAAGTAGATCTGCCACCACAAAAAAGATGAGGCTGTTCATCATAGTGTTCCCACTGAAAAGTTAGGTATTATTTAGTGCATTCTTGAAATTATGTTTAGGACTAGGTTGGAAACCCTGACACAGTGATCTTGGTATCACTGTGGTAAGCTGGATTTAGGAGCTTGCTGGGCTGGGCTGGGCTTGATACTTGGAGCCCTTGTGCAAACATGTGAACTGCAGATCTGTAGCCTCGCTTGTGATGGAAGCATACAAATTGACCCCCAATGTTTTGAAAGGCTTTATTTTTTAAGGCTTGAATGATGACTAGTGTTCTATAATTTATGCTAAGTTATTCTGAACCCCTGGTGCAGTTATTAATACAGATCTGTTTCTGTCATCCAATACATAGTCGTATTGTGACTTTCCTAGAGAAGGTTAAATTTAAGGACAGCTGGAAAAGCTTGGGAAAAAGTGAATATATCATCTACAGAATGGCACCAAGACCAGAAGAGGCAAGATATATGGCTAAGCTGTATGAAATAAAGGCAGTTTCTGGGAGTGAGCTTTCTGAAGGCTGTGCATTCTTTTTTTTGGACAACTTCTTCTAAGTTAAGCATGATGACTATGCCTTCTAAGAGTGACAGCAGGGCCTAGCCTCATTTCCTTGGGGCTGCGGTATGCATGAGAAGCCCCACTGCATTTAGATACATGTGCCAGATCATGTCTTAGGTTACCAAGAATACTGTGTCCTTCCTAGTTCATGGTAACTTCTTCAAGGAACAAAAGTAATCTGCGTAGCCCCCAGCTGGAAATGAGTATGCATAGTGTTAATTAGTGATGTTGATGAAAGGCCAAGAGATAGTGTTCGTTGGTAATGGTAGCAATTAACTAGTAATCACACACCCCTGGGGAGAGAGAGTAAGAGTATTCCAGGATACTCCTTCAAAGCATTGCCCTTGCAGAAAGACAGTTGGGCTTGAGAAGGTGCATTTGATTGTTGCATGTTTCAAGGGAAACACTATACTTAGAACTTTATCAATTTCCTTGAATTGTTCTTGGGGAATATATATTACATATCCAGTTCTTCAGCAGTTGTCTTAAATCTGGCCTGTCTCTACTTCTTTGTCTGCATTGTCACTTCTGTGCTTCAGGTCACCATCATCACTCATGTCATCAATGGCAGACATGACTCACCTTTCCCCAGTCTCTCTCCTCCTTTTGATTTTTTTCCATTGAGTAGCAAAAGCATGTTTAAAAAGAAAACAAACAAAAACTAAAAATCTTTTTATTTAATTCTGCATTAATTTTTCTTTGGAAGAAATGATCGCCTCAGAAATGGGGCACCAATTTGACCAAAAACTGAATCCCTCCCAAGGTTAACATAATGAAGCCAGGAGATTTAATCGGGGTTACTTTCAAGAGCATCAGTGATGGTTAATTTGTAGAAACATGGATAAATTCTGGGTGGCTACACCAAGGAAGAAAAACAAAATTTCCCAACTCCAATCTTGCATTATCAGATCCCTTACTGATATTGTAGCCCTATTGACCATTTTTCTATCTCTTAAATACACTGAACCGTTTTATACTTCAAATGCTGGAATTGCCTGTTTCTTCTTCTTGGAATATTCTTTCACTACATCTGCACATGGTCACATTCTTCTGGTTACTTTGTTCTTTGCTCAAATGTCTTATACTCTGACTCCCAGATCACATTAACATTAACCTATTGCTTTCAGGAAAATTACAAACTTTTAATTATGTTGTTTCATTGTCTGTTTTATGCTAGAAAAGTTATTTGCCCTCAAGAACAGCTATTATCTTCATTTTTGTGTCCTAACTGACTAATATCTGCTCAACAGTAGGCCTAATTCCATAAACATTTGAGAATGAAGGGATAAATGTCAGTCCATGTTGTGATTATCAGAAACAGTTCTCATAGACCAGTCACATATTGTTCTGTGGAAGATGGCTGCGTTGACCAGGTGCCTATTTTATTTAAGCCCTAATAGAAGAAAATACAGACTGTGAACTACACATTTTAAGCACTGTTGGCCAGCAAATCTTCATAAGTAATGGAATCTATAGACTCTGTCTCTTTGCTTCAGGGGGTGGTAGCTAACAAGTTGTAATATAGTGAACACTTCCCCTCACGTGCTTTAACTCATGTATCTCCGGAAACAACCGTGTGATAAGTACTATCCCCATTTTATCATCTCAAGCACTGAAACATAGTCATAGAATTAGTAAGTGAGAAAAGGAAAAAGGGCATGGGAACCGTGGCTGATGTCAAAATTGATTTCATGACCATCTCCAAAAGCTCATCTCTGCAATTTGCATATTGTAACTACAATTGGGCACTTGATTCCTAGTAATCTGAAAGTTTTGATAATTATTGCTTGCCAGTCCAGCTGCCTTCAGGTTCTGTCACTGTGATCAGTAATAAGAGTGGCTTGTCATTTTCACTGTACTAGGTCACTGTGACTAGAACACACATTTGAGTGTTTTTAATTGGCGATATCATTATTTATTTTTGTTTTCATTTTTTGATCCCACTGAATAGAATCCAGAATGGACAGTAAAAGAGGGCCTGGCTTAGGATTGTTAGGAACATTCTTTTTCTTCAGGATACATTTGATTCTGGGACAGTGAGAAGTCTGAAGCTGGTTAGGATGAAAGTAGCTTGAATAATAAATGAAATGAAGGGAGAAATGATGCTGTGACTCATATCATACCCATTTTGACCTTCCTAGAAGGTAGTAGACCCATTACAACCAAAAATGTAGCATTCACTTTTGACACGTAATGCCCTTCTCTCTTCTTCCAGCTGGAAAGATACTAAATGCTGGGAAAGGTGGGCAGGAATTAAGAATCATAGTGTCATTGAGCACTGTACTAAGCACTCACTGTACTATAGTCAGTAAGCACAATGTAGTAGTACAAATATGCCTTGTGAGTATATAACTCATAAACATGCCACATGATACATAATATATAGTGAGACTGACCTTATGCTGTGTGAGTATGAGTAGCACTGAGATTTTGACGCCCCCACGTGTGTGTATTTAAGTATATAAAATAAACACACATCCATGTAGTTCTCTCTATACTTCATTTTTCAACGCAGCATGTACTAGGTGAACATGATAGAAAGCTCAATGTGTTGCTATAAATACAGCGCTCTGATACATGTTTATCTGTGCACGCAGTTATTAAAAATATCATCAAACTTTGCAGATGCAATAGCTGAATGATATTTAGGAGACATATTTTGTGGAAATGGTTTTTATTATCGACCTGCTGTGTGATTTGCGTATAGCTAAAGTACAGTGACAAGTGATAAATGGTAGTTTCTCTTCTAACATTTTTGAAAATGGCATGGTAAGTTTTCAACTATGTTTTAGTCTTTTTGGAGGAACAAAAAAGATCTGATATTTATAGTATGTCTGTAAGTTTTTCTGACATTGCTCAGTGCCTATATTACTTAATATTCTTATAATACTTATCATACTTATTGCACTACAGCAAGTAGGTATAGCATTGCCACAAATTCTTTCAAGTTCCATGATGCTGCTGTAAAATTGAAATCTTGGATGTTTGCTGCTTTGGGTATCCTAAGTGTATAGCATTAATGCGTTGAGGCTTGCATCACTGCGTTATCATTCCATACACTAGAATCAAACGTATTAAGCCATATTACCTATGAGTATACCCCATTTTGGAGTGTTCTCCTTTTACTCATAGCACTTTATTTAAAATTTCTGCGTGAGTAATATACTTTGTGACATTTTTTTTAAATGTGTATTGTGAAGTATCCATTATTTGCTAGAAACTTTAAAGACAAGCATTTCTACTGTAATTATAATTGTAGCATCTATAGTTGAAGTTATAGATTATAAGTTTGGCGTATATAGAAAGAAAAACATCTTTTCAGGGGATACAATAGCGAACAGATCTTGAGGGACTACTGTACTTTTCATAACAATCTTTGCAAATTCACAGGTGTAGAACAATGTTAAGAATAAATTTGGCAGTCTAACTCTAGCTTTTCTGCATAGTAACAAAAACACCGATGATACTAACAATGAGGTTAACAGAGAAAATTTTGAAACAAACCCATTTCAGTCTTGTTCTCAGCATTGCCATTTGTTAAATGATCCTAGCAAATCTCTTGACACCACTATGTTTGTATGTGTGTCTCTGTCATTTGTCTCTCTGTCTCTCTCTCCCTCTCTCCCTCTCTCCCTCTCTCCCTCCCTCCCTCCTTCCCTCCCTCCCTCCCTCCTTCCCTCTCTTTCCGTGTATATATGTGTGTTTGTGCCTGGTTTTCGAATTTGTAAACTCTTGTCTCATGGGATTATTACAGGCTGCATCATGTTCATACATGTAGTACATATGGCAAGTAGTAAGCATTCAGTGGTAGCCATAATTACTTTTTTTTGACATTACACTTTTTTTTGTTCCAATAACCTGAATGTAGCACATAGTTGTTCCTTCATGTGTCCTTCCCCACTTGGCATGACCATGGTCCCTGTTTAAGTTGTGAGTATACCTCTCAAGAACCCATTGTTGAGCTTCTTACCCATTTGTAACAAGTTTCTTCTGTTGCTCATTGCCATCTTGTACCACCCAGCAATCAAACAAACAAGAAAACACTGAAGGTGAAATACAGAAAGGAGATGTGCGAGAAACACAAAGAGAAGTTGATGAGTGTCCTTATTTTGCCTGACTCAAACTACCAAGTTTTGTGATGGGAGCATAAGATGCATAAGGAAAATAAGTGTGTGAGAAAGAATAAATACCACCCTTGTAAACTATATGTGTTTCCTCTTTCCAGTAGACAAGCCCAAAGAGAAGCAGTGTGAAGACTATAAGCATGTAACTGTATATTCTTGCATTCTCCGATATTTATAGTAGATAGTGTTATGCTTTGCAAGACCACTAAATACTTACATTCTCATTTAAAATTGTGAGGGAATTTAGTTGAATTGGCATGACTGTGTGTAACCATTAAACTTCGTTATAATACTCCATGTCATTCACATTATCTGGTTCTCTGGGCCTTAACATTCTTTACATATTTTTCCTATAGTATGTAGAGCAACAGTTGATAGAGCATATCGTGTTCAAAACCAGGTAATTTTTGATGAATTACAGTGACTTCATGTAGCTCAGGTTTTTTAGTGGTTTATTTTCAAAAGGATACTAAATAATATATGCAAAAACAATATTATGTTTCATACAGAAACTTAAAAGGTGTCTTTGTAAAAAATCACATTTTATTTAAATGCATTTAGCAATCTTTTGATAATGTGGTAACATTCTGTGACATAATGTTTCATAACATGTTAACCGTTTACAACTTTGAATTGAGTCAGTTTTTTCAAAACTAAGAAGACATTTAAAAATACCATTTCCCCTTTGAAGAATTGATGCCACATTAACTTTTCTCTATTGCTGCGAGCATGCGGTTGGGGTAGGAGAGGAGTGAACATGAGAATGTGGCCTAGTCTGTCTGAGATGAAAAATTCTGTAGGTGTTTTTCAGGGAGGTAACAGCTCCCCACTACCTACTTCTGAGGAGCTTAAAAACACAGTTGCAACCACACTCACAACATAAAAATATCACCCAAAACAAATGAGAGCATTTATTTGGGGCTTTGGATCTAATGCAGCTCATTTGTGTGAAGTCGACCAATGGTTTCATGTGAACTCTTTCATTATCAGCAGGAAATTGACAATGAAGATCATGTTAATCACCTTGGTCATGATTTCCTGTGTGTCAGTATGCTGTTGCCAAAAATAGAAGACTGAATACCACATGGCAATTGTAGCTAAACGATCCACCCAGGAGATTATTTTTTCTAAGTCTCTTTAGAATCTGTTAGATTTCAATGTCTTAACATCAGATAGACTAATACGTATTACTGTACAATTTGACATTCATATTGGTGAGAAGCACTAAGAGGAAAGAAGACTATCTTATATTTAGTACCCTACATAAAATTTATAGTCTACAGGTTTTTAACCATGGGAATTTTTGCTTAATGTCTCAATTGTGTCCTTAATTGCATTATTCAAATTTTCTCAATGTAAAAAAAAAATGCCAGTTTTCTTGTGCACCAATATTGTGTACCCCAATTACCTAATGTTTAATTTTACATAGATATCCTGCTTATGTACATCTAAAACAATTCAACTTGGAAAGACAGGAAAATACTAAACCCTATTTAATGAATGTCATTTATCTCTACCACTTATAGTTTTCATTACATTCTACATAGATTATGAAATACAATCTCAATATAGACTAAAATAAATGACATTGGTATACTCACTTGGTTTTAAATCACAGAATTTGGCCAAAGTTAATTACTTTTTAAAGATTTACTCTCTTATTCTCTCTCTCTCTCTCTCTCTCTCTCTCTCTCTCTCTCTCTCTCTCTCTGTGTGTGTGTGTGTTTATGTGTAGCATGTGCATGTAGATTACTGGGGAGGCCAGAAGAAGGCATCAGATCCCTTGATACTGGAGTTATAGATGATTGTGAGTCTTTGATACAGGTTCTGAGAACCAGACATGTGTAGGAGCAGTAAAGAAGTTAAGCAATTGATCTTCTGTGTAGCTCCCATTCTCTCATTTCCTAGAGGAATTATTATTCCAGTGTATTGTTTCTAGTTTCCTCAGAGTTTTGTGCATTACATATTGTGTATCCTTTTAAGGTATGGTGAGATTTTTGTATATGAAGTTGAGATTTTTTTTATAAATGATGCCAGAAGTTAGACAGATTTACTAATACTAAACTTTAGCATTCTTTCCTAAATTTCTGTTGTCACCCAACTTTTACATTTTTAAAATACAACCACATTAATAGGTGAGAGAGTAAGTTTCATGTATTTCTATCACTTATAGTATTCCTTTGTATGATATGAGAATTTGGACAAATGTGTGCATATTTATAGGATGTAGTAGTCATCAGAAAATATCCTTAATTCTAACACCAAATGCATAGTTGTTAGTTTTGCATTGACATCCCACATATGATAAATAGCTTGAAGGACTCATTAAAAGTTGGTATATAATGGTTTTATTTATTAGAGGGAATGGATATAGAATTAAACTATTCAAGGTTTATAGGGCAGAACCCTGAGGGATTTCAAATGTATACTTTTTAGCATGTTTCCTCACAGAAGAATCAGAGCACTCTGCCTTTCCAAATGCAGGTATATGACCAGCATGTATGACCAACCGAGAAAACATTCAACTTTTTTTTAAATTGTTGCGTCAACATTTAGACATAATTTCATTTGGAGCTGAGGTCAGTGCCCACCCCATTTGGAGTTTAGTTGGTATTTATCAAATGACCAAAGCTCTCACCCCTAACCAAACTGTAGATCTGGCCACCCCCCCATCCTAAAACTATCTGGTCCACTTTGCCCTCACCCAAAATCGATTTCTTAAGGCTGTCTGTTGAACCAGTGTCTCTAGGCTAACAAAAACAATCATTTCAGGCATGACATTTAGCGGGTATAGAGATCATCTCCCAGAAGCTGGGGACAATGATTAGATCTTAGATCTCCTTTGGTTAAACTAAACTTCTTTATTGTGTATATAAATGGCCATTTATTTTTTAAAACTCCTCTAGATATTTTGATTTTATGTTGGTACATAAAAGCACCATTTTAAGAATGAACATATAATATATTTGTAATTCTGTATATTATAAAATTCATAACTTCTTTACCAACATTATTTTGTTTATTCTTCAAAAGAACCCTATGTGAATAAGTGGTATTATAAGGCTGCTGAGGGAAATTAGATACAGTGGAACTGATTATCCTGTTTCCATGGTCACACAGCTAGTATGTGGCATAGTTGGCATAAGAACTCAGGCAGTCAAAATTCTTCCTTAACCATGATGCCTAAAATGTGTACAGGAAGAAAGAAAAAGTTGCATACATCTTCCGTATGTATAGCAGGGATTACCTAAAATGTCTAAACAGCAATGGGGTTTGCTGCTTTGAAAATATATATGCATTTTAAGATTATTGTAACAAATTGTTACCCAAACTGAAAGATTTAATAACTACTAATGTATCTGTACATTTCTTTGTATCTGTGGCTTACCACTTTTTTAAAAAACTTTCTTGTCTACATTTTTAAATGTTTAAAGTTATTCTAGTTTCTCAATTTTATGATGAGTTTTAGTTTCTCTTTCCTGGCTTCATATCTTTCTTTGTTCTCTTCTAGTTTTGCTTTTCATACTTAACACCCATTCTCTTCCTGAAATTGATTTTGAACACAGTACGAATCAGAGATGATTTTTCTGATAAATAGAACCTGCTGTCCCCAAGTCTTTTTTGTCATAGCCCATTCTTTACACTGATTCACAGTACTGCTTCTTTCATAAACATTTCTATGTGTGCATATATCTTTCTGTTAATTTCCTATTTCTGCTCTAACCAACTCAGTAGGATAAAACAGCACAAATTTATTATCTTACATTCCTGGAGGTCAACAGTCTGAAAGAGACCAGCAGGACTGCATTCCTTCTTGGGGCACGAAGGAAGGCTCTGTTCCTTTCCTTTTCTAGTTTAAAAGGGCCACCTGCATTCTTTGGCATGTGGCCACCTCATACAAACAGCATCACTTTGACCTCTGTGCACATCTGCACATCTCTGTTTCTGACTTTAACCTTCCTGTTGCTTCTTTTGAAGACCCCTGTAATTGTGTTGTGCTCACCAGGGTTATCTGATGGTAGGCACCTTAATGTAATATACTTGTGAAGTCCTTCACTATGCCAGTGTAACATGTCTCTATATCTCTGAGATTAGGGGTAGACATCTGCTTGTCTGACTATTCAGCCTGCCATAATTACCTTTCTGATATCTCATTGTTCTTTTTCACATTTTTGATTAATGCATTTTAAGCATACCTATAACCTCTACCTAATAATTCTATCTGAATAAGGTTTTATGGGTTTAACCCTGCTGTTTAGTTGCGTCTGCTAATTCTAACTCGAGGCTTGATATGTTTCTGTGTAAGTTTAGGTTTTTAAATCATCATTGTGAGACTCTAACCTGTGAAAGTTAATATGGCCCTAGTTAAAGATCAGAATCATCATCTACCCAGAGCCACTTTTCTTGATATTTCCTTGGTAATGGGTGTTTTGGATCATTTAATGGTGTAATCTCAAATTTTTGATGTTAGTGAAAGTGGAAGCTTGGTTTTGAGTACAGAGGTATAAACATCATCCACCCTGAGCTTCAAAGCAAATCATCATACTGTCACCCCACCACACCCCTTGTGCGCCTCGAATAATGAGTGTGTTTCTTTCCTAGATGATTTTTCTTAAGCATAGTCCCTTAAATAATCAGATGCCATGAAAGATGATTTCCTTTTCTGCTCAGATCAGAAGGCTTGTTCTCCCTAGATGGGTGTTAAATCTCTAGTACATAGGTGACTAACACAAGCAAACTGCTTACAACTTCTCTGTTAACTCACGCCATGTTCTAAGTTTTCAGTTCCTAGTTAGTCTTGGCTCCTGGAGGTTTTGCTTACCTCCATGGTAAGTGACCTCTCCAAAAATCCCCTGAAGTCTTTTGGCTCCGTCCTTCTTTCCCCTTCTCTGCTGTTTTGATTATCCAGTATTTGTGCTTTAGGACCCTTAGGAATGCAGGAGCTGATTTTAAGGGGACATTCAACTCTTTGCTCAGGGGCGCAATTTTAGATACCAGTATTATATTATTAATCACAATCCCTTTGTTGCATAAAGGAATTGCTAATATTACATCTGAGAAATTTAAAAATGGATAGTGAAAATTATATATTATCAGATTTCTTTTTTGTAGTACCAATAACTATGTATAAGATAACTAAATATTGTTACCTTAATTTTCAACTCAATAATCCTAATTCTCATTTTTCTGTTCTCTTTCTAGAATGTGTGCTGTGTTTGGTGGAATCTATTGCCTTCGCCATTCTGTACAATGCCTTGTAGTGGACAAAGAATCCAGAAAGTAAGGGTGCTATGAATAACCTTCCTATATTTATACACCAGACATGGGTGAAAACATAGAAGTTACTTTTTAGAAAGTGGTTCTTGAGTGATCCTCCTTGGTATTAATAACATATCAACCTTGATTAAAAGTAATTTGTGTTTAGGTCTTCCAGAACAAGGAAAGTGAGTTCAGAATATAGAAACTAAATTAATTTCCCTGCAATATGACTGTAGCTCCTGATCATTCAAGCTTGGAAGACAAATCATTTCAGCTGCCGGGGGTAGGTGATGAGTGATGTTAGTTTTCCTTGTGGCCTTACCTCCTCTAATTGATTTTCATCAGATGACAACAAAGCCCTCTGTTATTGCATTTTTAAAAATGGAGCTCACCTAAAGACTCATCAGATTAATCTCTGCTGATAATGCATGTCACTTCAAGAGAAAAGACTTTAATGAGTTTTTAGGTAGATTGTTGTCATAAACTATGCTGCCCTGTTATCTGAGAATAAATTCTTTTACAGCAGAATCAGGCCTACAGGCTTGTAGAGGATTAAAGTACAAATTTACCTGCTTTCTTACAATAGCAGAGCACTATCTACCTCCAGTCTGTATTTTAATTATTTTTTAGGGTTATTATTACTTACTAATGTATACTCTTATCTGAATTAAGTTCAGTAAAATGCCATTTGTACAATTTCTAAGTTTTACCCTGAAAAAGAAATAGTTCAACTGGATGAAGTTTTAAGAGCTGTTGAAATTGCTGTTTCTCCTCTTTCTTAGAGGTTCTCAAGTATCCATTGACCTGTATTTCATAGATGACTATTTTAGGAGTGTATTAAAAATAGTGTTGTTGAAATTATCAAGTGCCATAATATTTGTAACTAGAATCTTACACAGCTTGTTTCTTTATGCAGTAATTGTGTGTAGTCTAAAATGGAATAAACTGGCCATTAATTTCTCATAGGTGAGTTACAGGGTTATAAGCAGTTAATTTAGCTAAGATTTAGTGCTAGTTATAGGTAATACATAGTAAATTTGCAGTTCTGTGATGTAAAAATTGACACATGACCTAAGATTCTTACAGAGTAACTTTTGCAACTGAATAGCATCATACTATGTAAATGACAGAAATGATAATATAGAATGGACTATCCCAAAGGCTCAGAATATTCAGATTTTGATTCATGAAGAACTCTGTAAGTTCATAAAGGAGTAGTTTTTATTCCTGCCAGCTTGTTTTTCCTTTTACAGTCATTTTGAAACAAGAATGCTTTCCTGTGACAGAAAGCAGATAATGAATTGCTGTTTGGTGTTTATTTGCTTAGGTCATTTTTATACTATTTGGGCACCATTCCAGTACCACGTGTTGGTCTCAGTGACTAGTCTTATTGACATGAAAAATTTGCATGGCTCATATTTCTTGTTGGTGATTTCTTCCTTTCTTTCTTTCTTTCTTTCTTTCTTTCTTTCTTTCTTTCTTTCTTCCTTTCTTCCTTTCTGTGTGCTAGTACAGTAATACAATTTGCCAAAAAAAAGACTATATTTACCTTATATCTGACTTATATTTTTATGAAATATTCTGAACGAAGTATCTACTTTTATGAACTTATACCGATTCTGGTTGGAACATATGGGTGAGGACTAATGGTCTTAGAAACCATATACACCTCCAGACTGGTAAATTTAAAACTCTAAATTGACAAAGAAAACTGAATTGAGTAAATATTCTTTTTTAAAGATTAATTTATTTATTATGTATACAGTATTCTGTGTGCAGGCCAGAAGAGGGCACCAGATCTCATTACAGATGGTTGTGAGCCACCATGTGGTTGCTGGGAATTGAACTCAAGAACTCTGAAAGAGCTGCCAATGCTCTTAACCTCTAAGCCACCTCTCCAGCCTAAGTAAATATTCTTTTAGACACTACCAGAATTAAGTTTCTGTTGGGTTGGTTTGTTTGGTATTTTGAGACAGGTTCTTACTGTGTACTCCAGGATTACAGGTTTTTGTTACCACTTTTCAATGGGAAACTATAGTTATGAGCAACACCTCAGAGAATCTAATATAAACTGTTCTTAGATGACACTGAGAAAGAGTGACCATTTCTGTAAGGTTAATTTAAAGATTTAGGCAAGAGTACTGTGTTCTGTGATGAACTTGGGGAATGAGAGTGGCTTTTAAATCATATCAATGCTGTGAATGACAGCAAGTCCTGTTTTGGGCTAATTCCTTCATCTGTAAGATAGTTTAGAAGAACTCAGCAGTAATCACTGAGTCTTATTCCAGATTGTACCTGATGCTTTAGTTACATTAGATGATATTGGAAAGTACTTAGATTGCTCTTCCTTAACATTTAGAAATAAATGATCTTAAAAATAGTTCATATGCCTAAATGTGGGCCAGTAGTCAAATTATTCAGTAATGAGAAATCATTAAAAAATCGAGCAGTTTATGTCTATTTTTGTAAACAAAAATAGCATGGTATCTATTTTGTTCTGTGATATTTGCTTAATCCCCAGTTTATCAATGGACATCATTTTCTTATCTATTGGTGTTTTTGTTTGCTTGTTTGATTCATTGTTTTTTTGTGTGTTTTTTTGTTTGTTTGTTTTTTTTTTTTGAGGCATTTTTTTTGTATAGTCCTAGCTGTCCTGGAACTTGCTCTGTAGACCACACTGGTCTTAAACTCACAGATATCTGCCTGCCTCTGCCTCCTGTGTTCTGGGATTAAAGTTGTGTTCCACCACTGCCCAGCTCTTTCTTGTTTTTTTGTTTTTTGTTTGTTTTTGTTTTTATACAACCTTTTTAGATATGGCATGTAATTCTCTTACTGAAACATTTACTCCTTCCGAGCTTTAACAATTTATCCCATAATAATAGTTTAGTCAATCTTGGCTTGGAGTGATTTGATTCCTGTTGTTTCTTGTCACTTCACCATGTGACTTATTTAAGTGATCTTTAAAATTCTTCATTAGGAAAAATTAAAATAAAAGCATTAGTGTTTTAAAATTAAAAGTGTATACCTCAGATAACAATGACCAAGTTTATGTATATCAAAAGCTAATTTTAATTTAAGTTGGTTTCAGGCTAATGTATCTTTCTCAAACATTGTTCTCATTTAAGATCTACTATTTTAGAGAAAAGCCAGTAATATAGGAGCTATATTGTGAAGACCTAAAAGTACAGAATAATTTTGTTTAAAATCCTGATCTCATAGTTGAGTATATCCAATATTTGCTTCTTTTTTAAGGACTCTAAGGTGACTTAGAAAATTGTTTGTTGTAGTTCTAATCTTAACCAAGCAACCTGCAAAGGTTTGCATTTGTATTCTTTTAATTTGCCTCTCTTGCTACATGGAACATTGGCATTATTTCTCCCATTTAGTGTAGTTACAACTTGTTCATTCTTCAGGTCAGAGTCCTTAAATCTCAGACACTAGATGAGACCTCCTTGCTAGTCCCCAAGTCAGGTTCCCTAGTGCAATTATTTGATAAATTCTTTGTAGGAAATGCAAGATCTTGCTAAAATATCTTCATAAATAAGGCATGTCTGTATCACTCATTATCCTCAGTTACCCTCTAATAAGTTAATTAGAGTGCCTTTGGCTTTGTGTGTGTGCTTTGCTTTTTACCTGCTGTTTAAGAAAGTTGACAGAAACATATATGACCACAGCATTGAGGTTGATGTCCTTTTTACACATTGAAGTAGGAAATAACGTTGAGAAAGGAGGCAATGATATTATATTATATGAAACATGTGACCAACTACATCCCTACTTTTGCCTAGAACTTATTTTTTTCATTTTTGCTTAATTTGCTTTGCCTATGCTGTGTGTGACCTCCATAGTATGTTACTACCCAATAGCATGGCTTACTAAATTATCTCCTAATGTTTTTCCCCCAAATTCTAACACTCTACCCTCTGATTGGGTTGTTGCAGATTTTTTGGGGGGGAGTTGTTTGTTCATTTATTTGGAAACACTGAAAGCTCTTCTTGAGTAGCTTTCTTTTCTTTTGTAGTTGACTAGTAAAATTCAGATAAATTAAGTTTGGCTCTTTAGTAGTACAGTATTTAACATTTGGGTGTGGTAGCTACGAGTTTGGACTAGTGGTCTGTAAAAAAAATAGTCCTTGTGTTCATCTTCTATGTATACTTTAGCTGTTTGGCCTACTAGATTTGCTGTTAGGACATTTTAGAAGTATTTTTTTTCTGTTTACCTTCCTTGTATATTTGGATGTTAATAATAGTTTGGTAGGCTGAAAATAATATTCCATTACTTTCATCATTACTGAAGTTCTGATTATAGTATATGCCCTTTACCAACTCCCCATTCTAATTGCTATGTTGTAATGTGATTTTTTTTTAAAAAAAAGGGAAATAAAATATAGATCTGGTGTGTGGTGGTGTCTTATTTGTACTCTAACAAATTAAGCTTGCCTTAAGATCAGAGGACAGAGCTAGCTACTAATTAAACACAGAAGTCTGGAGGTCTGTATAGACACACATGGCTGGGGAAAGAAAGGAATATAAGACAGGAAGAGACAGTAGCTTGGTGTCTTTTCAGCTGAGAAGTTGCTGAGGTAAAGTGTAGCTGTGGTTTGCTCCTTTGTCTTTCTGGTCTTCCAGCATTTGCCCCTGTATCTGACTCGGTACTTATATTTTTAAGACCAATTAGAAGTGCTATACTTGTATCTGTGTATTGGGATTTAAGGGAACAGTGCAGCCTTCAATGTCACATAAACTGTATTTGAATTCTGACATTGCCATTTCTAACTTATGTAAAATTAAGCAGGATGTGTAACTCCTCTGTGCCCTAGTGTTATTATAAAAAAAGTGGAGTGCCTGACAAACCATACCTTGTAGGGTTCTTGTAATATTACCAGAGCAGATAAACCTCATAAAATCATTGGTTACACATACAAGTAGTTCAGTACACATTAGTAGTGCATGTAATTGGAAACGTAGGCATGCCCTAAAGGAAGAAGGCCTGTTGTGTTCCACCCTTTGCCAAAAAGTGTGACTTATTAGCCCCACTTTTCAATGGTATGAGTAATTTTGGTAGTGGTTTGGAAGAAGGAATGTAGTGCAAAGATACTCTTTACCTCCAGAATCACTGGCACAGAATACTTGCGTCATCTATCCATCCTCCCATTCATGAAAGCATTAGTTATTTTCTATGGCTTGGGCACTGGGGATACAGATGAAAACAAGACAAACAGAATTTTTTTTTATTCATGCAGTTTAAAGTCCACTGGAAGACATTATACAACAATTAATGTAGCCAGGTATCTTGGGAGTTATTTGGTCCACAGATCTGGCTCTCTCCTCTATAAAAAGGAAATGTAAAGAGCTTCCATGGATTCTATCATCTCCAAATAAATTGTAAAGCCTTATAGGGACACTTGGCTGATGCCTGACACTCGTTTCTTTCTCCCTATTTGTTTTCCACCTTCTTGACAGGTAACACTGAAGTGATTGTGAGTTTCTGTACCTGAGACATTCTTGTACTTGTTTGCTTAACTCTGTTTGTTCCTGTACAAACATTGTGAATCACTTTGCCCAAACTACATTCCCTGATACTCTGCCCTTCCATTCAAAGCTGAGTTAGATATCTTCCTTCTTACTCTGTAATGGCCTTTCCTAACCCTTTTCTTTTCTTTTCTTTTCTTTTCTTTTCTTTTCTTTTCTTTTCTTTTCTTTTCTTTTCTTTTGTTTGGAGACAGGGTTTTCTGTGTAGCCCTGGCTGCTCTGAAACTCACTTTGTAGACCATGCTGACCTCAGACTCACAGAGATCTTCATGCCTCTGCTTCCTAAGTGCTGGATTAGTAGAGTTTACCACCACTGCCTGGCTTGTTCCCTTACCTTTTATTGCTGAGCAGTACTGTTTTAAAATTGCCTATGTCTGTATCCTCATTATTACCTGTTGGAAAAGTAGGTTAATTGGTCTACTTGGCACAGCTAATTGCCATATTTTTATGTTAAATAAATGAGGTATCATCTTTGTAGCAGTCTGCTGCCTTATTAAATGCTACCAGAGCTTAAGGCAGTGTCAGTGGTGTGGGAGAAAAAACAGTAATTACAAGAAATATTTTAAGGTGGAACCTAGCATAGTAGTAGATTAGATATGAAGAGAGATTTAGGTGGGAAAGTTATAACTGCAGGTCATAGCCTTACTTGATGGAGAGATTACAAGGAAGGAAAGTAGATGTGGAGCTGTATTAAAGTCAATTTGGAGCATGCCAAGCTAGATATAAAAAGGAAGTAGGTAATAATAACTTCA
Source organism: Cricetulus griseus (assembly GCF_003668045.3). Lineage (NCBI taxonomy): Eukaryota > Metazoa > Chordata > Mammalia > Rodentia > Cricetidae > Cricetulus > Cricetulus griseus. The sequence continues at coordinate 58,983,501 of NC_048604.1, forward strand.
TTGTGTACTTGAAATTTGGTAAGAGCAGATTTTAAGCATCTTCACTTCCCAGTGATAACTGGATGCGTTAATCTGCTTCTTTTATTCATTACACAATATATACATATACATATACATACATACATATATATATGTCAAAACATCACATTGCATTCCTTAAATATATATATATATATATATATATATATATATATATATATATAGTTCATTCTTAAGAGAATAAGTAGACCCTATCAAGAAAAATTCGTACATAATTAGAAAGATAGATATGCGTCTTATGAAAAGGTCAGAGCAACAAGTAAAAACCCAATTCTGTTAGAGTTGAAATGACTGTAGTAGATGTTCACCCAGAAATATCATTGTGAAACATTTTGGAACAGTCTTTTAAAAGATGTAAAATTGGAACTAATGCCCTTGAGAGAACTCACAAGCTATGTCCAATGGGAAGACTTGGTTTGTTTCCTTCTGTGCTTAGCAATCTTATCCTTAACTAATTTTCCTTTTTATTATTTCATTGCTAGTTTCCATACCTGGGGTTTTAATTCGGAAGATCTAAGGGATTGCATACCTGTTAATACTGTTATTTTCTCTTCTTGACTGAGTTCCAGATGTTTCATTTAAACTTGCTTTTTTTCCCTACCTTATTGTCATTTTGCTATTTATGCTCTTGTATCAGTGAACCAAGAACTGAGTAAGTGCTGTGGTTTGTTGATTTAGAAAGCCTTATCCAAGAAATGTTCTGTCTAGCTTCAGTGATTCTTATGATCAGCTTGGTCATTGTGTCCCTGTAACTAGGAACTCCTATCATGTTCCCTCTCAATTTACTATTTATGAGGCTCAGCAAGGCCCTCTGCTAAGACCGAGATGCTGTTAATCTTTAATGGCTTCCTCAGGTTTATGTGGGAGGAGGAGGCAGGAGGGCATTTTAATGTGTCTGGAAGCACTGCTTCATTTTGTTGTTTTCCATTAAGCGAATGTCATCTAATTTTTATATTAATCTTTATAATACAAAGATTAAGAATAGGTCCCAAATCAATATCCGTTCTTCATTGTTCTCCCAATTAAGCTGAATATATGGCATAAGACAAGTATCTGAGGGAAAACAAATCTTACCGCTTGCTTAACATGCCTTGGTTTGCACAGCTTTGCTTAAGGCTACTGCCTCAGTACTTCAGAGTAAGAATGGGACTAACAGGTGAGTCATGTCGTTACCACCTTCCAGACTGGGCATGTGGAATAGTCACCTCACTCTGTACAGATATGGGTAATATCTCTCTCTCTCTCTCTCTCTCTCTCTCTCTCTCTCTCTCTCTCTCTCTCTCTCGCTAGCTCTTTACTTTTCTCACTTTAAGTGCAACATAAAGATGCAGCAGTAGCGGAGGCTTCACAGGCTTCACTTTGATTCTTTCTTGGGACTTGGAAGCTTATCAGAATCTCCAGGGGTACTTATTATTTGAAAAAGTCCCCCAGGTGTGGTTCTGATTCGTTTCCTTCTCCTGCTCCTCCTCCTCCTCTTCCTTCTCCTCCTTTGGGAATCACTGTTTCATCTGAAGCATCTGCATAAACAGGCACATTTATTAGCATCTTATGCCTTCATAGTTGAGCTTGCGTGTGTGTATCCATAGCATGTTAGTTCCTCTCTGTGTTATCTGCATTAATTCTTTCTAATAATGTAACAACAACAATAAAAACCTACCTGCCAGTCACCAAAGGATCACTGTCACTCTTTAGAAGCCAACTAAGGAGGAAAGACTCCGTAATCTTGAGGGCTAAGTTTATTTCTGAGTTTGCTCGTTTGGTTGGTTGGTTGGTTTGATAAAAGGAGCCTGTTCAAAAGGCACTAAGGTTGAAGATTTATCTGAAAAGCACCCTTTTCTCAGTTTCATTCCAACATTTTATGATACAGAGTATGAAACCCTTTGCCAACTTTGAATTTAAAGTGAACATCTCTTACATCTTCTGCTCAGTTTCTGCAGTGAGCATTGTAGTATACTTGGGTATTCATACATCCTCAGTTACTCACCTCTTGAGCCATCTATTGATTCATCTTTTATGCATTCCACAGTAAATTTGCAGGTATCACTAAAATTCACCCTAAACATTTTGATACGGACAGCCTGAACTATAGTGCAGTGTTTTTCTGTCGTCCTTTCGGCTATAATTGCAGTTATGTCCCATCCTTAAGTACTCATTAGTTGAGTTTGAACAAAACCCTAAGTCCTTTCAGCATAATAGCACTTTATACTCCCTTTCATTTGCCTGCCTGCATTATTCCTTCTTCAATTTCAGTAGCTTCTTAGTTAAAAGTAAGAAACTTTTGCCAGTGGTTACAGGACAAATATAATCACTATGTCATTACAATTCAGCAGCTGTCTCTTCTCCATTCCTTCAAGTACTTTGGTTTTTAAATTGCTTTTGGATGCTTCAAAACAAGAGGTTGAAAAACAAACTTATCTTTCTACTTTTTAAAAGTTATCTTGGTCAGTACTTGGTGTCACTCCATTGTGTTAATTTAGTGAAGTATTTTATAGATAAGGTGAACTCTTAGTTTAAGGAAATGAAGAAGAGTTGAAGTGTAAGCAAGATGGGGAAGTCATTTAAATATTAACACAACAGATTTATATTAAAATATGCTTAATTGTTTATAAGTATTGCATAGCATCACTGGACATAATAGTCTAACCTGCCAGCAGCAATATGCCATTTATTCAATAATACCAGCAAAATGCAAATTCATTTCCTTTTTGCTTGGTCTTAGATGCTGGTCATTTTATTTTAGTTTATATATGCCTGTTATTGATCTCTTATTTGGCTTCTTTAGATCAATTGAGGATACTTTAATTTATAGCAGAATATCTTAAATATGATATCAGTGCAAAATCATTTGCTTGCATTTTGTGAGGACCAGCATATAAGTGTATTTCTAATAAAATATTTCCTGTACCAAAAGAAGCTCTGACAAAAAGCAAATTGATGTTTCCATAATAAAAAGATATAGCAAACATACAGTCATTTGCATATAGTTCCTGAAATATTGCATAGTGGCTTTGTCAGTGCTGGTAAGTCCACTTCAAGGGTGTCGCTCTTAGTCCATTAGTTTGGATAATGAGCCCTATAAAGTACATTTATAACTTGTGGCACTGCAAGGAGATGGATTCTAATTTTCATCCTTTTATCTAGACACATTGAAAGAAGGTCAATGGAGGGTTCTATATGATTCATTGTCCCAACACATATCAGATGACAGAGACCTGATAATGTCCGTGCATAAGTGTTTTCCTTATTTGGAAACAGCACTTGAAAGAAATCTTTCCATGATTATCCTTTGAAGTAAAGTGGAAACAGATATTAAAAGAGGCTCTATCCCTTTTTTCTGTTTAAAACATTATCAAACGCGTGACCAGATAGCTATTCTTGAACAAAAGAGGAAGCAACACTTAACAGAAAAATAAAAAGCCTTTAGTGGCCTTTACAGGCTGTGAATGATACAACAAGATATTTAATCAGCTTTCCGTTCTCTCTTAGAACTGTTAAAGGTGGAAGAAGAAAGCTTTTTTTTTTTTTTTCTAAACAAAGGAATGGCTTCTATGTTTCTAAATGTGAGGAAAGCTTGGAATTACACAATAATGCTTTGTTGGCCTTACACTTACAGACTAATGACAATCAAAATAAATGTTTAACGGTTTATATGCATTTATAGTTTAGAAGATTTCAGAATAACAGTCAGAATATGTCTCTAGTTCATTGTCAGAAAATTCAAGGTAGTTGGCAATTATTTTTTAAGTTTTACAAGGTTTCAAATTCAAAATCAGTTCATTATCTCTTTTTCTCAAGTAATTAATTATTAACATGATCTTTTTCTATGCTTATCTTCTTTGTAGATGTAAAGCAATGATAGATCAGTTTGGTCAAAGAATAATCTCTAAGCATTTCGTTATTGAAGACAGTTACCTTTCTGAGAATACGTGTTCCCGTGTACAGTACAGGTAAGGTGCCCTCCACCCATTACTCAAAGAAAGGGAACCCCTCTGGCCTTGTGGTTATATTGACCTTTCTCATTATTCTGTTTGTCGAGTAGCATGCCAAGGTATACCAAACCAAAGGTATAAGTATTTCTTACTATTCTTCCCTACTTGGTTCTGTTTTGAGGGGAGCCTAGCAGAATTTCTACTCCTTTGCGTCAGCTGGAGTTTGTCTGTAGGTCATGCATCCTTCTCTCTTGAGCCAAGAAAAGATTAAAGCAGATCTTGACTGAGTTTTGACACTTTTATCCTTAATGAAATCTTTGAAACATGCCTTCTGCTGGTTACATAACAATAAATGAAACTTAACCATAGAATCTGAATCACTGCTTTCCTCTTTTGTGCATTGCAGGCAAATATCCAGGGCAGTCCTGATTACAGACGGGTCTGTACTAAAAACGGATTCAGATCAACAGGTGATTCAGTCCTCTCTTTTTTTAAATAAAAGATGCATCTGTTTAAAAGAGATATATGTACATGGTGAAATTATTACTACGATCAAGCTAATTAACATGTCTATCTTTACAGACCATTTTATGGCGAGAATAGTGAATGTCCACTCTTAGCAGATTTTAAGTTTATAGTATTAGTAACCATAGCCCATATGCTGTATACTAAATCTCTAAAACCGAGCTTTCATGTAGTTGGCAAACAAGTGCGTTTTACTCGGCAGCCAGAGAGTCCTGGCCTCCTAGGAGAGATTGATAACTATGATAACATGTCTGCCTTCAAAATACCACATAGCCTAAGGGCACAGAAACAGACAACTAGGAATTGCAGTTCAGTGCAACAAGGATTAGCCTGGTATGTTTTAAGGAAATGATATAGCAATTAATGTTTCACTCATCACATTGGTCTGCCGTTGTAGGGTGATGTGTCTAGGTTTCTCATTAAAGTGCAGTCTTTGTGAATACATATGTGGGGACAGGGAGACAGAATTATGAAGAGAACAAGCTGTAGAGTATGAGAGATAGGAATTGGTCCCTGAAGAGGGATGTGGAAGTAAGGAGGGCTTTCTTTGCAAAGGTTGTTACATATTTTAGCTGTTTGAATGGAGTCAACAGAGTTGATACTCAGGCGAGAAAGGAAGTAATTAATGAATTCAAGTCCAACCAAAAGTCAAGAGAGTGACCACACCAAGCATTGCCCTTAGAAATGTGAGGTGTGTTAAAATAAGAGGGTGAAAGTGGGACTATTTGTTAGTTTGGAAGTTGATTAATTCCATTCTTTAAATTGCAAGGTGAAGTCCTCTCCTGAGTATGAGGTTTATAAGCAATTCAAATCTGAAAGAAAGATATATAATAATCACTATATGCAGCGGCCTGTTGTATATACATTTTCTTGAGCATTATCAATGGTCCAGTTACATCTGAAGATTATAGACTTACAGGATCATGAGTCTGCTCCAGTCCCCCCATCTCTTTTAATCGTTTATTCCCATTCTGTCTGTTCATAGAATTGCCCCTCTGTTTCTTCCGACTTTATCATCTCTCTTGTACCCTCTTACTTTCCTTTGCCAAAGATGCGGTGATAGATGCTCTAACACCTTCAGTTCCCATGTTGCCAGGGCCTTCCACTGGAACCTAGCTATTATTTGTATCTATATCACTGAGGGCCACTGAGAAAGCTACACAACCAAGAAGATTGGGCCTCCCACCAGTAGTGGTATCAGCCTCATTCAGCTGGATCCTGTTCATGTACAAATCCTTCCACTGGCTTTTGATCACTTGCTCATTCACCTCAATGACTAGTTAACACTCTTCCCTTTCTAACCCACTCTTCTCATCTCCTTGTTTCTCTTGTAAAATAAGATACCCACCATGCATGAAGGAACTTGAATTTCTAACCTGCTACCTACAATATCTGTACAGCATCCCAAAAGTGATTGAGAAATCTGTGTCTTCTTTGTCCATACGTAACCTCCTTCACAGGTGCCTTTGATATATTCAAGAACACTTACTTAAAACTCATTCTTTCATGCACACATACAGTCACATTGACTGAAATTTTAAAAGTAAAAACAAAACAACCTGATCTCTTGATTCTGCCTCCAAGTACTCAGCCTCTCCCTTCTTTTTATTGGTATGTTCTATACAGTATACTTGCTGCTTCCAGCTCCTGAACTCCCAGTCATTTCTAAACCACAATCTTGCTCCTGCCCGTATACATCTACCACAATTTCTGTTACTAAATGCATTAAAGAGCATGATATTCAGCGTCGGGACATATATATTTTTTTTTTATCATTCTCTGCCAGGACTTTCCTGATGGCTCTTGACAATTTCTTTCTTTCTCTTGTACACCTTTGGCCTCCATTCCCTGTGCCCTCCTCATAACAATGACTGTTCCTTCTCTGCCTCCTCGAAGCTCTTTTTCTTTTTCTCCTATTCTTAAGTATCAGAATACTCCCTTCATCCAACTGCATCATTCTTCTTCCTGCACACTCAAATGACTTCATGTTTTCCAATCCATAGTCTCAACTCCACATCAATGCCATAGGCCACCTCTTGGAGGCCCAGGGGTGCCAGGCCCCCATGTCAAAGTTCTATTGGATGACTGTCAAGAGATAGGCACTTAAAGCTGAGGTCACCACCTTCTGTCCTCACGCTGCTTTCTTTTCTAGTGCTCACTGCCTCTGAGAACAGAACTGATTTTCTTCTAGTCACACAAACTTCCTTCTCAACCTTTGGGTCCTGTCCTTGTAATTCATAAAAGTTATCTCAGGCCTTTCCTTTCTTGTGAATTTTACTGTCTCCATGTTCCAATCTCTGCCTTCTAATTTGTCCCCCCTCACACCTGTATTCTTCACATCCATCTTCCACATAGCTGACAAAGTTACAGTCCTTATATCCTTTAGCCCCCCCTCCCTCCCTCCCTCCCTCCCTCCCTCCTCCTCCCTCCCTCCCTCCCTCCCTCCCTCCCTCCCTTCCTCCCCTTTCCCCCTTCCCCCTTCCCTCTTCCCTCCCCCTCTCCTCTTCCCTGCCTTTCCCTATCTCATTCCCCACCTTTCTTTAGTGTTTCGTTTTGAATTGCAAGTAGAACTAAGAGGATTAGAGGATGGGAAAGAAACAGGTAGACAGTCCAAGCATAGGTCATGGTGCTATCAGAGAGTTGAGGAGATCCTCCTATAGCGTCTTTAAAACCTCTGCAGCACTTGAAACAGTTGACTTCTCAGAGTTCAGGTGAGGGAGGTGCTCCAATACAATACTGATTGTATCTCAGTAATAAATTATGATAATTGCAGGAACCAAAAGAAATTCTCCCATGGTGATAGAATCATTAAAGGAATGTTTTCAATTATGGTCATATTTTTAGTCCCAGTCATTTCATTATTTCACGGTGCTCACTGTCTTGATGATTTCTCTCTTTGATGCTAAAGTACATTTTCTATCTGTAATAGCAACAAGGGGAGTTAAGAGGAACATGGAGAACTGTTTTTGAGATATCATAAGACCCTAGTAGGATAGTCATTGCTATCAAGACAGTGTCTGTTTTAAAAAAATGTATTGTAGTTTCTTCCTCTTTGCATTCCCAGTCAAAATGCAAGAACAGCACATGCAGAGAAAGGTGAAAATGGGGCTTTCTCTTTCACTAGTATTTCCTTTAAGAGTGTATAAGTTGTTCAGACAGTAGATTTGCCTGAGGAATAATTCTGAAACTGCAGCTCTACAGAGAAACATTGATCTGAAGGTCATGTAAAGCCTTTAAAATATGAGTCATATAACATATCAATTGCAGATAAGACCACTTAATATAATCTGATTTGCTTATATTCTAACAGTAATATATAATTGTATTCCTTTGAATAGTATGTGATATGTGACAGGTAGAATCAGTATTAAAGATTTGAAATAGTCATGGTTTATGATAATTGTACAATCATGAGTAATAAATAATGAAGAAATTGGATATTGAGATATGTGTGTTGCATGTTTTACATTTTACTCCCAAATAAAATCATTATAAGTAAAATGTTTTCAAATATTAAAGGATATCTGAGAACTATGAAGTTAGTGCTCTAAAGATACAAATATAAAAAGAGGCCTAACAGTTATTTCTGGTACTTATTCTGGTTTTCAGATCTCCATTTTGACAGTGCCAGCAGAAGAACCAGGAAATTTTGCTGTTCGGGTCATTGAGTTATGCTCTTCAACAATGACATGCATGAAAGGAACATGTAAGCACAGTAACCTCCCTCCCCTCCCCTTCCCTCCCTACCCCCTCCCTACCCCTCCTACCTCCCCTCCCTACCCTCCCCTCCCCCTTCCCCTCCCCTCCTCTCCTTTCAGTTCTCTTCTCAGTTCTCCTTTTAAAACTTTTAATTAGTTTTTTTTTAAATTGTTATTGGTATGTAAGACAAAAATATGCATATTGGATAATACATTATTTTGGTACTTGTATACACTGTACAATGTATTATTTAATGTTTGGAAGGATCTTTGCAGAAAAATCTTGTCATCTGCAGTGACTGTTTAACTCCCAACTTTTTCCAATGTGGACACCTTTTATTACTTTTGTCTTATCTGATTGTTCTAGCTAGGATTTCTTACATTATGGTGAATAGAAGCAAGGAATGTTAGATGTGTATCTCTTTAAAAATTTACCTCCTCCTTTTTATCATACTAGGAAATGTACATACAGCCTTATGTATGACAGGTGATCTAGAACTTAGCCACAACTTAGGCCTTAAGTGTTGAAGTCATTGTTGACTTCAACAGTTTCTTTGCCTATTTGCAGTAAATGAAAATCAAGTGTGATAATAGTGTGGAATTAAGAATTTGCCATTAATCCGAATAGTGATTTTTGCAGTCCTTAACACTTACCCTGTGTCCTAGGGAAAAGTGGGTTTCCCTTCTCTGTCTCATTTCTTTTAGTTAAGTGTGAGTTCAAGTTTCTAAAAAGTAGCAAAATAGCCCCATCAGCTGGGAAGCAAGTGTTCAATATACAGAACTTTGGCAAATACTTCATGTCCAAAGTATAACAATACATAATTCCATTTACTGTCTGGGATATTTATTTCTAGATCACTGCAATATATAAATGTTATACATGATCATGACATTTGACCATTTTTCCTTTGTTATATTTCAAGAAATACAAATTATAGGGAACATGTGACGTTTGTCTTTCTATGTTATCTCACTGAATATAATCTTTTCTAGTTCCATCCATTTATCTACAAAGTTCATGCTTTCATTTTTCTTTACAGCTCAATAGTGTTTCATAGAGAATATGTACCACAGTTTTATTGTCAGTTGAAGGACATTTAGGTTGTTTCCATTTCCTAGATGTTGTAAATTGAACAGCAATGAACTTGGTTAAGCAAGATCTCTAGAGTAGGATGTAGCATCCTGTGGGCATATGTAAAGAAGTGATATAGGGGGATCACGTGGTAGATTGATTTATGTAGCCTTTTGGGGGTTCTCCATACTCCTTTCCACAGTGACTGCACTCCTTTGTAATCCCAACAGCAGAGAGTAAGAGCTCCTTTTTCCTGCATCCCCTTCAGCATTTGTTTTTGGTTGTTTGATTCATCTTTGCCATTGTGATCAGGGTAAGACAGAATCTCAATGTTGCTTTGATTTGCATGTCCCTAATTGCTATGGACAATGAACATTTTTTGAGATATTTTAGTCATTTTTTTCTTCTTTTGAAAATGCTCTCTAGATCTCAAGCCCACTAACTCTGGTTTTTGAATTCTTTCTATTTTGGATATTAATCCTCGGCTAGATGTACAGTTGGCAAAGATTCCCTCCCACTTTGTGGGCTTCTGAATGTTTATAAAGCATTTAATATAATTTCTATCAAAAACAAAGTAGTGAATGGCTGCTCTTGATACATTACAAACACACTGGTTATGGATTCTACATGTAGCAAAACATTATACATTTTAATTTTCTGTTTTTAATTTTAAAAACATCATGGATTTCCCCTACCCCAGCTCCTCCCAGATATGCCCCATGTCCCTCCCCATCCAACTCCATCTTCTTTTTTCCTCTTCTTGTATCCAAACAACAATAACAAAAATCACGATAAATCAAACAACAATTAAACAAATGACCAATAAGGAAAAAAAAACACCCTCAAACAATACAAAAGAAGAACAAGTTCATTTGTATTGGCCTGCTGTCTTGGGCATGGTGCCTGCCCTTGAGTGTGGTTGATAAACTCAGTGACACTCTATTGGAGAAAACTTATTCCCCCTTCCTATATAAGATATTAACTGCAAATAGCTTCTTGGTTAGGTGTGGGATTTTGAGTCTACTTCCATTTTTAGTGCTGGAATTTCTGTCTGTCTTGAAATAAATAAATAAATATATATATATATATATATATATATATATATATATATATATATATATCTGTGTGCTGCCAAAGTCTATGTGACTTCATATGTGCATCATTCTTGTTGTGTCCAGATGACACTGTTTCCTAGGAGTCATCTATCACCTCTGTCTGATGTATACAATCCTTCCATCTCCTCTTCAGAAGGTTGATGAAGACCTCCCATTTAGGACTTAAATGTTCCAAAGTCTCTCACATTTTCCAATTATGGGTCTCTGTTATTCACCATCTACTTCATTAAGAAGCTTCTCAGATGAGGGTTGATCTATGGGTATATCAATATGTCATTAGGAGATATTTTATTGTCATGTTCCTTTCAAGGAATAATAGTAGGTTTTCCCCTAGGACCATGAGCAGTTTGGTCTTGGATTCTTGGTCACTTTAGCAGTGTCAGGTATGGTTTCCATTTCATTGAGTGAACCTCAAATCCAATCAAAAAGTTGTTGCTTTTTCCCAGAACATTTGTGCCAGTATAGCATCACTGTATCTTGCAGTCAGGTCACTATTGTAGGGCACAGGGTTTGTAGATGGGTGATTAGTTTTCTCTTCTGCTACTTTACAGTGTACCTTCTAACACCAAAAAACAAGACATCAAAAAAAATAATCCAATTAAAAATGAGGTATATATCTAAATAGAGAATGCTCAAAAGGGAAATCCCAACTGGCCAAGAAACACCTAAAGAAATGTTCAACATCCTTAGCCATCAGGGAAATGCAAATCAAGCAACTCTCAGATTCCATCTTATACCTGTCAGAATGTCTAAAATCAGAAACACAAGTGACAGCTCATGCTGGAGAGGAAGTAGAGCAAGAAGAACACTCCTCCATTGCTCGTGGGAATACAAACTTTTAAAACCACTTTGGAAGTCAGTATGTTGGTTTCTCAGAAAATTGGGCATCTGTCTACCTCAAGACCCAGCTATAATACTCCTGGGCATATACCCAAAGAATGCTCTACCATACCACAAGGACACTTGCACAACTATGTTCATAGACACTTTATTCATAATAACCAGAACCTGGAAACAACCTAGATGTGCATCAACCAAAAAATGGCTAGAGAAAATGTGGTACATTTATGCAATGGAGTGTTACTAAGCTATTAAACACAGTAACATCATGGAATTTGCAGGCAAATGGGTGGAACTAGAAAAGATAACCCTGATTGACGTAACCCAGACCCAGAAAGACAAGCATGGCATGTACTCACATGTAGGTGTATATTAGCCATAGGATAACCAGGCTACAGTCCACAGACCCAAAGAAGCTAAGTAACATGAATGGCTCAAGGAGGACAAGCTAATTTCATTGGTAAGGGGAAATAGAATAGACATTGATTCAGTTTCTTAATCTACTGTGTCTCTTTTATTCACTAGAAGTTTCTCCTCTTTGAAGTTTTATTCATTTAAAGTATTTTAATTTCTCTGTAGATGTGTGTGTGGTGCTAGGAATGTAGCATATACTAAACAATTGATCTAACTTGGAGCCATATCCCCTATCCTGGGAATTTCTAAGTCCTCCTTAGAAATTATCCTAAATTGTTTCGAAAGAAATCAAGCTGGACAAGCCGCCAGAGTTTTCATGTAGGAAGAAGCCACAAGTCAAACAGACATTTTGGATAATGTATGGCAATATTTTAAGCAAACTAACCACGATCTTTTGGCTTCTGAAACTCTTGCTTTCTCACTGGTTTCTACCTTGGTAAAATTCTCTGCTCTTTACTGTAACTTAATCACTTTATCTCAATATAATATCAAGAATGTGGACAAATACCCTAGCCATTTTTCTCTTGTGTCTAGCCTGAAAGAGAAAAGTTTGAGTTCATTAGTAATACTTTGCTTTATCCCAGAGAAAAAGAGAAGTTCTTTCTCACTTTTAAATCTTTTTTTTTTCATTCATTATGCAGTATGTGTTATTTATGTTACTGGAGTTAATGTATGATATAATATGTAGCAAGACTTAAGAAAGATACTGAGATAGAAACTGGCATGTTTAATCATTTACTTGCTTTATTACTTAGTATTTGGCTTCTGCCTTTTCGTATGCTTTAAGCCTCATTCACAGACATTCAGGAGCAATTTGTAACTCAGATATTAAAGGTCTTTAATGGCATATTTTCCTATTGTTACCTTATTTAAGTGTCATTGATGACACATGTGGTTTCAAATTGTTCTGTTCTTCATCTGTCTTCTAAAATAAAATTTGTCTGATTTATCACAGAAGGCTTTCACAAGTCCATTCCTGTTATCTTTCTTTTCATTTTTTTTCTGTCTCAAGTCAGAAAAAAATGAACAAATATGCCATGTTTTTGTTTTGTGTGTCCAACCTCGCTTCCACCATATGTATTCTCATTTGCAGCTCCCTGATGATAAGCATATTGCTTCATTCAGAATGTTACACCATCATTCTCTTCCAAAGTACTTCTCTATCTCTTTTGAGGATTTTTCCTCTCCAAAAGCTTTCAATAAAGCAAATTGTTGACACAATAGAACATGTTCTTAAAATTTGCGTAATTATCTCCTCAGTCTAATTCAGAAATCCAATCATTTCTCTCGTCAAGCAGCTTGGAAATGATAAATAGGACTATGTGATGTGTTAAGATCCCACATTTAGATTCTCTCTTCTGAATTTCCCATATTTGTGTTAATTTTGGTGAACTGTGAATGAAGTGCAGGTTGCTTGTGAATATCAACAGTTAAAGCAACATTCAAAAATAATTCTACATTTGCAAATTTTATGTGTTTTGGGGCACTTAACTATAAATGCTTGTTTAAGTGACTTGTTTTCCCTGTGCACAGTTATTTAAGATTAATAGAAAAAATTACTAGCTGATCAAATTGTATATATAATATAATATAATATAATATAATGTAATATAATATAATATAATATAATATAATATAATCAACTTGCCAGGTTGTGCTTACCCTAAAAACAGGCTATAGTGATGGAATCCTAGGTGAAACTCATCATTCTTTCTATTGAAGGAATCACTTGACAAATGTTGGCAAGCACTGTAACTAATGCAGTTAGACCTGAGTAAATCAAATGTCATCCAATTATATTCCACTGAGGCTGACTGTATCCATTCCTCAGAGGAAACAAAATGAAATTTATAGAAAGTAAATTATGAAACTTTGGTGACTTAAGGTGAGGTTATTAAAGGAATACATTTAAAAATTTTCAGACATTACCCAAGAGCAAATTAACTTGTTTGTAAGTTGTACTTTATACATGATTGTTACTTTTGTCATGAAGATGGGCAAAGACATAAGGATTGAAAGATCCTGAAATGTTAAAAATTGTTCAAGTTAGTTTGTTCTTATAACATATACTTCATACAATTTACAGCTTTCAGAAAGAAGCTGAGAACTGTTTACTAAAGATATCTTTTTGTACTTTCATGGTAGTCTTTACTCTTAAAAATTTTTGACAACCAATAATTATATATGTTAATAATAAAATGTAATTTTATGATCTATACACATTGTCAAATAGTGCAGCTGAAATGATAAAAGATGTCCATCACTGCACCAATGCGTCCCCCCCCCCCGTCCCCCGGTGAGAACATTGACAGAAATCACACACTTTGATCCTTGTGTCTTTTTCCTCACTTTCTCCCTTAGTGTTTTCATGCTGAAGGAGATGGGAATGCCAATTATCTTGGTTTCATCATTGCACATTACACACGTTTTATTGAATTTTTGTACGATTCCATATAAACATGTAAAATTAAAGTAACTTTTATTAAACAAGCCTGTAGCAGACTTGTCTCCTAAGGAAACTAGACATCCTGTCCCTCAAAATAAAAATGATTTTCAGTACTCTAGAGAGGATTCCCATATGAAGTAGTTGACCACTGCTGAGAAATGTAATTTGTGGCTACACACTCTTCAGTGTCTTGTCGTTTATTCAGCACACTCTACTATGCAGTGGTCTCCTTGAGTACTTGCTTTTAGAATCAAAACTTTGTTTTTTTACCAATCTTTAATTACCTTTTTAACACACATCTCACATTGACTTGCTATGCTGTGTTGTAACTTACAAATATCAGGATCATTATTTATTATAATCCAATGTAATTGAGCTTTGCCCTTGAAGGCTACTAGGGTGTTGAGGTCTATCTGCTCCTATGCGAACTGGCCCTGTTTCATTCTTTTGTCACTTCTTGTGTCTACATTTCATATATCTTCCTTCTTTCCCCTTGTCAAACTGCTTTCCTGTGCCTGGCAGGATGCTCTTTCTGGCAGCACAGTGTACTTTGAGAAAAACAAAACAAAAACCTAACATTTAGAAGTCAAAGCTCTCTCAAAACAGAGCCAGAAATAATGTCACAAAATTTGTCTTGGAACACTGATTTGTGTCCCAAGATATCTTATTTGCCAGCTTTCATCTGCAGAGTGTCAGAAAGCAAGATAAGTAAGTTTGCCTATAATACCTGTAATATTAGCACAAATAAGTCCTTAGTGAGGGGTTGGGTAGTAAATGTTGTAACATCTTGGTTACTTAAAGAAATTAGGACAGTAAAGCAGGTACACTTCCTGGTTTTTGACTATGTGCAAAATAGTCCCTTTGGATTAATGTGATATTATTATGCTTGGATTGAAAACGGAGATCGGTACTTCTTAAGCTGTTCATTCCATCTAGCAATACAGTCCTTTTCTTGGCAGCCCTGGATTAGCTAAATGGTTGCATCATTTGTTACGGTTTTAAAAATCTTTACATTAACTCAAATTCATCTTCCCTTGCTTAATTTGGTTTTATGCTACTGGGATTGTTAAGAATTTGACATTATTGTGTTTTGTAAAGCTAAACGAGTATTATATCCTAAATGAAGATTTTCTTTCTAACATCATTTATGAATGAGCAAACTTCATCTCTGCAACCTTTCCATTTGACATTCAAGTTCATGTTTTTTTATACTTGTTATTCATATGCTATGCAGTTTGAAATCTTTTTCCATACATAATAATCAGGCAGTAACAGCTGTTTTATTCTGGGATTTTATGTTGCAGGAAGTTATTTATTTGTGATGATTATAGATTTGTGGATATCACATGTAATAATGAATAATCTAAAGTTTTATACAGGATCTTGTTTATATACTCCTTTCTGCTTTTACAACCCTACTAGAAAAATGTTACATACCTTTCATAAAATGAGCTTAGATAGTTTAAAACAATTTTCAGTATCTTCTTCCCTCTTTAGTTGCTGCTTGCAAATGTGGTATTTCAAATTATTTTTAATAGTGTTGTTATGAAGAACAGATTTCATTTTACAAGTAAGCTGATTTTTTTTCCTCTTGATCTCAGGTTAACATTCTGTAGCAGTATTTTTTTAACCTTAAATTTTACCATGAAAATGCAAGTTGAGTCAAGTTTTTCAAGGTTGGCTTATGAAACCGCATTGTGTGACATATGTCAAACTCATTTCCTCATTTGGCACTATAAAGAAAATATTTTTTCTGACCCTCTCACTTTAATGGACACAATCATGTATTTTTATTTGTGCTATATTGCATAAATTACAGTTGGCTTTTTATGAATATGTGAAAGATAATTTATGAGCCATATTAATGCCTATACATTACATTTTCTTTCGTGACACAACACACTTTGTGACTGGCTTGTCTTGTAAGATTCCTTCACAACTTTGGAGCAGATATGGGTGTTTGTATATAGTGTATAACTTCAGTGTATTCTGACTTCAGAACATTGAGGAATGGACGTCTTACTCTTTTCAACAACTATTTCCTTACTCTTATTTTATATTCACGTTTTAATGCTGTCCATTTTTGCTTTAAAGTTTTGTTATCACTAAAAAGGTATGGTTTTAAATAGAGAGTTGGCTTCATACAACTGTAGCAGTGTTAGTGCAAATGACCTATTAATACCACCCCATCTGATTAATCATGAGGACAGCGAGTCCTGAGAGAAAAGCTGCCTTAGAATTATAGATGCAGAAAGCAGAAGAAACATGGAAACAAAAACAGGACCATATAATCATGCTATACTATCTCACCCAGCTATCATATATTAGACTTGTTATTCCTATATGTACTCCTGTATGTGTTTCTGTGTATTTATGAGTGGAAATCTATGTTCCTAAATACTCTCTTCTGGGAGTTATCAGTGTTCTAAAACAAGTTTTGTGAGCAGTTACTTCTGACTTTGTGCTTAGAGGATTTTCACTTTTAAATGTTAGGTTTCTGTACTGTATTTCAATGATAATGGTTGTGGTTAGTAACTGGCTTTGCATGGGTTATCATTAAATTAAATGTTACTTTGAAATATGATTTCTTAATGCCAATACAAGTATGTATGTATTGATATCACAGGAGTGGTAGTCAAGAATATATTGAGTTATCTTTTTAGCCCAGTAGGCCTTGAAGCAGTTGCTGAATGAAATAAAGGGAATGCAGTTTGTATTTTTACAGTTAGGATTTGCATTTTATTTTAGTCACTTATAGTATCACATAATGCCTGTGGGAAATATTGCAGCTGGTGTTGCGTATTCCATAATGTTAGCAACAGTTGTCAATAGGTGTTATTTAAATAGAATACTTTTAAGAAAATATTTACCCTCCCTGATCTAATTTGTAGACTTTTTCACATTTATTGAGTGACATAATTCCATGAAGAAAAAATAAACTTGTGGAATGTAAGTACATGTTTTATAGCAAATAGGGGAAAAATGACAATATGTTGTACAGGTTTGGTCTTGAATTTGTATTATACTATTAAGGCAGTCACATATTTTTGATCATGTATCTTTTGAACACAGCTATGTTGACAGCCACAGTTTTTTATAAGAAGTCTCAAGTAAATGCAAATACTATTATTTCTAGCATTATAAATATTTATTCACAGTAGCAAAACCATAACATCCCCTGTAAATGTATTCAGTGGAATCTAATTAATAGTCATAGTAATAAGAAGAAAGCATATGGAATATAACTTTAGAAAATCTCACAGGGCTATAACTTTTTAACTATTAAATCTTTCTTTTGGATTGAATAGTTAATACAATTTTAATACAAAAATAATCCAAATACAAATTTTATACTATATAAGATCATTGTATTGACTAGGTGATTAATTTTATCAAGATTAATCCAAATGCCATTAATATACGATGATTTTGAGACATAAACAAAAGTCAGTTTGATTGAAATGTATCACTTGGTGCAGTGGAAGAAGGTGGGATTGAATATCTCTGTAGTGAGGTCCATGTACTTACCATAAATTATGAAAAGTGGTACTGTGTTATCATGTGCACTACTGAGCTTAATGACTACCCGGGTTTTCTGCAGATGTTCCACAGGTGCATAACGTGATTCCAATCAAGCACAGAGTCCCAGTGTTTTCTTTTAATAATTTTGAGAAATCTGCTTCGCTTTACCATCCATCCGTTTTCTCAATTAGAAAGCCATGTTATTGTATGAGTGCACAGACGAATATGTTAAATTCATTTAAGAATTTTATAAAGGCATCTTAGAACTTGGTGACCAATTCTTAAGATCTCTTGGTGCCTTCTGTGCTTCTGTCCCAGTCTATCAATTTCCAGCATTTCACATAATAAATCAGTCGGACTTTGCTCATCCTCACATGTATATATGCTGGTGCATTGGTTTGTACACATGTCTCTGCTCGTGACAAGGAAATTTCACTAGGAACAAATGTTTATGTAACACTAAGAAAAGTTTTATTTGAGAAATAGACAAAAGTAATTTTTATTTATATTAAAAGCAATCTTATTTTACATACCAATCCTAGTTCCCTCTCCCTCCTGTCCTCTTATTGCCCCCACAATTCCCCCATCCACTCCTCAGGGAGGGTAAGGCCTTCCATGAGGGATCATCAAAGTCTATCACATCCTTTGGGGCAGGACCCCGTGTATCTAGGCTGAGAGAGTATCCCTCCATAGGGAATGGGCTCCCAAAGCCCATTTTTACAGTAGGGTTAAAATACTGGTTCTACTGCCAGAGGCCCCATAGACTGTCCAGGCCCTCCAACTGACACCCACATGCAGGGGTCTGGTTTGGTCTTATGCAGTTTCCCCACCTGTTAGACTGGAGTCCATGAGCTCCCACTTGTTCAGGTCTGCTGTTTCTGTGAGTTTCCCCAGCGTGGTCCTGACACCTTTGCTCATTACTCCTCCCTCTCTACAACTGGATTCCAGGAGTTCAGCTCAGTGCTTAGTTGTGAATCTCTGCTTCTGCTTCCATCAGCTACTGGACGAAGTCTCTATGATGACATCAAAGGTAGACATCAATCTCATTAAAGGGGAAGGGCATTTAAGGTAGCCTCTCCACTATTGCTTAGATTCTTAGTTGGGGTCATCCTTGCGGATTCCTGGGAATGTCCCTAGTGCCTGGTTTTTGTTAAGCCCATAATGATTCCCTCTATCAAGGTATCTCTTTCCTTGCTCTCTTCTTTCCCCAACTCGACTTCCTGATCCCTCATGTTTTCCTCCTCCTCCTCCCCTCTCTTTTCCCCTCCTCTTTTCTACCCCCGTCCCCTCTCCCCATGCTCCCAATTTACTTATCCCTTTCCCCTTCTCAGGGGGTCCATGTAAGTATTCATTAGGGTCCTCTTTGTTTCCTAGCTTCTATGGGGTTGTGGATTATAGGCTGGTTATCCTTTGCTTTATGTCTGATATCCACTAACGAGTGAGTACATACCTTGCTTGTCTTTCTGTGTCTGGGTTACCTTACTCAGGATGGTTTCTTTTAGTTCCATCCATTTGCCATCAAATTTAAAGATGTCATTATCTTTTACTGCTGATTAGTACTCCATTGTGTAAATGTACCACTTTTTTTTTTATCCATTCTTCAGTTGAGAGCCATCTAGGTTGCTTCCAAGTTCTGGCTATTACAAATAATGCTGCTGTGAACATAGTTGAACAGATGTCCTTGTGGTATGAGTGTGCATCTTTTGGGTATATGCCTAAGAGTAGAATTGCTGGGTTCTGAGAAACCGCCTTACTGATTTCCAAAGTGATTATACAAGATTGCACTCCCACCAGCAATGGAGGAGTGTTCCCATTTCTCCACATCCTCTCCAGCATAAGCAGTCATTGGTAGTTTTGATTTCAGCCATTCTGACAGGTGTAAGATGGTATCTCAGAGTTGTTTTGATTCGTATTTCCCTGATGGCTAAGGATGTGGAACAATTACTTAAATGCCTTTTGGCCATTTGAGATTCCTCTGTTGATAATTCTCTATTTAGATCTGTGCCCCACTTTTTAATTGGATTATTTCGTGTTTGGTGGCTAGCTTCTTGAGATCCTTGTATATTTTGAAAATTAGCCCTCTGTCAGATATGGGGTCGGTGAAGATCTTTTTCCATTCAACAGGCTGCTATTTTGTCTTGTTGACTGTGTCCTTTGCCTTACAGAAGCTTCTCAGTTTCAGGAGGTCCCATCTATTAATTGTAAATCTCAGTGTCTGTGCTGTTGGTGATATGTTCAGGAAGTGGTCTCTGTAATTTTTAAAGTTTGTCCCTTGAAAGGATTCATGTGGTATAAAGATTGATAGTTCAGTTTCAAAAATGATCCTAATTTAGAATAACACTAAAAATCTCTAATACAAAGAACACCAAATGTTGTAGGAGAAACTTATAATTAATAAATTAACTTGTAATATGACTTTGTTTGGCACCCCAGGATGGCTACAAAATTTGACTTTTGTTCACATGCTTAAAAGTTCCCCAGGGTTTGAGAGAAGATTCTTTGAGTGAGATGCTAGTGTAAATATAAGAACTTAAATTTGGATCCCCAGCACATGTGTGAAAACACCATACTTCTGCAGTCTCAGTGCTAAGAGGCAGAGACAGATGGAACCCTGGGGATTACTGGCAAGCCATTCCAGCTAAAACCAAGAGCTGTAAAAGACACTTTCTTAGAAAATAAGGTCCTATTGAGGAAAGCATCGCAGTGGTAACCTCTGGCCTCAACACATCCTCACAGGAGAGCTCACCTCCCCTTACACACTTTCTATCACGCACACATACACACAGTTCACCATTTCTTTCATCTAGAGTTTGTATCATTTGAATATGAAGTTGATTTTTTATTATGTATTATACAAAGGAGCAGATTTCTTTATAACATTTGCATATATTCATGTAATGTGCTCTATATTTACACACACCTGGTACTCTTCTTCATTCCCTTTCCTAAGTACTCCCACTTTGTATTCATGCCCTTTTCCCTGAAATTCCACATATATAAAAGAGATGCTTGTCTTTTGGGTGTGACTTATTTTGTTTGGCACAATAATATCAAAGTCCATCCATTTTCCTGTAGATCACATGACTTGGTTCTTTTTTGTGGCTGGTTAAAACCCCAGTGTGCAATTATGCTACATTTTTGGTATCTATGGGATGAATTTAATTTAAAATTTAATTTAATTTTAATGATGAGTCCTATTTTGATTTGTGCTTTCATGATAAAATTTGAAATATCTTTCCAGGGTGTTTCAAAATTCTACTATTATAAAATAAATTCTTAGAGGAGAACTGGACATGCCTTTTTAGTGGTATATTTGGGGAAGAATTTATTGGTACTCTCCTGTATTATAATGTTTTGCTTTTATTTTATTCCACTTTACACATGTCTATCTTTCAGTACATAAGACTTTCCTGTTGCAGAATATTTGTTTAACTATGCAAAGATATGTTACATTTGTTTAATTATGTAAAGACATGTTGCTGCATAAACTTCCCGCCAAGGCACCTGATTGATCTAATAGAAAGCTGAACTTCCAATAGCAAGGGAAGAGATACAGCTGAAACTTCCAGGCAGGGAGAATAAGGAGGAGGAGGAATTTAGGCTGGGGGAGGGGAAGGAGAAAAATAAAGGAGACCACAGGGAGATGGGACAGACAGACAGACATGGTAGAAGCAGAATGAAAGGTAAAAAGCCCAAGGTAAAACCTAGATGAATAGAACATGTTAAGTTAAAATTGCTGTTGGAACATGCCTAAGCTAAGGCCAACCATTCATAATTAATAAGTTTCCATGTCTTTATTTGGGAGCTGATTGGTAGCCCAAAGAAAGTTCCAGCTACAATTTCTCTTTGTACATATGCATTCAGAAGTTCTATCAGACTACACCATTTTACTTTTGTAAAGGGTCCTTGTACATGATATTATGTTCTCTAATCTAAACATTTTCCAACTCTAGGCAATGTAAATTTGTACATGCAAAGATAAGTAGTTTAGAATTCCTGGAAATATATAGAGACTGTTTTGACTCCCATTTTACGGACTTTGGCGTAGTTTATGAGTCAATCTAAGCCAGCATTGTTCCCTAAAAAGGTTTTATGAAATCTCTGTAATGTGTAGATGATTTGTTGCTAACTTATCAGCCAAGTGCGTATAATGGGTTCTTCTTTGGGCTAATAAATGTTCTTTGACCCCTCCCACCACTCTGGTGTGTGTGTGTACATTTGCATGCATACACAAATGACTTTGTAACCGTCACTACTTTATGTTTTACAAAATTTTCTTTAGCTGCTACTTACCTTTGGGTATTAGTGTAAATTTTCTTTTAACTATCATTCATACACATTTAATTTTTTATGTGACATGATTCATTTGTTTTACCTGTAACGTCATTACTGGGTTGTAAATTCACTTCACAGAGGAACTATGATTTGCTTAGTCACTACTCCCCATGATACTAACTTAGTGTTTTGAATATGAATAAAACAGGTATGATGAGCAGGAAGTCAGGATGTTTTTGTTTTTGTTTTTCAGATTTGGTGCATTTGACTTGCATGTCTTCTAAAACAGCAAGAGAAGATTTAGAACAAGTAGTACAGAAATTGTTTACTCCATATACAGAAATGGAAGCAGGTAAGAAAAGAGGTGGTGGAAAATTAGTGGAACATGATATTCCTCTTAGATATCTCGTGAACTGAAGTGAACCTGAATTAAAGTTCAGTATTGAGCAATAATTCCTACATACTTATTTACTAAGGATCTTGAACACAGTCATTATATAAATAAGAGAAGAAATGTTCAGTCTTTATTGTTAAAGGAAAATAATCACACAAATAGACAAAACCCCCACAGTTAATAAAGTATACATTCATATACATATATACTCACATGTCCAGGACAAAGAAAGTACTGTTGGAAAATTTCTTACTTTGGCACGTTTTCATAACTATATGTGCTTTGCAGGATTTTCATGAAAAAACATGTATTCCTTGTTTAAATTTTGCTCATAAATGTTTATTTAACTTTCAGAAGACTAAAATTAATTAGCAATTATGTAACTCTTATTAAATAATTACCTTTAAATGCTACTTCTATGCCAAATACTTAACTCTACAAATTATAGCTGTTTCTGACTCATAGTTAAAGAATACTTTTCTACTTTGAATTTTCAAAATCATTCCCCCATAATAGGGTGCAACTAATAGCTGTGAGTGGAACAAATATTGCATATGTAGTATGTAGGTGAACAAAATTGTAGCGTTACAGATCTTCATGTATGTAAAGTAAAGATAATTTTCATTAAAGCATTTTCGTGTTCACTTGGTTCCTTTTCCTTTCTTCCATTCCTACATTGCCGTTGTCTTCAATTGATACATTCATTCAGGTAGCCAATCATTTGTTTTTATTCCTAATGGTTCTATTTATTTTTAGCTCTTTTGTGTTATTAATGCAGTGGTGATACTGAGTGAGATATAAACATTTACATATAAGACAAAGTGTTCCATTTATAACTGCTAATATAATTTCTTTGTGAAATCCCCAGTTGAATCAATTCTTTCAATCTAAAAAAATTTCATTTGAGTTTAATTTTAGTTTGTTTATGTATATTTTTATTTGAATGTTTTGTAAAAATGTTTGAGTTACTGTTAAAAATTTGTTTTCAAAGTTATAATATATACAACCATATCCCTCAACCTAATGTAGAGTCATAGTTGTATCTTCAGCTTTAATTGCATCTATATTTTGCTCATAACCATGAATAGCATTTTCGTATCTGAAAATTTTCATAGTGTCTCTGTTATGATTTCAGTTTATGACTGTGCCAAATAGTATACTAACCATATCATTATTTCTCACTTTCTAAATGCATTTAATTTTCTGGTTTAAAAAATCAAGCTGGCAGAAATTACATGTTCACTAACTAGCATCCAGTAGCCATTTTAGATTTTTGAGATTAATCTTAATGGTTAAAACGATCCCAGTTTGAAATGATGTATTGTTTGGGACCTAAGTGAAATTCTTTAGCAAGAACTATGCCAGAGAGGTCCTCAGGTGCACCGAGGCACTGCAAAGCTAGTTTTCACTGACACATAGGCCTTTTTATCATCAGGATGAGGTAGTGGTCATATTTTAATTAAAATGTCAGAACAAATACTGTTGGAGTTATTGAAAATGAATCACCAGATAAAGTGAGCACTGGGCCATGGCAGGTCAAAGAGGCAAAGTCACCTGCAGAAGAGAACTCAATTCATTTTCCTGCCTAAATGAGGGAGAAGCAACTTTAGGAGCAATGTCAACTTTTAATACATTAAAAACCATTCTTCACTTGCAAAAGCTTATATTTTTACCGGCTTTTATTATGTTTTGGATATTTGACCATCGTCTGAAGCTTTGTGGTTTAGAGCTTTGTAAATATTTTTGCTGAAACATGTAGCAACAGAATAATATTATGGGTTTTTGTTTTTTTGATCTTTTAATTTTGTTTTTACATTTTAGTTATACATTCTGTATGGTATTGTGCGTCATAAACCTTTATGAAAATTGGCCTCCTCACCTTCCAAGGAAGTTCATTTCATGAAAAGGATGATGTTCTCTTTAAACACTATAAGACTGATTAACAGTATATGTGAGGAATTGCAGTAAGGTTTTGAAGACAATGCCTATCTTTCTTACCTTTCTGGTTCATGGGTAGCAGCCAGAGCTCTTCAGACTGCTCTTCAAAGAAATAATTGTACTCTTACCCACCCACCAGGCTCCTTTAAGCACATCAGATTTCTCTAAATCCTTGTCTACTTTTTAGTCTAAAGAAATAGCAGATGATTTATGTATAATAAGTGTCATTCTGTAGGTTAAAAACTAAGGTCATTGCTTACAATTCATTTTGTTATTTGGAGTCTAGAATATCCTTGTAAACTGAGTGCTATGTGAGCCTCACTGCAGAACTTTTGCTGATTTCTTATTTTACCCAGAAATACAAGATTTTTCCATACGAGGTAAAGCAAGAATTCTGTTAATACCGTATTTTTAAATGTCTAGAATGTAGCATTATCACAGTGTCATCTTCTTTCTTACATTCCCCCCCTCCATTCTACCTGGTTAGTGGAGTTGCCTCATTCCATTGTAGTCATTTCTATCTCTGAGAGCAATGCTTTCTGAAAACAAGTTCCCTTCATAAATGAATTTTGAATTTTGTGCCTGGGAAGGATATTAAATACTTGCCATACCAGGAAATCAACTTCAGTATCTTAATTTCTTGGTTTTTTTTTATTTCACTTTTATGTTCCAGGGTTTAAGCAGCTTAACTAAATTCAGTTTAACTGAATTAGTTTACTTGTTCTCTATACATGGCTTGCACATATGGACACTTCTTGCTTTTATTTGGTTTGCCTTCACTACTTTTCTTTTACCTGCTTTATTCAGTACATATACTTGTTTAATTAACAGAAAACCTTATTCCTTGTCCTCTATTACTTCCTTAGTCTAGCACATCTAGAATGTAGCATTATCACAGTGTCATCTTCTTGATTGAAATAAGCTATTGTTTAGCAGCTTTAATAGTTTTGACAATCATTTGCTTCAGAGTGCATATTATTTTTCTACCTCTCTCTCTGCCTCCAGCTGACCTCTGAGAAAGATGAAGCAATTATATGTCTCTTTGAAGGTTCTAAGGTCAAAGCTTGATGGCTCCCTTGTATCCAGACCATTGATCTTCAGACTATGTCAATTTTCACTTTCAACATAGTTTCTTGTCAAAGCCTTAACCTTTGTGAAATCTCTTTCCTAAAATCTGTTGAACTATTCATTTCCCCTGTCGTGTATTGAATGAAATCTCTCTTCTGAGGCAGAGAACATTTATGAACTAAAAGATAGGCTCACCTGATATATACCTAGTCAGGACCTGGGCCCTACTAAAAACCTTAGCTCACTTCCTTGCTATAGTGTTTGATGCCATCACACTCAGGTGGCATTTACCTGCAATATTTGATGCATGACTCATAGGTGGTGTTTTTTTGCCAGAGTTTAGTGAAGCTAAACACACCAGTCAATTTATAAAATCACATGACTTTAACTAAAATATCAGTTTCTTATATTCTTTTGTTACTAAGTAGTTTTTGCTAATATTTCCCTGCGTGAATTAGTGGTACCTCAAACCCAAATCTCAGCATCTGTAAGAGATGCTTGGTGCTAGAGAGAGGAATCAGTGGTTAAGAGTGTCTGCTTTTCCTAAGAACCTGGCTTCAATTTCTAGAGCCCACATGGTAGCTTACAACTGTCTGTAATGCTAGTTCCTGGGAGATTTTTCTGCCCTTATCTAGCTTCTGCATGTACATGGTGCATGGATATATGTACAGGCAAGGCACCTACCTACCTGCATAAAATAAATAAGTATGAAAGATTAAAGACTCCTTGGAAATTACTTCTTTCACTCACTTCCTTATCTTTTCACACTAAGAATTATGAATTGTTCAGGACAAACTAGAAACATGGTATGTTTGCTCTTTCTACAGTGGAGATATTTAGAGATATTTAGAATTAAATAAAATTTATTTATCCTCAGCCTTAGGACATTTTTATTAATTGAATGACATATTTAGCTGAAAATTGCTCTACATTGTTTACTAATTTGATAAAAAAACAGTAATTGGATAATTATACATTTAGCATTTTCCTTATGATTCACACTGTGTCTCACAGAGTTGGACTGTTTTCCTAAACATTCCTTATTATCATTATGCAGAATTTGACCTTTTGGCAGAGTTGGGCTAGAGAAAACTATACTCAATACATGTATTAACAGCAATATTTTCTGTCTTCAACCAAAGAAACTTTAACTATAGCATTTTAAAAGAAGAGCGGCAGAAGAATGATCATTGCTATATTAAGACATAGGCTATAGGAATTGAGGTGAACAAGCCTGGACCTTTCTATAAACACATTTGGTTTTGATTATTGAGAATACTACTAAAATCAATTTATAAATTATTTAGTGAATGTCTTTTGTGCGCTAGTCCCCTGCGTTAGGAGAAAATTTTAAAACAGGAATCAGAACTGAGCTTATTCCGTCTGTCTGTCCCCAGATCCTATGTCATTGCCTAACATGCATAATGGATGCCTGCTTTTCAGTGAGAGAACTTGTACTCGAAATGACATTCAACCTATTGGCCTTTTGTTTTTGCTAATTGTTTTTTGTTTGTTGGTTCCCATTAGTCCTATAATCCAGTAACATAAAGCATTAGAGTAAGAGTTAGAATATATCATTTTAAACTCTGTGTGTGTTATTTTCAGTGGTATTTTCAGAGATATTTTTCATATGCCATAAAATTTTCACATTTCAGGTGAAACACCAAGTTTTAACATGTACATTCACAAAATTGTCTAAGCATCTCTAGAAACAACTATAAAACATTTCTGTTTCTACCCTCTGACAAAGAAACTCGATATCCATAAATAGCCACCTGACCTTTGTCCCCAACTCCCCCTCCCTGATTTCTAAGTACCCATTAATTCCAACCTCTATTTGGTTTTCTTTTGTTTTTCCTAAGTAATGTCATTTTATATAGTTGTCATCTCCTATGTATATACTATTAAGTAACTATATAACATTAAGTTGTTTTTCTATGTGAAATTTAATTCATGGTATCTTTTCACTTAGGGCAGATAATTTAAGGGTGGGTATGATTGTAAGAACTTTAACATTTTGTTGCATTTATCTATTTGTTTGAGTGTGCACACAACAATGTACATTTGGTCAAAGGACAATTCAGGAGTTGTTTATCTCCTTCCTTCATGAGTGTCCCAGTGATTTCACACTAGCCTTCAGCCCTGATAACCAGTGTCTTAACCTGCTGAACCATTTTGCCAACCTTCAAATAATTTCTAAAATCTAACTTCCCCTGGATGGAAAAACTTTCATTGTTTGAAATGTTATATACTTCCCTTAGAGTTTGTGTTTTCACATTCAATAATTGCTTGTATATAAAAATACCCTAGATGCTATAATGTCTAGTCATGGTTTTATTTGTATTTGGCTATATAATATAGTAAATTATGGTTTTCAGTGTGATAAAAATTTCTTTCTACTACTAGAAAATGAGCATGTTGAAAAGCCAAGGATTCTATGGGCACTCTACTTCAATATGAGAGATTCTTCAGATATCAGCAGAGATTGTTACAATGATTTACCATCCAACGTTTATGTGTGCTCTGGCCCAGACTCTGGTCTAGGAAATGACAATGCAGTCAAGCAGGTAAGCAACTGTTGTTTCTCAGTTTTGTTTTAAGAAATTTATATACTGGGATAAGTGAGGGTTTTTTATCATCCTTGGAGAACGGAAAAGAAGATAGTAAAACATCTCTCTCATTTAATACTGATTGGCTTTTTTGGTACATATTTTGAAAAAAAATAAATGTTATTCTCCAACAGCCTGAGCCATTTCCAGGAGGGTAGAAATGGTAATGTGTGTAAGACAATTTTACAATGTTCTAATGCATTTCATAATCTTGGAAAAGAATGAATAATGTCATTTTATATAATTAACATGATACCATTAATGTTTTGACTCAAGCCAGTGCCCCCCCAAACTGCTGTTATAGTTGCCAAGAAGTGTATTAAATCTAAGTGGGCTGGTCTGGGTAGAGCTGTGTAGAAGTACACGCTTCTTCTAGGTGCCAAAGGTCCACTCTGATTCCATTAAACAGAAAGTTCTTAGAGTATATTAAAAAAAAACAGATTTACCTTGATCGGAAGAAAAGAAGAGAATTATGCCCTGAGACAAATGTGAAAACTTTTTTCAGACACTTTTGGCATATCCATCTTTGAATCAACAAGTAGATAATTTAATATTGTTTTGATTTTTTTATTAGTAAATTTTGTTTTTCATAATTTCATGTATGTACATTGTGTATTCTAAATACTTTTCATCTATACAAACTACCAATCTCTTTTCCCTATTTACCAATTTTGGTTTTGTTTAATGACCTCACATAGTTTAATAAAGGCCAAGTATGTGACTCTAAGTTTGAAACTCACCTTGAGGGCCTGGACTAGTGAGTATGCAACTGATACTCTGCCTCCCCACTCCTAGAATCCGTTGGTTATCAATAAATCAGCAGTAAGCTGTAGATCACCTTGAGTCCCATCTCTTTCCATACCTGACAGTTCTGAGGGCCCAGTGAACACAGCTGCTGTGAGCCCATGGTTTCCATAGCAATATCTATCTTACTTACAAGATGGCATTTCACATCTTCTTTCTACCCCTTGTCTGCAGTTCCCTGAGCTTTAAGGAGTCGGGTGTTTGTTTTTTTTTTGGGGGGGGTGACTATGAGACCCCCCAGAAGACATAGATTCAATTATAGAATCTCACCAGTAGCAGTGATGTTTTAGTACTAAGTGGTCTTTGAATCTTTAAAATACCTTTTAGTGCAGCAGTAATGTTATGAACAGTGATCCAGCCTTTTACCATAATTTTATATTTTATCTTTGGAGTCTAATATTGGTCATGAAAAATTCTGCTAGGCCCTGAATGATGTCAAATGAACAGGGAATTACAACCCAAAGCTCAAGATTTGCATTCATGGCTTAAGCTAATATTTTTACTTTAGTGACCCAATTTTTTTGAAAGAAGAGTTTTCAAAAAGCCTTTAGCCAATTAACATAGGTTGCTATTTTTCCTAAGTAAACAGAACATTTTGTAAACCAAAAATAGGAGGATTTTAAAATAAGCATTTACAATACAGGTGCTTTTGTGTGCATACTAGAAGAGTACAGCTAAGGGACATTTTTTTCACGTAGTAATTTGCTTCACAAAAAGATAACTTTCATAGGTTATATAAAATATAATGAAGAAAACAGCATTAATGTTTGTTTGAATACTCATTAACATGTTACACCTTATATCCACTTGAGGAAAAATATGCCTTCTTTAAGATGCACTGATGACATACACACTGATAATACTACTTGATCTGGCTTTAGAAGCCACAAGTTCAAATATGTGTAGTGACAATGGAAACCTTGTGTGGTGGGACATGATAGATGTGGAGCATGTCCCTTTCAAATCAAAGACAAACAGTACAGATGGCGAGAATAGCATCTTGACGTGCACATGATGTGAACATCATGTTTAAGAAAGTGTAAATAACCACCTCTTGGTGAAGCAAAATGTATGAGAGCTGGAAGTTCAAAGAACTGATAGACAGTAAGACCAGAGAAGGTAGGCTGGAAGATTTTATAATGTAATAGTTAGGACTGTCTATTTTATCTTATCAGTAAAACAGAGTAGTTTTAATCTAGAAAGTGGCATAAAGAGAATTTTCTTTTCAATAAACACCATGAGAGTGGCATAGAGATGGATTATGGTAAGAGGCAGGGTCCTTGAGGCAAGACCACTACTCAGGTTTAGAAACTGTGTGTTTGACAGATGGTGCATACTGGAACTTTGTCAGTGGGGAAAAAACAGAGTTTAAGAAACAGAAACAGAAAATGACATTCCCGTGATTTGGCAACTGTTTGTATGAGGAAGTAAAGGGGAGGGAGAACTTTTACAGACAGAATAGAAATACAGGACAAAAGGCCATCAGGGAGAAGTAAGGTATGAGGTAGAAGAGGCCTTAATTTTGGTCTTCAAGCCTCTACAGTAAGAGCCACGATTCTCTAGCAAAGACATGTGGTGAATTCCCAGGGTGAAGAACAAAGTAAGCATTTCTGATATTTAAGATATTCATAGTAGACAGTACAGAGTTAACTGTGATCACTATGCAACACGGTAGATCCACAGCAGTTAGTCATCTTGTCATTAAAAGTTTAGATAGCTATCTCCTTATTGCTCTTGCTTTATACTTCCTGACCATTGTTTCTATGATTTACATATATGTTACCCATATATGTAAAATCATACAGTATTAATCTTTCTGTGCCTAGCTTTACCATTTAGTGCCCTTCGGGTAATATTTTCATGGATGAGAGGATTGATTTTGTTTTTTTTTTTTTGAAATTTTATAAGAGACCAGATGGCTTAAGTGTTCTAATTGCAAACATCCAAAATGGTAGCCATGAATGTTTTTATTTTTAATTAGCATTAAAAGTATTTGGTATCATTGTGGCATTTTTAAACAAAACTTGATTTTTGTCACGTTTAGTTTGAGTCAGGTTGCTTAATGACCTTTCCAAATCCAAGTGAAGACATGTTTTAGTTCATTTGATTTTGGTGACTATTATACTATGTATGCCAAGATGTTACTGTATACAAATGCATTCAACTAAATGTTTATATTTTTAAAGTAAACACGTAGTAAATGTTCTGTTTTCAAATATGTGTACATTTGAAGCATACCTAAAATTCAAATTGCTTTTAAATCCATATTAAATGCAAGAAAATGATTCTGTGGGTAAAGGTGTTACCATGAAAGCCTAACAACCTGAGCTCAAATCTCAGAACCCAAGGTTAGAAGGAGAGAACAAATTCCGTAAAGTTCTCTTCTGGCCTCCAAATGTGTGCTGTGGCACATGTACACACACACATTATACACATATGCAATTAAAAAATAAATAATTCAAGTCAACTTTGAAGTTTAAAAGTTTTGTTATTACCTTTCCACCAAACTCATCTAGCAAAGGTATCCAGAGGGTAAGTATTTAGGTTGTACAGCCTGTGTAATCTTCATTGCAGTTTTTCAGCTCTGCCATTAAAGAGCAAAAGCAGACATAGATATTAGGTAAAACAATGAGAATTGTGTTCCAGTAAACCTTAAAAAAACAAGAGGTGGTCTGGATTGGATCTTTGGGCCATAGATGGTCAAGTTTTGGCCAAATAGATGACCTTGCATGTGTATTACAATGAAGAGAGAAGCAGTATAGGAAACTAGTGTGTTTGTTAACACCTAAAAATGACTCTTCCTCACCACTTGTCTAGAGTAGAAGCTTCCTAGCATGACACAAAACTTTAACAATGAAGTGGACTATGGCCTCTTGCCATATTTACTGTTTATTTTTAGCATCATGTTTGTTTTTTTTTTATTCTCTTACCTTGTGCTTGATTACGAAGTTTTTAAAGATGTGATTTTTTTTAGGTAGTACCACAAATGTGCATACATTTTAAGCTGATGTCCAAAAACTAATTTGTCCTTTCATCTTTGGCTAGGCGGAAACACTTTTCCAGCAAATCTGCCCAAATGAAGACTTCTGTCCAGCCCCACCAAATCCTGAAGATATTGTTCTTGATGGAGACAGCTCACAACAAGAAGCATCAGAATCCAGTGTCGTAGCAGAGGCCAACTCAGAGACTCCCAAGGAAAGTACAGACCTGGGAAACCCAGAGGAGCCCTCTGAGTAGTGGATATGCAGACTTAATATCCTAACCTGGAAATTCCTCTTGGCCTCATAGTTTTGATGAAAGGGATATATGAACTCTTATAGTAAGCAACAGCCTTAGAGTAGGCAAAATGACAAGAAGAAACAATTTCCCAGAAATCTAAAGGGGAATTTTCCTCAAAAAGGACATTTAGGAACATAAAACTCTTAAAAAGCACATTGACTTGCTTGTTTAAAAGACAACAAACCTGTAAGATTAGCAGATGAAAACTATAAATGGACTAATTCCTGGGAATGTATATGGCGTTCACTTAAATTTGTTTGCCACTGGGATCTTTTTGGTTGAAAGTCACATCTGGAGATTTTGAATTATATTTTCATTCTGAGTGTGCTATAACAGATAAAAGCATATGTAAATACAGTAAAGCTAAACTATCATAATCTGGCCAGGAGCCAGTATTTGTGGTAAAAGTTATTTTTCTTTTCCAGGTTAAGAACTGAAGATGTTAATACGAAGGTGTTCAGATGTTTTGTTACTCATGATTTGTTAGTAATTAGTGATTTGGTGTAATGTTATACACACTGGCTAAAGTTCAAAGATGAAGAAATGTAAGAATGGTAGCAAACATTTGGACAAGATCAGTGGTCCTTCATGATCCTAAGTCAGAGTAACTGAAGCACTAACTCCTTGGTCACAGAACTAATTTGATATTAGGTAAATTGTTTTAAATTGTCTTCACTTTCTCCAGATCCAAAGTGGAATACTATGCCTACTGTATCAGAGTGGTTATAAAGATAAATGCCGCACCATCCTTAGAATGGTTCTTCTGGAAAGATACTGTTTTGGAACTTTCCCATTGATGGAACTGTGGATAAATATCAAACCAACCTCATGATCACTGTTATATTTATTGCGTTCAAAATTTTACAATGCAGATCTGTTTCCTAAATTCATTAGTAACAAGTGTAATGGTGGTTTTTAAAGACTTAGAAATACTTCATAAATTCATATTCCTCTTCTGGCAACTAAACTTGAAACCATCGCGAACTGAACAGAGTATAATATGACAGTTAATAAACTATAATACACACTTTACATGAAAATATGAGGGCTACACATTGGCAGCAAACCTATTTGCTACGCCTGCATTTAAATTTCTCCAAGCTCTGTTGGTCTACTTTCTTTGAGCAATAGTCTGGACCTATAACTGCCTGTAAATAAATAAACAATAAATAAACCCAGTGCTTCCTGCCAGGGAGTCATGGCTCCAATGAAAAGCACAGAGTTCTCCCTGTGCAGCTGGTTCCTGGCCTGGCCAGGTTTCAAAGGAAGCTCCCAGCACAGATTCTTGAGAAATGGAAAAATCCAAGGAATGTTGCTCTTGCTGACCCCTACAGATTGAATTGAATTGAGATAAAAGGATAAACATCCTAGACTCCCAGGCTGCTCTTCTCAGGCTGCCTGCACCTCCCACTGTACAGCCCTCTCCTCCTCTGTAGTACCCCTTCACTTTTGTAAGGTCACACAAATCAGGGACAGAATCACATTATAACCTACTTTGTCACAAAGCTTCAGCTCTTAAGTCAGCTGTTGTTTCCTGAAGCCCAACCAGGGCATGAACCAAATGAATGCCAAGTACACACCTGTACTGTACCAGGTATTGGTCCTGCCTCTCCATGCCAGCAATAAGGAAGTTTCTCTTACATGAGAATAGTAATTTGAATACAATCACAATTAGGTTGCACCAATAAAAATGTTATACTTTGTTATAATCTAGAGTTAAGGCCTGCTAAATGCAGCATGCACATTAATCTAAGGAGATAGGCTTAGAATAACTAGAAACCTTTGGATACTGCAGCTATGTAAATTGTAGAGCAACAGCAGCTATTTTATGCTTTCATGGCCTAGCTCATACTGTATCTTTTTTCATTCCTTTGATGTCATAAAAAGAATCGATCTTCCAGGTCATTTACTAAATATATTGTTGAAACGCTTAAAGCTCCTATGATTAATAATTGTTAAAATACAACAGTACTGTTGTTAAAAATTGTAGGCAGTTCTGCCTAATTCCTATTGCCTCAGAATGCAATAGTAAACAATTATAAGAGCTTTTTCTTATATTCTTAATTACTGCAAGTAAATATTTGTTTTTTTTTTACTGTTTTAAGTTCAAAACAATACCAACAACAAACATTAAGATAGTGTTGTAAAAACCTTAAGTCTAAAATCATATGAATAAAATTGCTGTTTTACATAATGGAAATATTTCAATAATTTGAAATTTGAAAGTTGCTGTTATCAAAGAATTTTTACTTGTATGCTCAAAATATTTAAATATGCATGCCTGTTTCTTAGTAACCAAAAATCATATCATTAATTTAAGTGATTGATATAAGATCCAGTAACTAATCCTAGGTTGCTTTTGTATATCTTTTCTAGTTGGTGTGCCTGCCCAAGAAATCATAAATAATAGATGTCACTTTATATTTTTCTATAGTAAAATGGCTACAGTCATGGGTAACTTCTAGAATAGTGGACATTTCTAAAAGAATAACTGCAATTATAAAGTTGATTGTTGACAATTATTAATTTCTGGCGAGATTGTTTCTAGATTTTTCTGTCCTAAATTTTGTTTTCTAGTTCCTAAATGGTAGCAGTCATTTATAGGAATTAAAACCATTTTCTTGCCAATTACTTATGTGCTGTTATTGGTATTTGTCTTTTGCTCAGTAAACTTTCTTATATTTATTTTAAAAAGCATGAATATATAATAATTTGCACACTGTATAACAGGGAATTTTCATAGGAAATAAAGACTATTCATTGCCTTTCCACTGTAATGGCCTATTTTTTTGTATTTGAATTTTGTGTAGAGGGCTAGAGATGCAGCTGAATGGTGTAGAGTTTGCTTAGCAGTATACCTACTAGAATTTTAAGTGTAGATAATCTGTCATCTAGCACTTCCACTCATCATAGGTTTCCTTAGCTTATAGTCAGTTCTGTATATGTTTGATCATAGCTTAATACATATTCTTTAATAAGAGAATGACTTAAATTGATTAGTATAAAATACTTATTCCAAACAGCACTTTTAAAAATATATAAATGATGGGTGGTGATGACACATGCCTTTAATCCCAGCACTCAGGAGACAGAGCAGGTGGATCTCTGTGAGTTTGAGGCCAACCTGGTCTATAAATAGAGTTCTAGGACAGCCAGGGTTACACAGAAATGGTGTCTTGAAAAACACATATCAATAACTGAAAAGATTGTCTTTGATCTGGGATAGTTTTCTGCTCTTATACTGTTATTAAGTAGTTGTCAGCTGTGTGATTTGTGTAATTTTCAGGCATCTACCTGCCCACCGTGGTAAATTTGTATGGCAGACTGTCAAACTTTTAATGGCTTTGGTTTACTTGGCAAAATGTTCAAGATACCAATATTAATGTCACTATCAAGCAAAAGCACATGGTAGTTTATCCTGAGATCAGGGTTCTGTAGGATGTGAGGCATAAGCTGGGACAGCACATTGATCACCTACAACCTGCTTTCAAAGCTTAGAGGATCAGGCTCCAAAGTGGTTTTTTGTTTTGTTTTGTTTTGTTTTTTCTTTCAGGTTTGGTGATTAAATCGGAAAATGCTTTTCTCTTAGGTATTTGGGACTCTAACAGCTTATTTGCAGTAGGAAAATAATTACTTTTGTTCTTTGTATGCAGAAATAATTCATTAAGCTATGGTTTTTCTTGAATGAAATAATTAAGGAATACTGATTCTTTCTGTCAATTCCAAATAGTTCATGAAGCTCAGAATGTATTCAAAAGCTAACCAAAACTCTTGCAAAACTGGCAATTTATCTGTAAAATTATTAATAAATCAAGTCTTTGAAACCTAAAGTTGATTGAATTTTTTTAATCAAGCACCTTGGAGCTCATAGAGTATTAACACTCTTAAAAAGTGCTTTGATATGTTTGAATTCTCTTTAATGATAGCGGTTTAAAATACCAAGCAGTTAAGCACTTGACTTTCCAAGTCACATTTTTAAAATTAATTTTTATTTAAATTAAAAACAACCTTATTTTTCATACCAATCCCAGTTCCCTCTCTCCCTTGTCCTTTCACTCCCCCATCATCCCCCCACCCACCCCTCAAGGAGTGATGAGCAAAGAGGTCAAGACCATGTTGGGGAAACCCACAGAAAGAGTTAACCAAAGCAATTGGGAGCTCATGAACTCCAGACTGACAGCTGGAGAACCAGCATAAGACTGAGCTAGGCCCTCTGAATGTGGGTGTCAGTTGGGGGCTTGGGCAGTCTATGGGGCCTCTGGCAGTGGAACCAGTATTTATCCCTAGTGCATGAACTGGCTTTTTCGAGCCCATTCCCTATGGAGGGATACTCTAGGCAGGGAGGACCTCGTCCCTGCCCCAAATGATGTGACAGACTTTGTTGATCACCCATGAGAGGCCTCACCAAGTCACATTTTGAAGGCCACGCTCTTTCCATTAATGCGGTTTTGCTGTGGACTCCAGTGAGAATTCCTTCCCCTGCAAGTTGCTATGTGTGCTCTATCTGGTGATGAGGAATCAGAATAACTTGCCAGGCAGTCAGTCATTAGAACTTGAATCCTAGTAGACTGTAGTCTTTTTGTTGATCACTGGAAAAAGATTTATTCTGCTAACTCCTGTCAATGCTATAAACTGGACAATTGAACTCTAAAAGAAAGTTAGCTAGTGGTGTTCACTGTTGCTGATCAAGAAGCAGCACTGAGTAGCTCTACTCCTGTTTTCATGTATTGTGGAAAAGCATCAATGTACCAGGTCAGCAGAAGATTGTTGGTAGAACTTGAAAACCTCTTGATTTTCTATTTCCATTTTAATACATAATAGAAACTTGGTCTTCTAAGAACTACCAATAAAAGTTTCTCTTGTATAAGAAGAAACTTTTATTTTTGTTTGTTGGTTGTTTTTTTGTTTGTTTTATTTTTTGTCCTTTTTTCAGATTTTTTATTTGAATTAGAAACAAGATTGTTTTATATGTCAATCCCAGTTCCTTCTCCCTCCCCTACCACCCCCCAACTAAAACCCTACCTATGACATATCCTTTCTGCCCCCCAGGTAGGGTGAGGGCTTCCATAGGGTGTCTATCATATCCTTTGGGATAGGGCCTAGACCCACGCCCTTGTGTCTTGGCTCAGGGAATATTCCTCTATGTGGAATGGGCTCCCAAAGTCCACACCTATGCTAGGGATAAGTACTGAATTACTACAGGAGGTCCCATAGATTTTCGAGGTCTCCTCACTGAAACCCACATTCCTGGGGTCTGGATCAATCCCATGCTGGTATCCCAGCTATCAGTCTGGGAACCAAGAACTCCCTGTTGCTCAGGTCAGCTGTTTCTGTGGGTTTCACCAGCCTGGTCTTGACCCCTTTGCCCATCACTCATTCTTCTCTGCAACTGGATTCCAGTTCAGTTCAGTGATTAGTTGTGGGTGTCTGCTTCTACTTCCACCAGCTGCTGGATGAAGGCTGTAGGATGGCATGTAAGTCAGTCATCAATGTCATTATCAGGGGAGGGCATTTAAGGTAGCCTCTCCTCTGTTGCTTAGATTGTTAACTGGTGTCATCTTTGTAGATCTCCAGACACTTTAACCAAGATCTCACAATGTATCTCTAGATGGCCTGGAACTCGATACTTACAAACTCAGAAATATTCAGAGTCAACAATCCACATACCTCTGCCTCATCAGTGCTGTGATTAAAGATGTACACTATAGTAAAGTTTTAAAATTAAGGTCTTTTTGAGAAGTTCATACGCGAGTACTATATTTACATCACTTCCACTTCCTCCTAATCCTATGTCTCTGTCCATTCTCAACTTCATAACATCTTTAATTATTGTTACATACACACACCACAACCTACTGAACCCATTTAGCGTTGCTTACATGTGCCAGCTCTGACCACTTGGGATTGGCTAACTTACCAGGGGCCACTCATCTGTAGAGAAAACTGATTCTCCCATCTCATCAGTCATTGATTGCCTGTAGTTCTTCATCTAGGAGTAGGACCTTGTGGAATTTACCCAGTTGATGTAGGTATGTCAACAGATGCTGTCATTATTCAGGTCTTGTTGAGGCAGCGATCTAGTTGAGATATCATCAGTGCAGCTTTCCTATCAGATCTAGAAAACTCTATCTAGCAGTTGGTATTCTGGTCCACCTCCTCACCCATCATTTTCCCTGAGCCTTATATGGGGGTTGTGTTGTAGATGTATCCTTTGGGGCTGGGCATCCCATGTTCCATAATCTGCATTTTGAGCCGTTGTGGATCTCTGTAATAGTCTTTGTGTGTTGCAAAAGAAAGCTTCTTTGATGTGTGAGAACTACACTTACCGGGAGGTTAAGTTGTTTACTTTGGCATTGTCTTTAATATGTCAGCAGTACTTTAAGTTCTAACACACATGCATGAAGAGTTGGGCAGCACTAATTGGACACGGGGTTGTTAAATTTAAAAAAAGGATATGACATAAAGATTGGC
This sequence comes from Cricetulus griseus, assembly GCF_003668045.3. Taxonomy (NCBI): domain Eukaryota; kingdom Metazoa; phylum Chordata; class Mammalia; order Rodentia; family Cricetidae; genus Cricetulus; species Cricetulus griseus. The sequence goes on from NC_048604.1 coordinate 59,021,939, forward strand.
ACAAGATGAAGTATGAACACTTCACACTTGGGAGAGTTAGCAGTCTGTAAGATTGACAGTAGACAAGAATGGGGAGTGTGTAGAGGTAAGCCATTCATACCTCAGTATGTAATTTGCTTACACCTTTTTATATGAGGAGCAGTTGTCAGTACCTATCAGAACGTTTAAGTGCATATAGATGTTACCCAGCACTTCCAGTTCTCATAGATGGTTTCCCTAGCTTATAAAAAGTTCTATATGTGTATTTTGTAAAGCCACAGAATTGAAGATGTAGTATGGATCATAGAGATTATGGAATACAGGTGTACAGTAATTTCTGGGAAAGCTGCCTAAGTAAGCCAGTATCAGAAATGAAGAAAGAAATATCCTCTGGCCACCCGGTGGTGGCCCACGCCTTTAATCCCAGCACTCGGGAGGCAGAGATAGGTGGATCTCTGTGAGTTCGAGAACAGCCTGGTCAACAAGAACTAGTTCCAGGACAGCCTCCAAAGCCACAGAGAAACCCTGCCTCAAAACCACACCCCCTCAAAAAAAAAAGAAAGAAAGAAAGAAAAGAAATATCCTCTGGAAATGTGAAATATATGAATGTTAAAAATGTAGTTTTTGCTTTTTTCTGCTGAGTAGTACTCCATTGTATAAATGTACCACATTTTCTCAATCCATTCTTCAGTTGAGGGGCATCTAGGTTGCTTCCAGGTTCTGGCTATTACAAACAATGCTGCTATGAACATGGTTGAACATATGTCCTTGTTGTATGAACATGCACTATTTGGGTATATACCCAAGAGAGGAATGGCTGGATCTTGAGGTAGACTGATTCCCATTTTTCTGAGCAACCGCCATACTGATTTCCAGAGTGGTCTTACAAGTTTGCACTCCCACCAGCAATGGAGGAGTGTTCCTTTTTCTCTACATCCTCTCCAGCATAGATTGTCATTGGTATTTTTGATTTTAGCCATTCTCACAGGTGTGAGGTGGTATCTCAGAGTTGTTTTGAGCTGCATTTCTCTGATGGCCAAGGATTTTGTCTTTCAGTCATCTCAGATTCGTCTGTTGAGAATTCTCTATTTAGTTCTGCACCCCACTTTTTAATTTCATTGTTTGGTGTTTTGGTGGCTAGCTTCTTGAGCTCCTTATATATTTTGGAAATCAGTCTTCTGTCAGATGTGGGATCGGTGAAGATCTTTTCCCATTCTGTGGGTGGTCGTTTTGTCCTACTGACTGTTTCCTTTGCCTTGCAGAAGCTTCTCAGTTTCAGGAGGTCCCATTTATTAATTGCAGACCTCAATGTCTGTGCTACTGGCGTAATGTTCAGGAAGCGGTCTCCTGTGCCAATTTGTTCAAGGGTAATTCCACTTTCTCTTCTAGAAGAGTCAGTGTGGCTGGATTTATGGTGAGATCTTTGATCTATTTGCACTTAAGTTTTGTGCATGGTGACAGGTATGGATCTATCTGCAATTTTCTGCATGGAATCTTGAAATTCGAAGGCAAATGGATGGAACTAGAAGAAACCATCCTGAGTGAGGTAACCCAGTCACAAAAAGATAAACATGCTATGTACTCACTCATATATGAATTTTAAACATAGAGCAAAGGATTACCAGCCTATAATCCTCTTCACCAAAGAAACTAGGAAACATGAAGGATTCTAAGTGATAAATAGTCCCCAGGAATGGAAGTGGCATGAACTCCTGAACTAATTGGGAGCATGAGGGTAGGGGGCAAGGAGCTGCTACAATAAGAGCAAGAGAAGAGGAGTAGAGCAGAGGAAATGGAGGGACAGAAATATTGAGTTGGGGGAAGAATAGAGGAAAAAGAGCAGGATGAGAGATACCATGTCAGAGGGAGCCACTATGGGTCCGAGAAGAGATCTGGAACCAGGGAGATCTCCAGAGACCTACAAGGATGACACGATCTGACAATCCAGGCAGTGGTGGAGAGGATGACCTAAAAGCCCTTCCCCTAAAATGAGATTGATGACTACTCTTTATGCCATCCTAGAGCCCTCATCCAGTGGCTGATGGAAGCAGAGACAGACATCCACAGATATACACTGAGCTGAAATCGGGAATTTAGTTGAAGAGAGGGAGGAATGAAGAGCGAAGGGGTCTGTACCAGGTTGGAGAAACCCACAGGAACAGTTGGCCTGAACAAGGGAGTGCACATCGACCCCAGATGCTGTCGGGGAGGCCAGTACAAGACTGATCCAGACCCCTGAACATGGATGTCAATAAGGAGGCCTCTGTACTCCAGGGAGCCTCTGCTGGTGGATTAGTATTTTTCCCTCGTGCAAGAAGGGACTTTGAGAGCCCATCCCACGTGAAGGGTTACACTCTGGCCCTGGACACATGGGGAAGGGCCCAGGATCAGCATAGGAAGACTTGGTGGACTTTGCAGAGCCCCCATTGAGGGCCCTACCCTGCCTGGGGAGTGGTGGGTGGATGGGGTGGGGGTGGGGGAGGAGGGATGGGGGTGAGGGGAGGGAGAGGGAGAAGGGACTTACATGTGAAACAAGCTTGTTCCCTAACTAGAACTAATAAATAAATTTTTTAAAAATGTAGTTTTTAAGGCTATGAGTGAGGAGTTGCCTTGGTTGCCTCCCCTTCCTGGATAGTCATTTATTGTGTTAAGCCCTAGTAGTAAGAGCAAGACATACACATAAAAATAAAGTGTTGAAAGTAAGACATTTGTTCAAAACCATACTTCAAATAACCCATAATAGAAGGCAAATACAATGAAGTCTGAATTACTATTCTAATACCTGCGCTTATTAACCCATAGCAGCTGTGGATGTCTGCACATGATCAAGCCAGTCTAGTATGGACAGGGAATGGGCTAATTAGTACAAGAAGACCAACTGAGGAGCTGTTGAAAGTGATGGCTTCAAAGGAGAGAAAGACAGATTATTTTAAGGATATGGGTCTTGGTAGGCCAACCACATGCCAGTGGATGGCTCCATTCCCGTGAGTATATAGGCAACACGAAGCAGAACTGGTAGATTATTAAGAAAAAATGGAGAACATGAAGTTAGGAAAGAGTGAGGGACGAGGTGGATCTGGGAGTAGTTAAAAGGAGCAGTGGCAGGTGAATATGATTAAAATACATTGTGTGAACTTCTTAAAGAATTAAAAATATTTTTAAGTGACTGAAATGGTGAAAACAAAAGCCTGGAGGACATCATAACAGACAATATACCCTGCTTTTACATATGGGGAAATTGAGACCAAGAGAAAAGAAACCTTAATGATAAAATGATGGCAAGGTGATACTTAAGACTTTGAAGTCAAATCTGAATTTGAATCCTCACCTCTACCTGTTTGCTGGAACACCTAGCAAGTCCTTTCAATCTCTAGTTTTAAGTTTCTTTGCATGTTGCATGTGAATCATGGTACGGCTCACTGCAGATAACCTTTGTGTGACTGGATCTGATAAAAATTGTGGTGATATGTTATTTATGATTTAATAAAGATTACCTGAAGTATCAGAATGCAAAGCCAGCCACACTAGTTAGCCATTGGAGCTGGGCAGTGGTGGCACACTTTAATCCCAGGACTCAGGAGTCAGAGATAAATGGATCTCTCATCTACAGTCTAAAAGAGAATTAGAGCTCATGGCTTTAATCCCAGACCTATAGAGGTATGTACAAGACAGGAGCGCAGTGTCTCAGGCTACATTCTGAGATTTAGTCTACAGACACGTTGAGGAGAGGCAGCAGTCTGAGATTTGGTGGAGAGCTTGTGGAGATGGGATCAGGTGTTTCAGCCTGAGGTAAAGGTAAGAGCTAGTGGTTTGGCTTCTTTGCCTCTCTGATTTTCAGCTTGAAGCTCGAACCCCATTATCAATCTTAGTGTCTTTTATTATTTGTGTTATCAAAAAAAAACCCTGGGAAATACTCAGTAAAGTTCCTGGTACATAAAAAGACACTTGGTGAAAGGTAGCATTGGTGTCCCATGAATAAGAGAGAGCCAACATTATTAGACTTGGGTTTCTAAATATCAGGCCACTGTGTGCTCCACAAGGACTGTCACAACAGTTTTGCTAAGAAATCGTTAGTTCACCAAATCTGCATTTTCTAGTTTGGCCATACAGTGGCCCTTCTAGTTACCTGATGTTAGTGGTTTATTTTAACTTGCTAGTTGAAAAGTGATAACTATAGGATTTCATCAAAAGGGGCAGTAAGTACAAATGTCCAGGTTCTCCTTTGAAATAAGCAGGATGGCAGTCCCTGAGTTATATCTTACAATGTAAAAGTTGTAAAAAGACATGAAATTTGTGAGACAAAATCAGCAGACACGTGCAATTCAAGCTTTCACTGTACTTGTTATGCATTCAACCATTATGTATATTTACAGATAATAACTGATGAAATACGGGTAAAAATGCATGAAAATACCCTCAGTGTCTGTGACAATTGGTTCTTCAGGCTTAACAAGGAGGACCCAAACAGGTAGTGTCTTCTTGCAAGGAAACTTGAATGGTAAGTGTTGTTTGTGTTATAACTTGAATAGACAAAATATACCAGAGTACAAATTCTATTTACTTTATCAAAACTGTGCCACATGCTGCTTCCATGATACTTTCTAGATAGTCATCTGTGTCCAGATGAAGCTGCATATCTCCTTTCCCGACACCAGCTCTCAGAAACTCATTGAAGTGGACAATGAACACAAACTTTGTATTTGCTATGAGAAGTTCATGGCCTCAGTTACTGGTGCTCTGGGTGAAGAGTGGAGTGATTCTGTGGTCCAAATTGCCAAGAATGACAGTTTTCCCAAGAAGCAAGGCATCTTGCCCCATGGCAGAATGTACCTACTGTTGAATAAGGATCATTCTTATAGACCAAGGAGAACTGGAGAGACGAAGAGCAAGCCCATTCATGGAAGCAATGTGGACAGCAATCTGAGTGTTCTCAGCTTGGTTATTGTAAAAAAAAGGGGGGGAGTAGGGGGTATTCCTGCACTGGCAGATACTAATGTGCCTTGGCTGTTTGACCTCAAGAGCTAGCAGAATCCAAAAGCTTTTCATTCTCTCTAAAGAAGATGGTGCCTGTCATTATAAGAAATCCCTTAAACAATGGTAAGAAACCCAAGACCAAAGCACTTAAGATTGAGCATCTTGCTACTCCATGTGCCCTGTGACAGAAACATTGGCATATTGTTCTAAAGAAATAATTAACTAAGAAAAACAAGGAGGACAGTGAAGAATATGCTAAACTTTGGGAGAAAAAAATGAAGGAAGACAAAGTAAATACCAGGAACAGATGACTTCTAGTTCTGTGACAATGTCAACCCATTATTTGGTAAACTTCTCATATATGTCTGTTCATACGAACATTTTAACAAATTCTTACAGGTTGAATGCTGGATTGAGGGCTATATATGATTTTTGGTTTTGTTTTTTTAGATTTTGATAGTCACATACTTCCAAAAGATTTGTTTTTACATATATTAAAAACTAGATATTGTTATTCTTTTAGTTTTTGCATATATATCTGATGTCTGCTAAATCAAAATAATGTCATATTTCTTTAATTTTCATTTCTCTGTTTTCTATATACTTAGACATGTGTTAATTGGTGATTTTGAATTAGCTCTTGGGTGGTTTCTCAATATTCCACTACCATTATGATTATTTAGCTTTTTTGTTTTTTGTTTTTTTTACATTGTACATGCTAACCCAATTCTCCCTCCCTCCCCTTCTCCAGCCCCCACACCCTGCCCGGTTCCCACCCACCCCAGTCCACTCCTCAGAGTGGATAAGGCCTTCTTTGGGGAATCAACAAAGTCTGGCACACCAAATTGAGGCAGGAACAAGCTCTGCCCCCGTATCAATGCTGAGGAAATAGACTCCAAAACAGCCAGTTCATGTACCTGGGAGAGGTCCTGGTGCCAGCCCCTACCCCAAAATATCACCCACATTCTGACAGTGGGTATTAATCTAGTACATATTGACTTTAATTGACTAAGATAGACTTATTAAACTTTTAAATCCACTTAACATGCTTGCCATTGGGAAATTTGATGCCATTCTGTATCCCCAAATAGTTTTCAAAATAAAGCAATAAACTGAAATCATCACTGAAATGAGGCTGTTTTTGAAGGTAAAAGAAGTTTTAATTGAAAAATTTCCCTAATGACAACACCAAACACTTTTTTTATTTTTTATTTAAATTAGAAACAAGCTTCTTTTACACGTCAATCTCAGTTCTCTCTCCCTCCACTCCTCCCCTGTCCCCACTGACCCCCCTATTCCACCCCCTTTCTGCTCCCCAGGGAGAGTGAGGCCTTCCATGGGGGATCTTAAGAGTCTGTCATATTATTTGGAGCAGGGCCTAGACCATCCCCAGTGTGTCTAGGCTGAGAGAGTATCCCTCTATGTGGAGAGGGCTCCAAAGTTCATTTGCGTACTAGGGGTAAGTAAATACTGATCCACTACCAGTGGCCCCATAGATTGTCCAGACCTCCTGAGCAACCCCTTGTTCAGGCCAGCTGTTTCTGTGGGTTTCTCCATCCTGGTCTTGGCCCCTTTGCTCATCACTCCTCCCTCTCTGCAACAGGATTGCAGAGTTCAGTTCAGGGCTTATCTGTGGGTGTCTGCATCTTCTTCCATCAGCCATTGGATAAAGGCTGTCGGATGGCATATAAGGCAGTCATCAATCTCATTATCGGAGAAGGGCTTTTAAGGTAGCCTCTCAACTATTCCTTATATTGTTAGTTGGGGCCAACCTTGTAGGTCTCTGGACATTTCCCTAGTGCCAGAATTCTCTATAATGGCTCCCTTTAGGATGGTATCTCTTTTCTTGCTTTCCTCTATTCTTGCCCTGACTACATCTTCCTGTTGCCTCATGTCCTCCTCTCCCCTCCTCTTCTCCCCTTCTCTCTCTTCTAACTCCCTCTCCCCTCCCCCATGGTCCCCATTAGCTCAGGAGATCTTGCCCTTTTCTCCTTCTCCAGGGGACCATGTGTGTCTCTCTTAGGGTCCTCCTTATTTCTTAGCTTCTCTGGCAATGTGGATTGTAGGCTGCTACTTCTTTGCTCTGTATCTAAAATCTATATATGAGTGTCTTTTTGTGACTGGGTTACCTCACTCAAGATGGTTTCTTCTGTTTCCATCCATTTGCTTGCGCATTTGAAGATTCCATTGTTTTTTTTTTTCTTGCCAAGTAGTACTTGATTGTGCAAATGTACCACTTTTTCTCTATCCATTCTTTAGTTGAGGGGCATCTACGTTGCTTCTAATTTCTGGTTATTACAAATAATGCTGCTATGAACGTAGTTGAACAGATGTCTTTGTTGTATGAATTTGCATCTTTTGGGTATATGCCTAAGAGTGGAATTGCTAGATCTTGTGGTATATTGATTCCCATTTTCCTGAGGAACCACCATACTGACAAAATCAATTAACTTCTATCCTCTGAAAAAAACGGTACTATGAAATAATAATACAAAACTTTGTTTGCTTTCTTGGAATAAGAAAGACAAATATGTGTAAGCTGTGAGATCAAGCCCAATTAAAATTTCAATAAATTAAAAAATGACACAGGATCCTGCTTGAGGAAAATAAAGTACTACTGGAAATGCCCTTGCGTATTCTCATTTTCTCAGTACTCTTTGCCTAAAGTAGAGTAAAACTTGTTTTCTTTAAGTTGCAAAACACATTTCGTAGCGATTTCAAAACATTGTGCAATCTGAAGTCAGTTAAATCTTTATTAAGTAATTATAATGAAGAATGTTTTGTTCAATAAAATAATGATAGAAATAAACTATTTAGACTAGATACAGTTCATTTAATGTATGTTCTAACAAAAGATTTATTACATAATCATATAGCTAACAAAAAAGATCTTTTCAGATAAGGAATCAAGTCAGAAATAGTTCAGTTGCAACTGCTATGTATAATTATAATTTGCAAAGAATAAATCCAGGACACTATACATTTTCTAGCTAGGAAACTTCTACTTGTTATCTTTCCTGATCTATCATGGACTTTAGACTGCTAGGCTTTTAGCAGATGACAGCCTCTTAAAATTGATCTTTGGCAAAAGTACTTCCGAATTCCAACCAAGGTTTTCAGCATGAACCTAAGTTAAATTGGGTGAAAGGGTCAAGAACAGTGCATTACAAATGTGACTCATTCTGCTTTAACATGCTGAGAAGTAGATAAGATATGCCTGCTGAAATGGGAGTTTTGATTTCTGGACATTCTCAATCTGAGAACAGGGGAGAGGTCAGAGGAAATAGCTAACAAAAATAAATGAGACCAATAAGAATTGCCTGGCAAGCAAAGCAAAGTCTCTAGACTAGAAAGTCAGTGTAGTGTTTTAAAAACCTGGGCTTAACTTTTTAAAAGTAGATTTTATGAGTTATTAATGCTAATATTTAATAGATAACACACTGCGCATGTGCTGTAAAAGCACTGGTTTAGGTGCTTTGTATTCTTATATAGCCAAGGATACTGGTACATTACATTTCCTATTTTCAGAGATAAGGAAACTGGGGATCAATTTTCTACATCACATGGTAAAACAAAGTTTATACTGAGGTAACCAGGTTTCAAATTCAGGGTAGTTAACAGAAATTTAAAAATTTCACAGGCATTTGGTGAGAATCTTGGCATCCTTTCTCCTGTCACCCTCGTATTGTCTCTGTCATTTGTCAGTAGTTAAGTGGCTGAAACTAAAAGGGAGACCAGCACAGAAATGCTTAGTTTTGATGTAAATCTGCCTCACTTCTTTGAAGCACAGAACATTGGACAATTTTGATGAGCTCAATTTCTATAGAATGTTTTGCTCAACAACTTTAGAGTAGAAATGCCACGATAAACCATCTATAATTTCTCCATGGCAGAGGTTTCTTATTTGACTTCCATTAAGTGAAAGTAACATATTTCAGATTTAGAACCTTGCAGTTTAATAATGTGGGCTCCTGAGAGAGCAGTTTATAGGCCAAAGTTTTCGCTAGCACAGAGAAATGAGTAGGCGACACCATCAGATAAATGAGTGCCTTCTCTAATATTTCAACAAAACCACATGACTCCCATCCTAAGCAGGCAGTCTTGCCCATGAAAACTGAGCCTTAACAGGAAAACTGGATCTATCAGGCCCAAGTTGTTTGCTACGGAGGCTGCATTATATCCAGGAAATGAGAGGCCTCACATTCTTTTTCACCTAATGCAAGGGTTATGACCCTATTAATTTCTTGAAAGATACAAGAAAGTAAGCAAAATAATGAAATTTGAGCTAAGTGGCTTTACTCCAGGCTAATCGGTCATATCAAAACAAGCGTATGAAGATCACATTTTCCAAATGGCTCTATAAACTGTAATCCTATACAGTGTGACAATAGGATAAAATCAATGGCATCTTTGTAACCTTGAAAGCATAAAATCTCTATAATCAATCCGAATTATTTATCCTGCTTGATTTAACTATACAATCTGATTTACAACATTCAGTGCAAACAGTCCCTTCTAACATCTGAGAATACCTAAATGCTGCCAAAACAGTGGTAAATAGTTACCTTTTTTTTTATTCAGCATTGTGAAATGTTGTGCAACAGAGCAAACAGTGAGTGTCAATATATAGATATGCTGTAAATATATGCTGGAAAAATGCTGAGGGTGGATGCAAACAATTTTCTGTATGGAAATCAAATATAACTATAATGCTATGTGATGGAATAGCAGATGTTTTCCAGACCAAGTACCATTTCTATCACTAATGTTTTCTTTATTTTTTAAAAGACACTTTCATTGACCCACAGAAGCATTGTTTTTGTTTGGCCTTTAATAAAAACAGAAGTAATTAAAGTATAACAAAGTGGCATTTTATTGAAATATGTCTTACTTCTGTGTGTAAGATTTGCAGCAGAATGAAAATTGCTTCCTTGTTTAATTAGGTCCAAATGATAATGTCAAAATTGTATTCTTACTTGGCACTGTAAGATTTTTTCTTTATTACTAGGTGATGAAAAATATTGTCTTGTTTTAACAATAAAATTATTTTATGAAATTCAGGTTAAACTTTATTAAAATTATTTTGTGCACTTATTAATTAAACAGAAATGCTTAACAGTAATTCTATTTAATCTTATATTTTTCTATTAATAGAAACACAAAAAATCATCTTATTCCAGGCATAATTAAATGCCTTCCCAGGAATTTGTGTCTATAAGGTAAGAAATGTAGGAAAGTAATTAGAAGCATTCAAATATATAAGAAAGTAACTGTAGAGAACTAAGGACACTGGTACAGTCATCATTCAACTTACCACCAAAAAACTCTTTCATGGATCACCATCTAAAGAAGAACTTTCCAGGTTATTGAAAGTAGGGAAACTAAGGAAGAGCCTTGCTCGTTAGAAAAGGTAACAATAAAGGAAGAGAAAAATACAGTTTCTGGTTCCTTCTCTTCCAGAGTTGGGATATTTGGAATAATCTGAGGAACTATGAATATAGATGAAGTTGTAGCAAAATAGAGGCAGATATCCTGAAGCCCTGCAATGACTAGATGAGACAAAACCACCAAAGCTTTAAGAATCACGAGAGAAGTGGGGCTCGAGCAGTGGCACAGGATGACGGGGAAGCTAAAACAAATGTGTTCCTTAAAACAAAGTACAATTAAAAAAAAAGAGTAGGGTTTCAATTAAAATGGAGAATTTTAACTTTGATATATCATCATCTGTAAACATTACTTTTATAGTTTACATTTTATTAAATTATATTCTTCATGAATTTGTATTGAGATGTAAGAAGATGAGATTCAGTGTGGCTTTTTAATATGGAAGCTATTCTGAGAACTGCTAAAAGAGCGTACTGCTTATATTCTCATGTGACTTCACGTGCAAGCACTGGTGTTGAGTACGGCTGAGAGCGCTTACTCAGTGGTACAGTATGTTACTATTATTTCAGTTGTATGTGAAGAACAATACATCATGAACTAGGTGAAATGAGAAAAATATAAAATGAGTATGATAGTGCCTGCTTCTAATTCTGGGAAGCTGGGAGGGGACAGGGCAAACGAAATTAATTCAGTGCTTCCCTGGTTTTTTCGGGTTGACCCTGCTCAAAAAAAGAAGACATAATTAGAGAAATTTCTCTCTCTCTCTCTCTCTCTCTCTCTCTCTCTCTCTCTTCTCTCTCTCTCTCTCTCTCTGTGTGTGTGTGTGTGTGTGTCTGTGTGTCTGTGTGTGTGTGTGTGTGTGTGTGTGTGTGTGTGTGTAACAAAGTCTGGAGTACCTTCAAACTTCTTTTTTTCTCTTGTTGACTAATTTTCTCAGTGTTTCTTGGCTTCTTGAAAAATTTCCTGCAGTAGTAGTTGATCTAAGCTTATATATTATTTTTATATTTATTGATAGAAGAATGTTCTACTCAAGTTCAAGCAAAACTCCTAGAAATTTCTTTAATGACAAGTTTGGGCCATTAGTTTATTCCCAAACTACACATTTTGGCAAAAGTAAAAAACCTAAATTATCTTATCATGCATGTAGTCATACAGAGCAGTCAACTTGTCAGTAGAAGTTCAAACACCAGAAGACAGAATTATGTTGACAGACAAGACTATGGCTGATACAATAGAGTAACAACATTTCCAAATTTGTAACATCATAAGGAAATGTCTGACAAAACCCAAAACAAATGACATCACACTCAATTACCTGAATATCCTTGATAAAACATAGCTAGGTTTTTTTTGTTGTTTGTTTGTTTGTTTTTTGTTTTGTTTTGTTTTGGTTTGGGTTTTGGTTTTGGTTTTTCAAGACAGGGTTTCTCTGTGGCTTTGGAGGCTGTCCTGGAACTGGCTCTTGTAGAACAGGCTGGTCTCAAACTCACAGAGATCCACCTATCTCTGCCTCCCAAGTGCTGGGATTAAAGGCGTGCGCCACCAACGCCCAGCTCCTCACAGCTAGGGTTTTTTTTTAAAGTCATTTTCATATACATATTTATGAAATATATATAGTGTATGTGTGCAATGCACATGTATGCACTCATGTGTGAGACTATTGCCTTCTATGTCATGCATATGGAAGTCAGAGTACAGCCTTTGGTGTTATGCTTGCCTTACACCATGTTGGAATCAGGGTCTTTCTTCTGATTTGTCTCTATGGTGCATAATCCAGTCTACCTGACTTATAAGCTTCCAGGCCATTCTCCTGTTTCACCTCTTATCTTGCTGAAGGAATTCTGAGATTACAGACATGTCTCACCCTTGTCAGGATCTTAAATGGGTGGATTCTAGAGTTCTAAACTTGAGTCATCAGGCTTGAGTAACAAGGGATTTATACAATGATACCTCTCCTCAGCCCCCCCCCCAAGTAATATATCTTTTTTCTCCATTTTAAAATTTAAATTAGAAACAAGATTGTTTTACATGCCAATCCCAGTTCCCTCTCCCTCCCCTCTTCCCATGCCTTCCCAACTAAACACCCTACCTATTCCATACCCTTTCTGCTCCCCAGGGAGGGTGAGGCCTTCCTTAGGGAATCTTAAGAGTCTGTCAGAGCCTTTGGGATAGGGCCTAGGCCCTCCCCTGTGTGTCTAGACTCAGGGAGTATCCTTCTATGTGAAATGGGATCCCAAAGTCCATTCCTATGCTAGGGATAAGTACTAATCTACTACAAGAGGCCCCATAGACTGTCCAGGCCTCCAAAATGACATCCTCCTTCAGGGGGTCTGGAACAATCCTATGCTGGTTTCCCAGCTATCACTTGGGGGGGTCCATGAGCTACCCCTTGTTCAGGTCAGCTGTTTCTGTGGGTTTCTCCAGCCTGGGCTTTGCTCATCACTCCTCCTTCTCTGCAACTGGATTCCAGTTCAGTTCAGTGTTTGGCTGTGGGTGTCTGCTGCTGATTCCATCAGCTACTGGATGCAGGCTCTAGGATGGCATGTTAGTTAGTCATCAATCTCATTTTCAGGGAAGGGCATTTAAGGTAGCCTCTCCACTGTTCCTTAGATTGTTGGTTGCGGTCATCCTCATAGATCTCCAGACACCTCCTCTTCTCCCCTTCTCATTCTCCTGTGTATTTCATTCTTATTTAAATGTTTCTCCAGTTCTCTCTTGGATTACTTGCATTAGAATTATTTGATGATGTTTGTTTAAAACATAGTTTCCTGTACTCCAAATGTACTGAATCAGAAACTGAGGGGCTGGCCAGGCATCTGTGTTTTGTAAGGACTCTAATTAATTCTTTGAAACACTAATATAACAGATCCCTGGATATTTGTTATTTAGAAACTCCGAATGATGATGCCGAGAGAACTTACTATGTTTGAGTTTGTAACTGGGTATTTACATCCAGTCATATTTTCTATTGACACTAAAATAATATTTACGGTTGACTAACTTTGCTCTGTTAATTCAGAAAAATAAAGTGAGATCCACAAGAAAAAATGGAAAGATCCAAATATTCAAGTTATTTTTTATTTTTACAGTGTTGTAGCCAGTTTATACTGTAATCAAAAGGAGAGCATTCTCTGTCTTATCCCTACATCTATAAAAATGATGCAATATTGAGGATTTGAGGAATTCTATTGTTTTTTTTTTATTGAGACAGGTTCTCACTATATTGAACTGGCTGGTATCAAACTTGCTACATGTGGTCAAGGTTGTCCTCAGACTCAGAAATTCTCCTACCCCCTACTTCCCAAGTGCTGGGATTAAAAACATGCAACACCATAGCCACTGCCAACTATAATATTGCTTTCCAAAAGCTCAACTGTCATTTCAGCGATCTGACAATGAGTAATGGTAAGCCAAAACTAGAAGAGTGTTCAGTCACAAAAAGGTGATTCTCAGGAAAGAGCAATAAAATCCATAACGTTCTGTCTTCTCCAGTGTTAAAACTATAGTAGTAGTTGAGCTAGCTCTACCACCAGGGGGTAAAATCATACCTTGACTACTACCACAGGCAGTAAAATCAGACCATGACTGACAGAGAAAGATAACTTGATGTGATATAGGAGATGGGAGCACGATTCCCAGTGGCACTGTTAGAAAACATGGTAGGCTATGAGCAGGGCTACAGTCAACAGCAAAGCAACAAAGCAGTTGACATTTCACATGAACATCCGGTATGTCAGGGAACCATAACAAAAATATTCAGGGCTGACCAGGAGACTATGTAAATGTAATTAGATTCCTTAAAGGGCCTAGTGTCTGGAGGGTAAAGAATGGCCTAAATTTGTATAAATACACAAAAAGCATGCACAAATGCCCCACTGACTAAAGTTGTTTGAGCACAACCTTTGATCATTCACTGACCATTAAACTAAATAAACACAGAGTGACCCCTAGGAAGCCAGGCTAGAAAGCAAAACTAAGAATTTAAAGAAGTGAGCCAAGGCAGCAGAGGCCACCCAGTATGGGGAACACAAACTACAGATTAACTCCAGGAAAGTCACTAAGAAATGAAACAAACAAAAAATGCCACCACTAACCACCTTCAGGGGAAAACTTCACAAATCCACAATATATTACATAAAATATGCAATTTTTAAAAAGTTCAAGACATGAAAAGAAAAAAGAGTAATACAAACTCTGTTAAGAAAAAGGAGAAGACCAACACAATTCAAATTGGCTCTGAGTGATCCTAAATGTTGATTTTAGCAAACTAAGAACTTAGAAATAGATATTAAAATAGATGATAGTATTGTTTAAGACATTAAAGGAAAATATGAAGACAATGACCTGCTAGTTTTGAATTTTAATGAAGGAAATTGACTATGGTCCAGTAGATGTCCCCATACCTTTATATATATGGACAGCATTAGTTGAATTTAATGATTTTTTAAAAGTGAATATGAAGTTATGAAGGTGAACATGGCATTTATCTAGGAAATGTTAGATGGTAGAGATGGGGTGTAAGTATTATCAAAATACATTACATGTATGTATGAATTACTCAAAGAATAAATATCAAATGAATTTCAAATGATACTTTATAATTGAAGATACATTAAATGAAGAATAACTAAAATGAATTCTTCAATATATTTATCCAACATCATATTTGAAAAAGAGTAACAGTCAATGTACTTGAAGACAGTTTGAAATCATCTAATCTAAAGAAGAAAAAGGTTGCATATCAATTGCCAGAGCTTAGTGATCTGTAGGAAAGCATCAAACATACCAAGATTTCTTTAACAAATACCCAAGAATCAGAATAAAGAAGAAACAGGACTGAACAGATAGTTCATGAAGTAGTGGTAAAACATTTCTAATTTGGGGAAAAACATTAATCTATGGATCAATAAACATAAAGGAATTAAAATCTAGCCACACCACTTTAGAAAGGAATAACCAGCAAATCTTGAAATTAGCAAGATACAAATATAAGTGTAGAGGAAATACAATATAATTCTCTTATTTTGATATCATATTTACTTGTGAAATAATTTATCCTTACTCTTTAATATCATGACAAAAAAGAAGTTATCACCACTTCTACTTAATATTTCCTGAAAATTCTAATTAGTGCAATAAGGATGGCAAGAGAAGCAAAGAGTATCCAAATTTGAGATTAAGTAAATCTAACTCTGAACTATAGGTTCTAGAAGTAGTCTACAAGAAAAAGCTGATTAAACCCAAGCAAATACAGGAAAGTCTTGGGATACAAGATTAAGATCCAGTTATATTTCCATATATAATCAAATAATAATAATTATCCAAAAAATGAAATTAAGAATATTACCTGATTCATTCTAGCATCCAGAAAGAATAAAGTACTTAGGACTATCATGTAAAATATATAATTTATCCATGGAAAAGGGAAACATTTTACCAACAAAACTTCATATATTTTATTATTTTTTATCTTTTGAAAATTTTTGATTGAACACAGATTCTTCTCTCATACGGTACATCCCAACCACAGTTTCCCCTCCCTCCACTCCTTCTATCTTCTTCAAATACACTTCCCCATGATCCACTCCCCATCTGTTTCCTCTTCAGAAAAGAGCAGAGCTCCAAGAGAGGACAACAAAATAGGACAAAACAATATACAATAAGACAAGTCAAAAATCCCTATAGAGAGGTTGGATAAGGCAATCCAATAGGAGGAACAAAGAACAGGCAAGAGTCAGAGACACACTCACTCCCACTGTTAGGAGTCCTACAAGAACATCAAGCTAACAGCCATATGTATATGTATATATAGAGAGAGGACCTGGTGCAGACCCATGCATGCCCGGTACTTGCTGTTTCAGTCTCTGTCAGCCCTGCTTAGTTGCTTCAGTGGGCTGTGTTATCCTAGTGTCCTCCATCCCCTCTGAATCCTACAATCTTTCCTCCCCCTCTTCCTCAGAGTTCCCCAATCTCTGAGGGAAAGGACCAGATGGAGACATCCAATTTTGACTCTTTCTCCATATAATGTCTGAACCTGCTCCAATCTGCTACTGGAGGAAGCCTCTCTGATGCTGACTGGACAAGAAACCATCTGGAGCATAGCAGAATGTTATTAGGAATCATTTCAGTGATTGTTTTGCCAGGTCTGTTTGATTCTACCCTAGGTCTCTGGCTTAACCAGTTTCCAGTTCCTGGCCATCCAGGCTGTGTAGAGCTTGGCTCCTTTTCATGGCATGGGCCTCAAGTCAAAGCAAACATTGGTCGGCACTCTCACAAGTTCTGTGCCACCATTGCCTCAGCACATTTTGTAGGCAGAACGACTGTAGGTGCAGGGAAAGTTAAGATTTAAAGAAGTAGACAATCCAAGTTTATGACTTAGAAGGCGCAATATTATAAAGATATTAACCTATGCATGAAACACTATTCCCATGGAATTCTCAGGAGGCTTTTATTTTTGTTTTTATTTTTAAATTTTTATTTGAATTAGAAACAAGATTGTTTTACGTATCAATTCCAGTTCCATCTCCCTCCCCCCTCCCCTGCCCCCCCCAACTAACACCCTACCTATCCCATACCCTTTCTGCTCCCCAGGGAGGGTAAGGCCTTCCATAGGGGTTCTTCAGAGTCTCTCATATCCTTTGTGATAGGGCCTAAGCCCTCCCCCGTGTGTCTAGGCTGAGGGAGTATCCCTCTATGTGAAATGGGCTCCCAAAGTCCATTCCTATGCTAAGGATAAGTACTGATCTACTACAAGAGGCCCCATATCTGTCCCAGGCCTCCAAACTGACATCCTCCTTCAGGGCATCTGGAACAATCCTATGCTCGTTTCCCAGCTATCAGTCTGGGAACCAAGAGCTCTCCCTTGTTCAGGTCAGCTGTTTCTGTGGGTTTCAAGAATGTGGACACAACATACCCAAACTTATGGGACACTTTGAAAGCAGTGCTAAGAAGAAAGTTCATAGCACTAAGTGCCCACATGAAGAAAGTGGAGAATAGTCACACTAGAGAATTAACAGCACAAATGAAAACTCTAGAACACAAAGAAGCCAATGAACCCCAGAAGAGTAGACGCCAGGAAATAATCAAATTGAGGGCTGAAATCAACAAAGTGGAAACTACAAAAAATATAAAAAATCAATATAATGAAAAGTTGGTTCTCAGAGAAAATCAACAAGATAGACAAACCCTTATCCAAACTTACCAAACGGCAGAGAGTGAACATGCAAATTAATAAATTCAGAAATGAAAAGGGAAACATAACAACAGACACTGAGGAAATCCAGAGATTCATCAGGTCATACTTTGAAAACCTGTATTCCTCGAAATTCAAAAATCTAAAGGAAATGGACAATTTTCTGTATTGATTTCACTTACCGAAGTTAAATCAAGAACAGATAAACAATTTAAATAGACCTATAACCCCTAATGAAATAGAAGCAGTCATCAGAAGTCTCAGGAGGCTTTTAAAAGGAAATTATACTGACTTAGTGAATATTCTGCTCTAAGACCCACGATCTCATTAGCTATCGATAGATGACTAGGTAAGTCTAATTGAATAGCTGTTGGTTACATCAAGATAACAGTAAAACTGCCTAACCACTGCAGCTATATTTCTTGGCCTATGCACTACCGTGACCAACATGAAAAGATATCCCTAAAGAAGAAGCAGTAACACCCATATCTTGGCAATTGCCAATAATAGCTGTCTATTTGGATTTATGGACCACTCAACAAGAGGCAAATATGCCTGGTAATAGAAAGCTAACCAACTACCTAGGGCTAGTGAGAATATGGATCTTAGAGGAAAAAAATACTATAACCATTTTACTAAACCAGCATACTTCATAAATGCATTCTAAATACTTATCCTCATATACAAATAAATGTAGCTCTTATGCCTCACCAAGGAAACTTCTTTGTGTAGCAGATGTAGATCATTATAGAAATTCTCAACTGGTAAAAATTCAAGAACTGTCTGTAGAGTGCCCAGCTTCAGCTGATACTTCTAAAAAACAGCCCCTACTTCTCAGAGTCAAGGAATATTATATGCCGGTTGGGGGTAGGGGGTAGAAAGATTGTATGGCCCAGAAGATCACTAAGACTACTCCAAGACTGTGTCTTCCCTGGTGCCAGATTTCTTGTTAAACCTATAATAGCTCCCTCTATTAAATATATCTCTTTCCTTGCTCTTCTCTGTTCTTCCCCCAAATCAATCTTCCTGATCCCTCCTACCTCTCTCCCCTCCTCCTCCTGTGCTCCCAATTTACTGGGGAGATTTTGTTCCTTTCCCCTTCTCAGGGAACCATGTCTGCCTCTCTTAGGGTCCTTCTTGCTTCCTAGTTCCCTGGGGTTGTGGATTGTAGGCTGGTTATCCTTTGTTCTATGTCTAATATCCACTTATGTGTGAGTAAATACTATGTATTTCTTTCTGGGTCTGGAAAACCCAGTTTCTTTTTTCTTTTCCCAAGAAATTATTTTTATTAGTTCAAATTAGAAACAAGCCTGCTTCACATGTCAATCCCTTCTCCCTCTCCCTCACCTCCTCTCCCACCCCCTAACAATCCCCACCTCATCCCCCCTGCTCCCCAGGGAGGGTAAGGCCCTCCATGGTGGATCCCCAAAGTCTGTCATATCATCCTGGGCATGGCCTAGGCTCTGCCCCATGAGTCCAGGCTGAGAAAGCATCCCTCCACATAGAATGGGCTCCCAAAGTCCTTTCTTACCCTAGGGATAAATACTGATCCACTACCAGAGGCCCCATAAAGGTGCCAAGGCCTCCTCACTGACATCCACATTCAGGGGTCTGGATCAGTTGTGTGCTGGCCTCCCAGACATTAGTCTGGGGTCCATGTGCTCCCCATTGTTCGGGTCAGCTGATTCTGTGGGTTTCACAAGCCCGGTCTTGATCTCTTTGCTCTTCACTCCTCCCTCTCTGCAACTGAGTTCCAGAGTTCAGTTCAGAGTTTATCTGTGCATATCTGCCTCTGCTTCCATCAGCCACTGGATGAAGGCTCTAGGATGACATATAAGGTAGTCATCAGTCTCATTATATGGGAAGGGCGTTTAGGGTAGCCTCTCCACTATTGCTTATATTGTCAGTTGGTGTCATCCTTGTAGATCTCTGGAAATTTCCCTAGTGCCAGATCTCTCCTCAAACCTATAATGGCTCCTTCTGTTACGGTATCTCTCATCCTGCTCTCCTCTATTCTTCCCCCGACTCAACCTACTTGTTCCCCCATTTCCTCTTCTCCCCCTCTCATTTTCCCAGCTCCCTCTCCCCTACCCTCATGCTCCCAATTAGCTCAGGAGATACTGCCACTTCCCATTCTCCTGAGTCCATGCATTCTTCTCTTAGAGTCCTCCTTGTTTCCTAGTTCCTTTTAAACCCAGTTTCTTAAAATTAAACAGTATTATCAAAATAAATGTTGCAAAACTGGGTTGTATTCATCTTCATTACACTGGCCTTACACAAAATGCCATAGAGTGCACAGAGAGGAGTTCTTGGAATGGCTGCAGCTCATCTTTACAACAGTCTGCTGTTAGAAAACAGCCGAAACCCTCACAACCAAAAACCACAAGGACACTTGCTTGACTACATTCATAGCAGAATTATTTGTGATAGCCAGAACCTGAAAACAACATAGATGCCCCTCAACTGAAGAATGGGTAAAAAAAAAAGTGGTACATTTATACAAAGGAGTATTACTCAGCTGTAAAAAAGAATGACATCATGAAATTTGCTATTTATTTCATGTTACATGTGCTACTATACAGATATCATAACTCCTGTTGTATAATTTACTATGCTGCCTTAATGTAAGTTTTTAATGGGTGGTTTGTCCTTTAAAGAAACCAGACATCCATTTATTGAACTGAAAAGTACTACATTATAAAGATACACACTTTATATTCTTAAAGTTAAAATTAATATATTTTTCTTAGCAAATGATAATGTTTATTAGCATCTAGTCATTGATTGTCGGAGCAGCCTGTCATACAGCAAATTCGGGGAAGCAGGGAGGTGGCTGCAAGTCGAAGTAAATGCTTCCAAGGATTTTTTGACTTGATGTAAGGCTTATACTGCATAAAAAATCACTGAAATATTTGTAATGTTTATTATAATTCATCTTTACATAGTCTTAGTTATATAATTGTTCATGCTATTTTCACAGGACAAGCTTTGAGTCTTTGTTCATTGTAAGCATGTATGGTGCTTTATGAAAGCATTTGAGAGTATCTTCAGCACACCACATTTTAGGACAGCCATTTCTCAAAAGTCATCCCAGTGTATGTGTCAAGATCTTAACTCTAGAGTTTGTCATTGAACTTCAACCTGCAATATCAGAAATTGCTCTGTGTCTATTAGGTTGACAGATTTTTTTTTAGGATTGATAAGTAATTTAATGTTTCTTTGCACTCTCTTCACCACCAGATTTAGAAGCTCAAGGCTACTCACCTAGCTAGGGATCAGCATCAATTTCTGACTTTCTTCTCTTGTGATTTCTCACCTAATAATATTGATTCTACAAGCTGAACTCTTCTAACCTTTCTTTTAGGCCTCTTGTTTCCATAAATAAAAACATTTTGTGTTTTTCATCAAGCATGCTGTGTCTTTTTAGACATTATATATCTTGAATATTCAGGAAAGATTTTTCCCCCCATAGGAAGTTTCCTAATGCTGGACAATTCTCTTTTCTTCTTGACATTTCTAATGAGGTTCCAAAACAAAGGACAATTTTCATTCCTAGAACTGCTGTGGGATTATATGACATACAGACAACAGATACACATCTGCCTTAATGAATCGAGATGTGACTGTGGAAATTTACATCTTTCTTTGTTTGCTCCAAATAAATAAGCCAATATAAAGGTTGCTTTCTCACTCTTAACCAACCAACAGCTGTTCCAGCAGTAGTTGGCACGAATTGGTATCCTTGCTGACATTTTTAGAGGCATAGCCAAAGGGTAAATGAACCTACAATTTAGCATAGACTATTTCCATGACAGGTGTGCCTACAAAAGAAGTTCAGGATCATCTGAGAGGATTTGTATAGGAAACACAACACAGCTGCTGGGACTTGCTAGTCCTGAGGAGAGGCTATTCTCTATCCACAACAGTCAATTTGATCATTTTTAATAGTCATACAATTTGATCATTTTTAATAGTCATAATCTACTTTAAATGGCCAGCAACTCCTTTTAGAAACAATATAAAGTAATAATATAATTAACAAAATATAGTGTAATAGAAAATGGGCTTGTGTTGCTACTACAAAATAGAAAAGCTCTCTCACTGCAGTGAGGTGCATTATCATGCTATACCTGTACCAGGAATATGAATGGAGCAATTCATGTGTAAAGATACCTTTAAAACATGAAGCTCTCTTGTGAAAGGAATATCATTTTTAAAGCATAAGCAGGAAGGATTTTTCAACGATGAGTCTTTTTCTCAGTGTAATGTTGCATACAAACTGAAGATTGCCTCTTCTATTGAATTGTATAATGAAAAATCAATCAGTTTAATGGTTGACAAACTTTGACATTCCAATAAAAATGTTGCTGGTATTTTCATAAAGACCTGTAGGCAAAACGAGATTCCATGACTTTAATTTATGCAACAGCAAATGTCTGCCAAAACATTGTACAAATGACTGTATAATGAGGCAATAATAACCAAAGGAATCAAGGGAAAGGAAACAGAAGCCAAAAATCCTCAGAATTTGCAGATTACAGAATGTAACAACTAAACTGACAAGGGTTAGAGAAACGAAAAGCAACAACAACAACAACAACAACAACAACAACAACAACAACAACAAACTTCTCCTACTCTCACATCAGTTGATTTTGTCTCGGAAAAGATTTTTAGAAATAATTCGCTATATTGCCTTGACTTTTACACCTCATCCCCAATACAATTTGTGACTTATTTGCTTTCTTCATTTATTCTTGGCTATCCTGTATCTTAGATGAGTTCATGTGTGATTTATTTTTAGGAACCAACCTTCAAAGAGCAAGAGAATTAGCAGGACTGTCAGTATTATGCATCTCATATAAAAAATATTGCTTTTATACTGACAGTATAACCAAACATGCTATATAGTTTATGGGTAGTCTGAATGAGATATTTTCTATTTTATTCCAGAGCTTCATGAAGCTTAAGAATATTTGTAAGGGAGAAACTGTACAGGTGTCAATGGCTCTAAGGTGGGAGAATATGCAAGGAGAGTTACAGAAAGTGAACACTTAACTGTTCTTATTATGTAATTCAGTACAAGAGGTGATCTTTACCTTGCATGAAACATACAAACTGATTAGGGGCCAGAATTAGTTTGAATAATTAATGATATAGTATTTAAATAATGGAAGTGGAAGTAAAGACAAATTATAAGTTAAAGTAGTATGATTTAATTCAAGATCTGGGAGGTAATTTAGTGAATGCTGATGTGTAGAATATAGCCATGAAAGTGAGTGGAGAAAATAAAAAAGAGGAAATATTTAAGAGGGCCATAAGACCCTGTTTCTGAAGACATCATGTACTTTAGTCACAGGACTTGGAGTAATCCAGCTGAAACTAACTTGGAAGCCCCCTCCCTGAGCACGGATCTTGTAATACAGGAAGGTGCTACACAAGCTGCCAATGAATAAAAATAACCAACAGCCCTAACCAACAGCAAAGCCTGTAAACAACAATGACCCATCTGGTAAGATATCCGTTATGGTGCAATACACATTTACTTTGGGGATAACCAAGAGATCTAATTGCACTTACATCTCATGCATTAAGAGGGAATTCATGTCTGGTACCATAAACCTAGCCAACCATCCATAGTTGAAGAGGCCACAGACTCTGGGGGAGAATCTACTACTACCATTTCCTAATGTAATGTAATTCCTAACTAATTCCAAAAATTATCCTTATCCACACAGAAATATATATTTCACCCCTCATCAAAGAAACTTCTTTTGTAACCAACAGAGAATATTACAGAGACTCACAAATGGTCAAAATGCCCAACCCCAATTGGTATTTCTACAATGCAACACCTACACCCAAATGCTCATGTAATACAGTGGTAGAGGGTGTGAAAAGATTTTAAGAATAACACATGAAAGGGAGACTATTATATGATTCCAGTTTTATGATAGACCTATAAAAATTAACTTATCAGAGGCAAAAAGACAATTATGACTTTTCATGCTTTAGAGAGGGGGATTCCTGTTGTTACAAAAGAAACTTCTTTGATGAGGGGGTGACATAAATACTTACCTGTGTGGATAAGGCTAAGTAATTAGAGTATAGTTGGATATTAAATATATTATCTTACATTATATTAGGAAAATGGTAATAATAGATTCTCCTCCAGAGTCTGTGGAATGTTCAGCTATGGGTGGTTGCTTAGGTTTATGGTACCAGACTTCAATTTCCTCCTATTGAGTGAGATGCAAGTGCAAGGGTAGTTTTGGCTACTAATGATCGTCTGAATTTCTATAATGGCTCTATTAATTTTTATTCCCATCAGCAATGAATAAAGCTCCCTCAACCTCAACATCCCCTCCAAAATTTATTGCCAGATTTATTGATAATAGCCATTCAGACAAGGAAAAGGCAGTATCAAAAGTTAGTTTGAATTTGCATATCCCTGATGACAAGGATGTTGAACATTTAAAAAAATACCATCCATTTGTGTTTCTTCTTTTGAAAGATGAATCATACATTTGTTATCCTCACTTGTTTACTGCTAGAGATTTTATTGGTGATTAATTTTCAGTCCTTAATAAGTTTTGAATATTAGCTCCTGTCAGAGATGTGGCTGGTAAATATTTTCTTAGGCATATAACCACAGAGCTTCATATCCCACCACAGAGACACCTGCACATTTATGTTCATTGGTGTTATAGTTAATAGGAAATGGAATCAACTCAAATATCTAACTGAAGTATGGATAAAGAAAATGTCATGCATACAGACAATGGAATTGTACTCAGCTCTAAATAACATGAAATTTTCAGAAAAGCAGATGGAAATGAGAAACATAATAATAGACATGACCGAAATTTAACAGGGCAAAAAGACATTTTCTATATCATTTGTGGATCCTAGCATGGAAAGAGAGAGGGGGTATGGGGAGAATGGGTATAGATGTGGGTAAACCCTAAAGGAAACCAGAAGAGGGTAAAAACTAGGTGCTTTTTCCTGTGGGCTGACATTTTGTTTTGTTGACTGTGTCCTTTGCCTTACAGAAGCTTCTCAGTTTCAGGAGGTCCCGTTTATTAATTGTCAGTCTCAGTGTCTGTGCTACTGGCACCCCACATCTGACAGAGGGCTGATCTTCAAATTTCCAAAGATCTCAAGAATCTAGTTTCCAAAACACCAAATAAAAAAATTTAAAAGTGGGGTACAGAATTAAATAGAGAATTCTCAATAGAAGAATACAAAATGACTGAAAGACACATAAGAAAGTGCTCAACATCCTTAGCCATCAGGGAAATGCAAATCAAAACAACTCTGAGATACCATCTTACTCCTGTCAGAATGGCTAAAATCAAAAACACAAATGACAGTTTATCATAGAGAGGATGTGAAGAAAGGGGAACACTCCTACACTGCTGGTGGGAGTGCCAACTCATACAGCCACTTTGGAAATCAGTATGGCAACTCCTCAGGAAAATGGGAATCAATCTACCTTGAGATCCAGCAATTCCACTTAGGAATTCCAAAAGAAGCACATTCATACAGCAAGGACATCTGTTCAACTATGTTCATAGCAGCACTATTTGTAATAGCCAGAACCTGGAAGCAACCTATATGTCCCTCAACTGAAGAATGGATAGAGAAAATGTGGTACATTTACACAATGGAGTACTACTCAGTGGAAAAAAACAATAGAATCTTGAAATTTGCAGGCAAATATATGGAGGTAGAAGAAATCATTCTGAGTGAGGTAACCCAGTCACATAAACATAAACATGGTATGTACTAACTCATATATTGATTTTAGACATAGAGCAAAGGATTACCAGCCTACAATCCACACCACCAGAGAAGCTAGGAAACGAGGAGGACCCTAAGGAGACAGACATGGTCCCCTGGAGAAGGGGAAAGGGACAAGATCACCTGAGGTAATTGGGAACTTGGGAGGAGGGGAGAGGGAGCTAGGAGAATGAGAAGGGGAGAAGAGGCAGGGTGAAGAGGACATGGGGGAGCAGGAAGGTTGAATTGGGGGAAGAATGGAGGAGAGCAAGATAAGAGATACCATAATAGAGGGAGCCATTATAGGTTTAAAGAGAAATCAGGCACTAGGGAAATGTCCAGACATTTACAAGGATGACACCAACTAACAATCTAAGCAACAGTGGAGAGGCTGCCTTAAATGCCCCTTTCCCCATCATCATGAGATTGATGACTAACTTATATACCATCCTAGAGCCTTCATCCAGCAGCAGATGGAAGTAAAAACAGACACCTACAGCTGAACACTGAACTGAACTGGAATTCAGTTACAAAGAGGGAGGAGTGATGAGCAAAGGGGTCAAGACCAGGCTGGCGAAACCCACAGAAACAGCTGACCTGAACTAGGGGGAGTTCATGGTTCCCAGACTGATAGCTGGGAAACCAGCATAGGACTGATCCAGACCCCTTGAATGTGGGTGTCAGTGAGGAGGCCTCAGAAATCTATGGGGCCTCTTGTAGTAGATCAGTACTTATCCTTAGCATAGGAATGGACTTTGCGAGCCCACTCTACATAGAGGGATACTCCCTCAGCCTAGACACTCGGTGGGAGGGCCTAGGCCCTATCCCAAAGGATATGACAGACTCTGAAGATCCCCCCATGGAAGGCCTCACCCGTGGGGAGCAGAAAGGGTATGGGATAGGGGTTAGTGGGGGGCAGGGGAAGAGAGGGGGAGAGGGAACTGGGATTGACATGTAAAACAATCTTGTTTCTGATTTAACTTAAAAAATGGAAGAAAAAACTAGGTGCTAAGAAAAGGTAGATGGAGCACTAAGGGACACATGTAACATGACAGAGGAGAAGAGACCCGGGAGATGTCACAAGGATGGGGACAGGAAGGTATGGAAGTGAGGAATATGAAAGGGGGCAAAGAATATACTGAAGCACTCTTTGTTTAAAAATTCCACAATAATATCTACTAATAAAATAAAAATAAATTTAAATAAATAAATAATTTTAAAAATAAAAATAAATAAACAAATCCTCACTTTCATCATATCAGGAGAAATATTCTCAAATGAATAGTAGTGACAATTATTTATCACCTCGAACCTACTGAATACCACAGAAATATAAATTGTTGAAAGGGTAAATTTTGTGTTATGTATTACCCACAATAATTTTGAAGGAAAATTAATTTCAAATAAAAATGAATAATATAGTGATAATAAAATGATAAGTTGTCAGAGCTATGAGATTAGCAAGATACAGTACTGAGATAACTGGCTAAGCAATGGCACCTGTTCATCTCCATTTCATGTGTCTTTAGTGAAGTATAAGAAGATGCAAGCATCTCCAAGTGGTTCAAGGGAGGGATGATTCTCTGGAGGAAACACTGAAAGTTCTTAGGATATCTGTTTTTATTTGATTGTGTTGGTCAAATAATGACAGGACAGAAAATTGATTACTTTTATGGGATTTTCTTTTCTACCAAAATAAATTTTAGTATCTCTTCTACTTAACATCTATGTAGTGCCACTGGTATACTTTTTCCCATTTTTGACTTTAACAAATATTAATTTAACAAATATTAAGTCGCCTGGCGTTGGTGGCGCACGCCTTCAATCCCAGCACTCGGGAGGCTGAGGCAGGTGGATCTCTGTGAGTTCGAGGCCAGCCTGGTCTCCAGAGTGAGTGCCAGGATAGGCTCCAAAGCTACACAGAGAAACCCTGTCTCGAAAAACCAAAAAAAAAAAAAAAAAAACTATGCAAAACAAATATTGTCATACATTACTGAATTCATTGAGACCTTTCCATACATGCATACATTATGCACTGTTCATAAACATCCACCCCCTTTCTAACCTCTAATCCCTTCTAAACTGCTGAAACATAGTTTTTGAGTTGCAATACTACAGCAATAAGACCTATCTGAAGAAACTGTGTGAATCAGCGATTACATAGTTAAGTGCTTAGTACATTTCTATGGCCTTGACTGATGCAATTACCCTGTCAGTCATTATTATTATCCTTGTCTTTTACATAAGAACTTCAATAGTGTGAAGGGCCTGGGGATTATGAGATAAAAAGCACAGGGCAATGGACATAAATTTCCCAAAGTTTTGAATTGGCCCATTTTGATCTTTTCATGTAATTAATGGATAAAGAATCCTCCAGAGAAAGTTTAGAAGATATTAAGTAATATAAAATTAAAAGCCTGTGATTTAATTTAATTGAGGATTCTATTATGGAAAAATAAGTAAAAGTGTTTATTAATATCAGTTATATCACATATTAGTAGGCATTAAAATGTTTCTTTAATAAGAACTGAGATTTCATACTGAAAAGTCTAAATTAAAAAAAACACCTTTGGCAAAAATAATTGACACACGACCTTAAACCCTAGTAATAACAATAGCTATTATTTTGATGTCTTTTAGATTTTTAAAAACCTACATGAAAACCTTTAAATAAAACTTAGGTTCCCTGTACTGCTTGTGGTGGTTTCAAATCCGTATGTATGTATGTAAGTATGTATGTATGTATGTATGTATGTATGTATGTATGTATGTATGTATGTATGTATTTGAATGCTTACTTCCCCGCTCATAGTGCTGTTTGGAAAGATAATGAAACCATTAGGAGGTGGAGCCATACTTAGAGGAAGCATATCAGGGGGATGTATTTTGATGGTTTACAACCTTGTCCTGCTTTTTGTTTTCTCTGTTTCTACTTCCTGTGTTTTGACGAAAATGTGACAAACCAGCTTCCTGTTCCTGACACTATTTTTTTTCCTGAATGTCACTAGGCCTTCCCTGCCAGAATGTCTCTATCTTAGTGGAACTGTAAGCTAAAATAAACCCCTTTTTCCCTAAGTTGCTTTTTTGTCAGGGTATTTTATCACAATAACAGAAAAGCAACAAACTGACATAAGATTGAATTATTTTCCTCTGACACAAACTTTAAGAATATTCTCATGCCAATAAATACCAGGTTATATTCCTTTGAAACTATATGGGGGCAATCCCCAGGAGGGAGACCTGCCTGCAGGCTGTACCACCACTGCCACCACCCACTGGATTCTGTTCCCTCAAGACACATTCCACCACCCAACCCCACCCACATCACCATCATTACTGTGACCAGCTTTCACCCAAAATGCCAGCAGATTCCACAGCAACAGCCACAACTCATACTATGTGAAAGAAGAGGTGAGAGACTCGTCTCCTAGCTGAACTGCCCCAACCTACCAACACTAAACCGAGAGCACATTCTTTGAACCTACCACTCCCATCTTAGCATCAGCAAGGCAGCTAGGCCTTGCCCCCAACTCTAGAGGAACGCCAATACTGTGGTGAAGTCCTCAGCAGCTGTTCAGAAGGTGAGAGACCTGCCTGCAGGCTGAACTGCCACCGCCACCACCCACTAGATTCTGTTCCCCCAAGAACCACTCTGCTACCCAAGACCAAGGATGCTCATCATCCTCTCTGTGGTCAGCCCTCCCCCCAACTCCAGCAGACTACACATTCACAGGCACAACAGGCACAAAATTAAATCAAGAACAAAGAAACTATTTAATCCTTCAAATCTAATGAATAATGAAACAGTTTCACTCCCTGGTGATTGAGCATTGAAATATATGAGCCATGGATGTGGTTGTTATTCAAGCCACCATACCATGTAAACTTTCCTATAATACCCATGCTCCAGTGAATATCCCTCTATCCACTATCATATGCACAACCCTCACTAAACTCAGTAGGCCACACCAAAAAACCCCCACAAAAGTAAGGGGAACTTGCTGAAAAGACAAAGAGGTTGGAAGGAATTAGAGGGAGATAAGAGGTAATAAGGGTGTTTCTGATAAAATATATTATATACAAATAAGAAATCATCAAAGAATAAAAATAGAATATACTGATTAATAGATTTAATTATTCAAGCACATATTACAGATGATTTTAGGTAAAAATTATTAATTCGTATTTTGCTTTGTATATTTTTGTGAATTTGATGAGCATGCAAAGATCTTTGAAGCTATGTCTAAACCTGAAAAACAATTTGAACTTAGGGAAGATATTCCCCATGGCTCTTCCCAATTCCAAAGCTACATTCCTTCTAAAGAATGACTTTTACAGATTTTAGCAATATCAAAGTTTCAAAATAACTAAGGTTCTAATTCATTGTATATCAGATCTATGCTCTGAGTTCCAAAATCTAAACATATCTTTATATAAAATTATTTTAATCTGACTTATGTTTTAAAACCCCATATTCAAACATAAAACACATTGTCCTTTCTTTCTCAAATTTTATTTCAATGGCACTTTCTTTCTGGGCCTGTAATTCCATACAAGTACTGAAGTCCGTTTTGTGCTAGGAAGTGACATTGTATAGCATTTGAGCTGCTGCATGAAGCTCTGGCAAGAACAAAGAGAAAGGCTTTTCACTGAACTCCAATATTGCTTCAGATCACTGGAGGAATGCCTGTTTTTTATACAATGCATATTGGTTTTGCTGACATTTCTATGGCACATTCTTAATTCATTTATCCTATGTCATAGTTTCAGTATTTTCCAGTATCTTATTTTGACCTCTCATTGATTAAATACCCTCTACCTCCCACCCCCTATTAAGCAAAAGATAAATGCTAATTTCATAGAGACCATGTAGGCTTTTTTGAATGTTCTGGCATGGAAAGTGAAGCTATATTTATACCTTTAGCTATAATGATACCTTTGGTCGTTATTTCTGGGAAAAGCATCTTCCTTGACTGAAAATGGCTTCAGGAAGAGAGAGGGCATAAAGAGGATGGTTTGCTGAATTGATCCTACTTGTCACTGGGATGAAAATGTGATAACAGATTCTCTAATTCAAATGCAACTTTACTAGTGAAAAAGTATTTGAGATGATGACCGCAGTAACAATCAATGACATTTCATTCTTAGTCAAAATGACACATACCAAGGTTAACACAGCTGAACACACACACACACACACACACACACACACACACACACACACACACACACACACACCTTCTGTTCTGCCACATCACTGTAGGTGTTTATCAGCTGTAGGAGTTCCCTGATAGAGTTTTTGAGGTCACTTATGTATACTGTCTTATCATTTGCAAATAGTGAAAGTTTGACTTCTTCTTTTCCAATTTCTATTCCCTTGATCTCCCTTTGTTGTCTTATTGCTCTACCTAGAACTTCCAGTATTATATTGACTAGATGTGGAGAGAATGGACAGCCTTGTCCTGTTCTTGATTTTAGTGAAATCACTTTGAGTTTCTTTCCATTTACTTTGATGTTGGCTGTTGACTTGCTGTATATTTCTTTTATTATGATTAGGTTTGTTTGTTGTATTGTTGATCTCTCCAAGACCTTTATTATGAAGGAGTGTTGGATTTTGTCAAAGGATTTGTTAGCATCTAGTTAGAGACCATGTAGCTTTTTATCTTTCAGTTTGTTTATATGGCACATTACATTGATGAATTGTCATATATTGAACCATCCTGTATCTCTGGGATGAAGACTAGTTAATCATGGTGGGTGATTTTTTTTGATGTGTTCTTGGATTAGATTTTCCAGTATTTTATTGAGTATTTTTGCATCAATGTTCAGGAGGGAGATTGGTCCGTAATTCTCTTTCTTAGTTGTGTCTTTGTGTGGTTTGGGTATCAGGGTAACTGTAGCCTCATAAAAAGTATTTCGCAATGTTCTTTCTGTTTCTGTTGTGTGGAACAATTTGAGGAGTATTTGGTATTAGATTTTCTTTGAAATTCTGGTAGAATACTGTGCTGAAACCATCTTGCCCTGGGACTTTTTTGATTGTGAGACTTTTGATGACCGTTTCTATTTCCTTAAAGGTACATATCTATTTAAACTGTTTATCTGGTCTGGATTTAATTTTGGTATGTGGTACCTATCCAAAAATTGTCCATTTCTTTTACATTTTCCAATTTTGTGGAGTATAGGTTTTCTCAATATGACCTAATGATTCTTTGGATTTCCTCAGTGTCTGCTGTCATGTCCCCCTTTTCATTTCTGATTTTATTAATTTGGATAGTCTCTCTCTGCCTTTTTGTTAGTTTGGATGAAAGTTTGTCTATCTTGTTGAATTTCTTGAAGAACCAACTCTTTGTCTTATTGATTGTATTGTTCTCTCTATTTCTATTTTATTGATTTCAGCCCTCAATTTTATTATTTCCTGGTGTATATGCCTCCTAAGTGAGTTTGCTTCTTTTTGTTCTAGAGCTTTCAGGTGTGCTGTTAAGCCGCTGGTGTGACTATTCTCCATGTTCTTTATATAGGTATTTAGTGCTATGAACTCTCCTCTTAGCACTGCTTTCATAGTGTTCCATCAGTTTGGGAATGTTGTGCTTTCATTTTCATTCAATTCTAGGAAGTCTTTAATTTATTTCTTTATTTTTTCTTTGACCTAGTGATGATTCATTTGAGTACTGATCAATTTCCATGAGTTTATGGGCTTTCTGCAATTAGTGTTGTTGTTGATTTCTATTTTTAAATCATCACTATCTGATAAGATATAGAGGGTTATTCCAATTTTTCTTATCTATTGAGATTTGCTTTGTTACCAAGTATGTGGTCAATTTTAGGGAAGGTTCCATGAGGTGCTGAGAAGATATGTTCTTTTGTGTTTGGGTGGAATGTTTTATAGATATCTGTTAAGTCCATTTGAGTCATAACTTATGTTCATTCTCTTACTTTTCTGTAAATTTTCTGTCTGGGTGATTTGTCCGTTAGTGACAGTGGGGTGTTGAAGTCTCCCACTATTAGTGTGTGGGGTTTGATGTGTGATTTATGCTTTAGGAATGTTTCTTTTACAAATGTGTGTGTCCTTGTATTTGGGGCATAGATGTTCAGAATTGAGACTTCATCTTGATGGATTTTTTCCCTATGATGAATATGTAATGTCCTTCTAGATCTCTGTTGATTAATTTTAGTTTGAAGTCTATTTTGTCAGATATTAAGATGATAGCTATACCAACTTTTTTCTTAGGTCCATTGGATTGGGAAATCTTTTTCCAACCCTTTCCTCTGAAGTCATGACTGTCTTTGAGGTTGATGTGTGCTTCTTGTATGCATCAGAAGGATGCATCCTTTTTTGTACCCATTTTTTTATCTTGTGTCTTTTTAGAGTCAAATTGAATCCATTGATATTAAAAGATATTAATGAGCAGTAATTAATTCCTTTTATTTTTGTTGGTGGTGGTAGTAGATTTTGTGTGTTTCCCTTCTTTGGTGTTTGCTGGTATGAGGTTTTCTATCACCTGTGCTTTTGTGGGTTCAGCTAACTTGCTTTGAAGTTTTCCTTCAAGTACTTCCTTTAGGACCTATTTGTAGATAGGTATTACTTAAATCTTGTTTTGTCATGAAATTTCTTATTTTCTCCATCTATGGTGATCGAAAGCTTTGCTGGGTATAGTAGTCTGGGCTGGCATCCATG
The DNA here is from genome assembly GCF_003668045.3 of Cricetulus griseus. Taxonomy (NCBI): domain Eukaryota; kingdom Metazoa; phylum Chordata; class Mammalia; order Rodentia; family Cricetidae; genus Cricetulus; species Cricetulus griseus. The sequence goes on from NC_048604.1 coordinate 59,054,926, forward strand.
GTCTCTTAGCATCTTCCAACATGTCTGTCCAGGACCTTCTGGCTTTCAGAGTTTCCACTGAGATTTGGGTGTAATTCTGGTAGGACTGCCTTTATATGTTACTTGGCCCTTTTCCTTTGTACCTCTTAATATTTTTTTTATTCTGTATATTTGGTGTTTTGCTTATTATATGGTGAGGGGATTTTATTTTCTGGCCCAACCTATTTGGTGTTCTCTAAGCTTCTTGTACCTTTATAGACATATCCTTCTTTAGGAAGGAAAAGTTTTCTTCTATGATTTTGTTGAATATATTTTCTGTGCCTTTGAGCTGGACTTCTTCACCTTCTTCTATACCTATTATTCTTAGGTTTTGTTTTTTCATGATGTCCCAGGTTTCCTGGATATTTTGTGTTAAGAAATTTTTGGATTTAATATTTTTTTTGACCAGTGAATCTATTTCCTCTATTGTATCTTCAATGCCTGAGGCTCTCTCTTTCATCTTTGCCTTCTGTTGGTTATGCTTGCATCTGGTGTTCCAGTTCATTTACCTAGAGTTTCCATTTCCAGAATTCCCTCAGTTTGTGCTTTCTTTATTGCCTCTATTTCATTTTTGAAGTCTTGACCTGTTTCCTTCACTTGTTGATTAATTTTTCTTGGTTTTCTTTGCGGGGTTTATTGATTTCTTCAAAATTTTTGATTGTTGTTTTCCTCGATTCTTTAAGGGAATTTATCATTTCCTCTTTAAGGCCTCTATCATCTCCATAAAGTTATTTTTAAGGACATTTTCTCCTACTTCATCTGCATTGGAATGTTCAGGTCTTGCTGCTGTAGCACCTCTAGTTTCTGGTGCTGCCATATTGCTCTTAATGTATTTGAATGTGTTCTTATACCTGCTGCTACTGCTTTCTTTCTGCATTCATAGCAGGTGTGGCCTGTGGCTCCAGTGGTCACTCTTCCTCATGGTGCAAGTGGGGCCCTTGCCTCTGATAGTTGCTCTCCCTCCAGGTGTAGATGGCACCTGTGGCTCAGGTGGTCACTGTTGTAGCAGGGGATGGTTGGGTGGGTGGGGAGGAACTATACATGATTGTGGTTGCTTAATAATCCATTAAATGAATATATCGGATCATTAACCAGTCCTACTAAAGCGAGATAGCTAAGCTTTATTTAAATCAGTCTTACTATTTCCAGAGAAAATTGTTTTTATGCCTATTTCTCCCTAACTTCAAAAATAATCAGGCCATTATTGAAGTTCTCTGTGTGCTCAAAATTCTGTATGTCTTGCCACAAATTGCCCATCGTTGGTAGGAATGTCTCCTGCTTCTAATTATAGCATTACCATTCACAGCACAGCATCTGCCACAAAGTGCGAAGAAACACCATGACCCAAAAGCAAGTTGGGCAGGGAAGGATTTATTTGGCTTACACGTCAGCATTGCTGTTCATCACCAAAGGAAGTCAGGAAAGGATTGCAAACAGGGCAGGAAACTGGAGGCTGGAGCTGATGCAGAAGCCACAGAGGGGAGCTGCTCACTAGCTTAATTTCCATTGCTTGTTCAGCCCACATTCTTATAGGACTCAGGACCAACAGCCCAGGGAATGCACCACCTGCCATGGGCTGGGCCCTCCCCCATTGATCTATAAATGAGAAAATACCTTACAGTGGGATCTCCTTGAGGCATTTCCTCAACTGAGACTCCATCTCTGATGACTCTAGCTTGTGTCAAGTTGACACACAAAACCAGCCAGTATGGTGAATATTGGCAAGGTCCTCCTTTCCACAGAAGGAACATTTGTCATGTAAGCATGAGGTATTTGTGAACAGACGGATCAGAATCCAGTTACTGTTATAGGCCATACTTATCAAGGAGAAGCTTACACGAGTATATGGGTGGGTCATAATGTTAATTGGATCCTCATTAAATGGGAGGAATTTAGTTCCTGCCTATTGAGCCTTGGGGCAGCTCACAGGAATTGAGACCTCATGAAGAATGCACTATTGAAACCAGTAGGTGCACAGCTTGGGCCTTCAGTTAACGATGCTTTCTACAACAAATTATCTGAGTGGTATATTTCTATTGGGTATGGCTCCTTACTAATATTCCAAACTTCATTACTGCAAGATGCTGTAAACAACACATTATCATTCAACACTCTATTGAGATCTGTCACTTACTAGCTGATCTTACAAAGAAGTCAATGAAACTTCTTGGTACTCAACTTTACTATTGGTAAAATTTGAGAGATAATAACTATCCTACCTGTCTTTGAGTTTCATTGTTGTGAAGAGACACCACGACCATAGCAACTCTTATAAAGAAAAACTTTTAACTGGGGCTTGCTTATAGTTCAGAGGATTAGTCTATTTTATCATGGTGGGAAGCATGGGGCCACACAGGCAGATAAGGTGCTAGAGAGGTAGTTTAGAGTTCTACATCTGGATACACAGGCAGCAGGAAGAGACAAGGAGCCACTAGATCTGGCTTGAATTTCTGAAATCTCAAAGCTCACCTCCAAGTGACACACTTGTTCCAATAATGCCACACCTACTCCAACAAAGCCACACCTCCAAAAACTTTAAGACAATGAAGAAAGAAACTGAAGAAGATATTAGAAGAAGAAAAGATCTTTTTTGGTCCTAGAACAGAAGAACTAATAAAAAATGGACATCCTACCAAAAGTAATCTATAGATTCAATGCAATCCCCATCAAAATTCCCACACAATTTTTTCACAGAAAATTTTTCATCCTCATATGGAAACAAACACACGCACGTGCGCTCGCGCGCGCGCGCGCACACACACACACACACACACACACACACACACACACACACACTAGTTAAAACTATCCTGAATAATAAAGGAACTGCTAGAAGGATCATGATCATTGACATCAGACTCAAATATAAATACACACACATATGGACACCTGATTTTTTAAATAAAGAAGCCAGAGATACACACTGGACCAAAGACAGAATCTTTAACAAATGATTGTGGTCAAACTGGATGTCTGCATGTGGAAGAGTCCAGATAGATCCACACTTAGACTTTACATAAAACAACTCCAAGTGGATCAAAAATCTCAACATAAAACTCCTTATCCTGAACCTGACTGAAGAGAAAGTGGGGAATAACCTTGAATTCACAAGAATATACTTTCTGAGCAGAACACTGAAAGAACAGGCACTGAGATCAACTATTAATAGGTGAGACCTTATAAAATGGAAATGTTTCTGGAAGGCAGAGGACACTGTCATTCAGACCAAGTTGCAGCCTACAAATGGGAAAAGATTTTCACCATATACAATAGTGTACTGCCTGAAAGATATTCTAGAGCAATGGCTACACAAAGCTTGTGGGCATAACAGACCAGTAACTGGTTTGACTTAAAGTCCCCTCCATGAGATGGAATGCATAGCAACACTGCTTGGGTGACCAATAAATTGAGACTAGATAGCTCAGGGACCTAGGGTAAGCCTGGGGAGGAGTTGGGGGATGAGTTGGAGGGTTGTTGGGAAACATGGGAGGGTGAGAGGGAGAGGGAATGGGGATGGGATGGATATGTAAATATGAGTGCCTCTAAAATAAATTTTTAAAAAAGTGGTGAAATGATTCCTAATGATATTCTGCTGAACACAAAAAAACTAAATGACTCAGAGACTGATATTGGGGTTCAAACTTCAAGTGGAAAGTCAAAAAAGCAAAGCAGCCAGTCACTAGCTCTCACCTCTAGCTCAGACTGAAAGGGATGATCCTGCTGCCTCTCTTCAATATGGCTAGAGAATCCTGAGACTGAATGTCTTCCTATCCTCAAGGTGACTGGAGAATGAATGCCTCCTATCCTCAGTGTGGCTGGAAAATGAATGCCTGACACTGACTGCCTGATACAGAGACCTTGTTCCTGTATTATATGCCTCCCTAATGCTGGGATTAAAGGTGTGTGATCCCAGGTGCATCGATCATCTTTGTGTGAGCTGTTTCTCTATAGGACTGGATCAATCTTGTGTAGATCTGGGTGGCCTTGGACTCATAGAGATCCATCTACCTCTTAATCTTGAGTCATAGAATTAAAGGTGTGTACCACCACTGCCTGATCTCTATAGCTTGAGGTTGACTTTCCTTTTGTGAATCCTCAGGCAAGCTTTAGTAAATCATAAATAATATATGACCACATTCTGCTATACTCATCAATCCATGCCTTGTTCAGCTATCATCAGAGAAGCTTCCTCCTGTAGTAGATGGGAACAAATACAGAGACCCACTCACAGATATTATTCAAAGAGAGACCTGGAAACACACAGGTCTAATTAGGATTTTACATCAATTCTTTTTGCTGAGAGCTCATGGAACCCCTTGGAAGAGGATGCAGATAGAATGTAAGAGACAGAAGGGATGTATGACACCGAGAGAACAAGGCCTCTGACTCAATTGAGCAAAACTCATATAAACTCACAGAGACTGAGGCAGCCAGCACCAGGTCCTCTGCATATAATCGCTTTCAGTTTAGGGTGGGTCTATGATTATTATTGTCTTTTCTTTTGGGGTCTTTTCCTTCTGTTGGTTTGCTTTGTCCAACTTTAATGTGATAGATTTTCTTTTATCTTACTATGTTTTATTTTGTTATATTAAATGAATGAAAACCTAGCCACTAGGGTAAAGGTTAACAACTGAACTGTCATTTATACCTGCTGAGAGAGAGAGAAAATCAGTTTTCTCCAATTGAGTGTTACTGGGCATATTCAGGGCAGTACAGGACAAACTCCAGGAGTAGGTGACAAATATATAATTGGATTTCACAGGTTTTTTTATTCCCTTTTCTTTTTTTGTGTATATATCTACTTATTTGATTACAGTTTGGTATTTTGTTTTGTTCATTGGTTTTTGGATGTGGTTTTATTTTGTTTCCTTGGGTTGTGGGAGATCTTGTTTGTGTATTGGGATTTTAGTTGTTTTTTTTTAAAAAGAACTTGAAGTTGGTTAGATAGAGGGGGAGGACCTTTAAGTACTTGGGGGAGAGGAAATATGATCAAAATATATTTAAAATTTAAATATATTTAAATAGCATAATAATAATAATAACAAAAGTAAATGTCACACACACAAACATATATATATATATATATATATATATATATATATATATATACATATATATATATATATATAATTGCCTGAAAATAATAAAATCCAAACAAAATGGATGGAATTAGTGTTATCATAGTAAGATAAGCTTGACACTGAAATGTAAGCACTGTATACATTTTCTCATACATGGAAACTAAAACTGTTTAACTGAATTTATAATAGTGATTGCCAAAGATTGAGAAAGAAACAGCATGGGGAAGAATAAGAATTTCATGCTTAAATATGACCAGTGCCCATTGCCAACTTTCCATAGATTTTTCATAACTGCTTTTCAATGTGTTATACAGCTTTTCTGCAATATATGGAGTCAATGAATGAGCCTTTAAACTTGTTTAAGAAATGAATTTTGAGGGTATAGATTTCCTCTCTACTTTGTGATGCTTCCTTTATTCTTAGTGTTTTTGTTGACAAAAGACAGCTAATGAACATTTATTCAGTACAGTTTGAAGATTTGTTCTATGTACATTGTAGTATGATTCAACCAAGGTTTCTAACATCTCCACATCCCAACAACATTTTGGTACAATATATGTGATAAATGCTCAACATTGCTGATCCTTGGGAAAATATAAGTAAAAACAATGAGATATCACCTCGCTCTAGTAAAAGTGATTGTGATGTTTAAGGTTAATTGTCACCTTCTCAGACTCTGCAGTCACCTGAGAGACAATCACTTCCATGCACACCAGAGACAGATTACTTAGCTTTTGCTCACATCTTTAGATGATTACATTGATTAAGTTACTTGATGTTTGCAGTGCCATACCAAACTTGGTAGCACCATTCTCTAGGTGTGAGTCCTACACTATATCAAAAGTTGAAACCTAGGTAAACACAAAACATTCTCTTTTTTTGTTGTTTTTTCGTGACAGGGTTTCTCTGTATAACAGTCCTAGTTGTCCTGGAACTAGCTCCTTAGACCAAGCTGGCCTCAAACTTACAGAGGTCAGCTTGCCTTTGCCTCCCAAGTGCTGGGATTAAGTGCGAGCACCACCACTGAGTGGCACACAAAGCATTCTTTCTCTACTTCCTGACTGTGGAGACTATGTGACCAGAAGCTTCAAGTTCCTTGCAGTGATGGATGGCAGTTTTGAGTTGTGAGCTAAAATTATCCCTTTCTCTTTTGATATGCTTTTATCTGGGTATTTTGTAGAACAACAGGAAAAGAAGCTAAAACAGTGGATATTATCAGAATAATAAAAGATAACAAGTTCTGAGTATGACATGAAACAAAGGAGCCATTTCTCATACTACTATCACTATTGTTTTTTCTTAAATATGTATAGATATACATACTGGGCATACACTCATTCCATTCTCCTCCTACCCTCTGTTTTTTACCCGTCCCCTTTTTTTATCCTCTTAATTCATCATAGACAATTTTCACTTCCATTGTCATTTAATATATACATACGTGATTTTAGTGACTATATAAAATCCAGGAACCACAAATGAAAGCAAACCTATAATATTTGCCTTTCTGAAATGGTCTTCATGTCCTTAAAACGATTGTTCAATAAGGCTTTTTTCATGTCTTTAGTTTTGGTTAAGCCATTCTAGCCACCTGTCCCTACCCCTGGTTAATTTTCCAATCTCAAATCCACCACCGTCTTGTACATATGCAGAAAATTCTCAAGAACAAACAAAAATTACAAGTAAAAACTTGTCCTGACATTCCATCTCCACACACTTTTTTAAATGTCAAAAATTATAGGAAACATGCATTGGCTAATTTTAACAATAATTGGTTAATTATAGGAGGTGTTACTGGTAAGTTACATTATGACTGGATATATGAAGGGGATGTCATCTGCATTTAAGGAAGAAGATATATGTATCTGAATGACTGTCCTACTTCAACATTTGAACAGATGGACACATCATTCATTATATAAATAACATTTAACAGCATTTCAGCTGCATGTCCCTAAACTGCCCCATATTTCTACATGTAGAAAAACTAGATCAGGATACTTAGGTTATCCTTTATTTCTAACATTTACAATAGTTTTTGTAATGAGGACACCAAAGGTTCTCTCTTCTGATTGTTTTGACTTAAACCACATTTTAACTATAATAACCATATATTTAGAATACCAGAAGTTATTCCTTCTATCTTACAATAACTATTTACCCATTAAAGAATCTCTTCTCACTCGACTAAGGGATGCCAGCTGTCTTTTCAGCCTCTAATAACCACTATCCTGCCATCTACCACGAATTTGTTTTAATAGTCACCAAATCTATGGCTTCAGATGGCTATCTCAGGTTTCTTTGTTGATAACCATATCTTCACTAAGATGCCACTCACCCCAAGTGTGGGCCATATTTTAGTTCCTGAGTAAAACCAGGCTGTGGTGTTAAGTCAACATTAATAGAAACATGGAGCTAACATGAAGGTACATACAGGAACACAGGAAACTAGGTATAAACTATTAGTATCTCATTCATAGGTGTCTTTATTTTTCCCCTCTTTCATCTGCCATGTACCCTCCCTCTCACAAACAGGAATATCTTTTTTCCTCTTTTTAATATATTTTATTTAAATTAGGAAAAATCTTATTTTATGTATCAATCCCAGTTCCCTCTCCCTCCCATCCTCCCATGCCCCCCACAACCCCCATCCCACCCATCTCCTGCTCCATAGAAAGGGAGAGGCCTTCCATGGGGGATCATCAAAAGTCTGTCACATCATTTGGGGCAGGGCCTAGGCCTTCCCTGGTGTCTAGGCTGAGAGAGTATCCCTTCATGGGGACTGGATTCCCAATGTCCATTTGTACACTAGGGATAAATACAGTTCCACTATAGAGGCCCCATAGACTGCCCAGGTCTTCTAACTGACACCCATATTCAGGGGCCTGGTTCTGTCCTGTGCTCATTTCTGAGCTGTCAGTCTGGGGTCAATGAGCTCCCCCTTGCTCAGGTCAGCTGTGTCTGTGGGTTTCCCCAGCCTGGTCTTGACCCCTTTGTTCATCACTCCTCCCTTTCTACAACTCTTTTTAAGAATCACCCTTCCTAGGTCTCCAAGGTCAACTTTCCTTGGCTCTATCAAAGGGAAAAGGTGTATGCTCACTCTATGTTCTTAGTTTCAAGTTGATTGACAGTGGTAATATTGACTTTGTTCAGTTGACCTGTCCCCTTGGCCCAAGCAAAGCAATAAAAATAGTCATTTTAAATAATAATATGTGCATGACATGGACAGGCAAGATCTGGATATGTAACACTAAACAATCCAATTCCTTTCCAGCATTTTCTTTGATATTAGACCAAGAAAATATGAGGCCTGAACAGCCTTCACTCAAGGGGGTCAGGTCAGGTTTTCCTGTCTTTTATTAACAAATAACTGTTTAAGGAAAGATGTCCCACATCCTAAGAAAAACAAATTCTCATATGTAGTTATGACTAAATCTATATTTAGAATAGAAAATAAAACTTTACAAGGCAGAAGTCTCCCTTAAAAATTCACATTATCAAAGTATATGCATTTGCTTTTATTTTATAGTGCAGAGCTTTCTTGAGAAAAATAGAAAAGCCTTACATGCTGTGACTGAAATCATTCAACAAAGGAATCTCCACCCTAAAACAAAGAACAATTCCAATTCCCTGAATGAGCTCCACCCTTCCTCAAGACTATGGAAAACATTTATGTTCAGCCAAATTGGTTGGACCTCAACCAAAAGTTCATCAAAAGCCAATAAACCAATTCATGTGGTATGATTACTAAGAATACATTAAATGTGATTGAAACTGAAATTAGAAATGAAGAATGCTCCATCCATTAATGATATGTAAACTGGGCAAAGGGTTAATCATGTAGTAGAGTTGAATGATCTCCCAATATTTTAGGTGGTACCTTTGATGGAAATCTAGAAAAGCTTGTTATGCTAGATGTCTAGTTTAGAGAACATAGTCAGAAACTTCTAGACTAGGAAGATATATCAGAATCTTATTATGTCTTATGAATCCCTCAGTGTGATTGTATAGAGGGAATCTTAAAGATTTTAATGGGTATGTGGATCTGAAGAAATGTGTTATGTAAAATATGATATAATAGGCTTGGACTGTTAGGATGAAATGGCTGTGGTTCATCCTAAATTTAAGGATGCTTTACTATTATATATATAATATATATATATATATATATATATATTTGAAAAAATATGACAAAATGTTGGATTTTTCTTCCAGTTCTAGAGTATGTCTCAGAATGTCTTCAAAGTTTCAGTAATCTTCAAGGACTAATTAAAAGGGTAACTATAAGAGTCTCTTAAATGTCTTTTCATATAGCAGAATTTGACAGAATTTGGAAGACCATTGAAATAGGAATAAAAATGAATCCTTGAGGTGAAATTTTGAATTTGAAAAATGAAATTGAAGTTTTATAAATGATGAGGTCAGATTGTTGAATTATCTGATTGACTCAATGTTATTAGATGAAAGTCACAATTCCATTAGTGAGCTGACAGACTGGCATACACATGAACACTAACAAAAGGCTCATGCTTGTCCTTTGGATTCCATATTAGCATTTACTGATTCTTAGTATTTTGAATTTCATCCTGACTCTCATTTGGAAAGTGAATAATAGTACAAAAAATTAAACTGCATATTTCCTTTTCTGCTTCTACGTATATTCTTGTATATTCTTATTAGAACTTATTTAAACAATGTGACTATACCATTAAAAACTAGATTTCATCACTAAGGTGGTTATGATGAATGCATTTCTTGAGTAGGTATATGATGTACACATCAATATTATATTATTCCAACCCATTAATTATCCCATATTTATGGAAAGATGCTTATTGTAGTTTAAATCCACAACATTTTTAATGCTTGATACCCAGATTGTTTTGTTATTTTCAAGTGTATAGAGCCTTAAATGGGTGGGGCATGACTAATGGAGTTGTCACTACTGGTATGTTTTTGACAAATGGCCATGGTTCTAGTCCTCTGCCTCTTCATCTTCTCTGCCATGTAAATAAACTTTCACCACACTCTCTTGCTCTCATAGTAAATATTTTCCAACATTGTTTCCCATGCTTTGATAGACTATGACTTTGTAAAACCTTGAGCCAAAATAAGTTATTTTCTCCCTTTTAAGCCTTTCGAGAGTGATTAGAATTAGGTAGAGTCATAAGACTTGAAACTCAGTGATCTAATCCTGGTTGTTTTATTGCTTCTTTCAGGTATTTTGTGATAATAATGAAAAAAAGTTACTGATTACATAATTTGTCATAGCTTTGACTACATTCTTTGAATAGTACCCCCAGACTTTGGATTTTATAATACCAAAAGTATCCTCAGGCAAAAGATAAATATGGAAGGATTTCAGTGGGAAAAGCCATAGTAGCAAAAACTAATAGAAGGGAAAAATATGATTCACTGGCCAGTGATTGGCAGATAGATTTTTTTAATCCTACTAGTGTTTGCCATACAAATGGCAGAAATGGCTGCTACATTATAAAGCATTTTATAATTTAGTACCTTGCCTGTATGGAATGAAACTATGAAATCAACCCTTAGTTAGGAATGGTGATACTAGATTAGAGGTCATCTATCTGTTCCAAAGTGTTTATGAACTTCCTGTTGATTTGAAGTGGATAGTTCAAATTTCCTTATCTTGGGAATTTAAAATATGAATTACAAACATCTCAACAAAAATGGTTAGGCTAAAAACATATGTACAAATAACACATATTGATAAGGATATATATAATATATATATATATAATATATATATATGCATGTGACAACAGTCGATGAGAAAAGAGGTCATGAATATTCAAGGGAGTAAGGTGGGATATATTGGAAGGTTTTACAAGAAGAAGGGAGAACATAGCATTAATCTATAATATTAAAAATAAAAAATTTTAAAAATTCAAAGGCAAAAATGCTTCAATTGTGAAATCTAATAAACACTAAATGAAAATCAACACCAATATTACTTGAACTTCCTTTAAAACTGGAAAAAGGAATACTTTATAATTCAGTATATATGGTATTACCTGATAACAAAGATACCACAAGAAAATATAGAGCCCATATCCTTAATGAGCATATATACAATGATCCTTCAAAAAAAAAAACAACAAAACTGCATTTGACAGCATATTAGCTGGCTTTAGCACTATGATTAAATGGAATTTATCCTTAAGATATATATATAATACATATATATATATATATATATATATATATATATATATATATATATGTGATATACTGTATTAACAGATAAAAATTGCCTGATCATACTAAAAGTTTCAAAAATGTATTAAACCCAATTTAACAGCCATTTATGATAAAAAGGAATTTGTCAAGAGAAGAAAAGTAATTTAAAAAATATTCCTTTTATTGGTTTAGAATATAACATAAATTACATAATTTCTCCCTTCTCTAAGCATTCCCAAATACAGAAACAAACTTCTCAGCCTGTAAAATGCCAGTTCAAGTGACTAAATTATTAATATATGAACAAAGGATAGGTCATTGTCAAAAGCTCTGAAAATATTTTTGAAAGAATTCCTGTTAAGAATAGATATTAATGGATACACACCCAGAAATGTTCTTTGTCTTAGTAGCTCTTTATAATCCATAAGACTTAAGGCTTGGGGCCTCTCTTGTGACATTTAAAAAAATCTTATCCATATATCATACTGTCTTATAGTTATATATTAGGTATTTAATTCGAAAAAAATTTCTGTCAAGAACTGTGTACTTCCTTTTTTCTTTTTTCTTTAATTTAGAAACAATCTTATTTTACATATCAATCACAGTTCCCTGTCCCTACCAGCTTCCCATGTTCCCCATCATCTCCCCATCACACACCCCATCCACTCCCTAGGACGGTGAGGCCTTTCATGGGGGATCGTTAAAGTCTGACACATCATTTGAGGCAAGGTCTAGGCCTTCCTCCATGTATCTAGGCTGAACAAGTAGCCCTCCATGGAGAATGGGCTCCCAAAGTCCATTCCTGCACTAGGGATAAATACTGGTTCCACCGGCAGAGGTCCCATAGACTCCCCAGGCCTCGGAACTAACACCCACATTCAGAAGGCTTGGTTCTGTTCAATGCTGGTTCCCCAGCTGTCAGACTGGGGTCCCTGAGCTCCCACTTGTTCAGGTCAACTGTTTCTGTGGGTTTCTCCAGCATGGTCTTGACCCCTTTGCTCATCCCTCCTCCGTCTCTACAACTGGATTCCAGGAGTTGGGCTCAGTGCTTAGCTGTGGATCTCTGCTTCTTCTTTCTTCAGCTACTGGATGAAGGCTCTAGGATGGCATATAAGGTAGTCATCAATCTCATTATAGGGCAGGGCATTTAAGGTAGCCTCTCCACTATTGCTTAGATTCTTAGTTGGGGTCATCCTTGTGGATCTCTGCCCATTTCCCTAGTGCCAGATTTCTGTTTAAAACTATAATGGCTCCCTCTATTAAGGCATCTTTTTTCTTGCTCTCCTCTATTCTTCCCCTGAGTCAATCTTCCTAATCCCTCATGTTCTCCTCCCCCTACTCTTCTCCTCTCCTCTTCCCCCTCCCTCCCTCCCCACCCCTGCTCCCAATTTGCTCAAGAGAACTTGTCCCTTTCCCCTTCCCCTGGGGACCATGTATGGAGCTGTGTACTTTCTTATGTATCTACTACGGTAGCAATCTGATTAATTGTAGAACAATTATACCCTTTCTGAGTGTCCTTGTGTGTCTCTCTCCTTGTTTCTCTCTGTCTTTGTCTGTCTGTCTATCTATCTATCTATCTATCTATCTATCTATCTATCTATCTATCATCATCATCATCTACACACACACACACACACACATACACACACACACACACACACACACACACACACACACACACACACACACCACACACATATTCTCCATTGTGGTGGCTTCTTCAAAACGTTAGATAAATTTTCTCTGTATGAACTCTTAAATAACTGCTACCTTTTGATTGCCAGAGTTATATCTTTTATTGTACCAATATCTATGCTTTAATTAGTTTGCATAGCTGAAGGAGTTTTACCATTAAGATTTCTGAGTTGTATTTTATTATCTATTTTTTCTCACCTCAGTTCCAGAGAGTATTGATTTATTAATACCAATCAGAGTGCTTGCTTCACAGATAAGAAAACTAAAGCATAATGAGGTTAAGAGACTTGGCAAAGGTATGATATTGCATACCAGATGTTCACCAGTGAATGCTTATGCTTTAAAACATGTATTATATGCAAACAGATTCACATGTGACTCAATTTGTTAGAAGTTTTACATTTTATATGAAGAATGTTTGACAGTGCTGTCAGTGAATCATCTATAATACTGGCATTGTTTTATCTTTGCTAGTTTTTACATTTCCAATGGCCAACATTCCTTTGAAGCACCTGGTGAAGCTCAGTGCAGGCTGAATAATAACTTAAAATAGAATGGTATACTATAAGCAAAACAACAAGAACAGCAAAATCAAATGGTACTCCCAGAATCTATAGCAAAAAGGATAGTATTTTGCCCTAGAGTATCTTTAATGTAATAAAAATCACAATTTGCACTTTATCTGAAAACTGTGTGTTTAGGAAAGTAGCCATTTTCTCTTTAAATTAAGTTTTATATTAACCGTTTTACTTTTTGCAATTATAATTTAATTCCATCATTTCCATATTCTCTTTCCTTCACACGCATTCCCATTGCTACCTCTCAAATTCATGGTTTCTTTTTAATTAACTTTTGTGACATATAAAGTATATATTAATAAATACATAAACACAGCATGCTCAGTTCCTGTTTTTTGAACAAACTAAAAATAGGATTCAGCAATCCCTCTGCTTCATATTCTTTCAGAAAACAAGAAATCGGTATCCACAATGACCAAAAGCACGTGCTCACTTCCAAGGCATTTGTAGAATAACCAGAAAAATCTTGTGTTTGCAGGCCATGAGATTTCATGAGTGTTACTAGAATATGGTCAATCCTATCTGGGCTTACTTGTTTATCAAAATTTCACTACCCACAATAAAGAAATTAATATATTCTGACCGAGCAGTTTGAAAACAGAGTGAATTATGGAGCAAGTTCTCTGAACCAACATCAACAAAAGAATTCACATAAAATGTTAGGTGTAATCATTACATATTTAGTTGCAAGTATTGCTCAAGAGAAGAGCCTTTGTAGAAATGATACTAATCATCAACTACATAAAGCTGACCTTTTCATCTTGCAACTGATAATCAAAACCCAAGCAGCACATTTGAAGTGAGTGCTCTTTTATCCAATTTGTTAAGGTTAAAAGAGGGGAGATTTTAAATGATCATGTAGCTTATCTGAATAAAGTTTATGACACCTTGATTTACTTCAAGCATCTTTATAAAAATGAAATTCGAATATCTTACACTCTGGAGATTGTGTGTGTTTGTGTGTTCTGGGGGTATATCTGAATGCTTGGTTTCTGTATGTGTGACTCCAGGAGAAAAAGTTAGCCTGTGTCTGTATATGTACTTAACACATGTTTGTATTATTCACTTATTCTTCTTCCAGTGTTTTCTTCCTAACATCTCCAGTTCTGTGACTTAAAACAAGTAATTAGCTTCCTCATCATAATTTTATTTTCATCTCATTTTCCTGTCTTATAAGAGCTTTCATTGTGCAGTGCTTTGTGCACAGAAATTGCTCAATATAATTTATATTTGTTGTTGAAACAACTGCCAAGAATTTTCAAAAGATATTACATTCAAAGAACACCGATATATGTCACTTGTGTAGGTAGTACAGGCTAAAGGATATAGTGTGAGAGAAAGGAAATGATGGTATTAAGAAGTCTAGTAGCACTGGGTGTTGGTGGCACACCCCTGTAATCCCAGCATTCGGGATCAGAGGCAGGCAGATCTGTGTGAGTTCGAGGCCAGCCTGGTCTCCAGAGCGAGTGCCAGAATAGGCTCCAAAGCTATACAGAGAAACCCTGTCTCGAAAAACAAAAACAAAAACAAAAAAGAAGTCTAGTAGCAGTATGACAGAGCAGACAGCACCTTGCTCTTGGAGTTCAAATCTTGGTTCTGACAATTATTAAAAAACAAAGCTTTAAGAAATTCAATTTTTAAATTGATAAATTAAAACCCGTTATTTTCTATGATAACTCTCAATATTGTAACAGGAAATGTGGAGGTATTGTAAAAACATTTGAGAGGCTACAAATCAGAAGATCCATGGCAGGGATAATGAACTTCGCTAGTCACTAGTATGTAACCTGGACAAAGTACTATTTGCTGTTTTCTTAAACACTGGAGATGATAATTAGTACCATGTTCACTAAAACCTGATCTTCTGAAATCAGACTATCTTCTTGAACCCTACTTTCTCCCAAGTATTTAAGTGACTTACTCAATGTCTCCAAGCCTGTATCTACACCTGTAAAAGTAGAGACAATAATGGTCTATATTCTATAGTGGTTTGAAAGACAAACAAGAGAATACAATGTTTGGTATGTGCATATATATACTCTATTGTGCATGTTAATGAAGATTAGTAACTGTCTAGTTTCAAGAACTTTCTTTTCCCATCCTTATACTCAATTTAGAGATCAAAATTAATGTAAAGGAGAGGAAAACCATGAAAAAAAAGAGGTCAAAAATAAACGTGACTTTACTCACCTTTCATTTATTGTATTTCTATTCATTTTTTCCAAACAACCTTACTGTTATTTGAATATAAAATGCAGATTGTATATAAAGGGGCCACTAGCACTGCATGCTGCCTTTTCTCTGGAAAGCAGGTTGCTTACTCAGCAGCAAAATGCAAACTGCTTCTTGTGCCTCAGTATTTGTGTCAGCAGCAAAATTGAAAATATTCCTTGTCACCCACACTGCTGTCAGCTGGGGGTGGGTGAAAGTAGAGGGACATAATTTCAGCACTAACACAAGTATCAGGATGATTTACCTATCTGTTCTGCTTCACTTTCATCTCAGCTCTCAGAGATTCATTCATCAATATTTTATTTACACACACATATCTCATTTTTACACCGTTTCTTTCCCCACTGGCAGATGGCTCTGTTGTGTGCATCCTGTTCATCAAGGAGAATGAGAAAGAGACACGGGCATTTAGTATTGGCACTTAGGTAGTGCTCCAACAAACAATGGGTCGGACTAAAGTAAATATTTGCCCTCCCTTGAAGAAATACTAAGCAGTGAGAAAACAACGGAGGAAGTAATTAAAATTAGAAACTGTAAGACAGATGAGTTCATTGCTTTTGCTCCTATCATGCCGTGAAGTTCAGTGCAATGTATGGTGTACTTAAAATCCCTAGTACCTGAAGTTGCTATCACTTCCCAGGATGAGTCATTTCATAGGCTAGCCCATCTCTTAACTGGATCATTCTTCTTAACACGGGTTTACAAAAGAAAACAGCACTAATTAGAAAACTAAGTAGTCCGAGTATATCTGGCTATTTTTATTGTTTAGTCATAACGAATTTGCTATAAAAGTACAATTCTGTTAGAAAGACCATTTGGAAGGGGCTTAAGAGCTCAGAACCCTGAAATGGAATTTCAAGTCTTTTACTTACCACTTGGGAAGATGTTAATAAATAGTTTAACTTTTAATGCTTCATATTGTTCATCTGTAACTGCTAAAAAACTACAAGAACAGAAATGTAACAAATATTGAAGAGATTTATTGTTAAAGTTTAATGATAATTTAGAATAATACCCAACACAATGCCAAACATAAGCTCTAAATGAAGGTTAGTTAATTTATGATAAAATCAAAGTTGGAGATGGCTAAGAAAGTGTTTTCTTTTTTTGCATTTTCAGTTTCTATGAGACTCTCTGCTTATTACTTGAGATTCTCTGAAGGAAAATATCAAATAGGATAAATAGATAACTCACATATATTTATTAGATTGACTTACATAACATGGGCTTGATAGTCTACTGACAGCTGTCTGAAAGCTGGAGAGTGGGAGGACCTTGTAGCTGCTCAGTTCATGAAGCTAGATGTCTCAGCACTCCCAATCTGGCACCAAAGGCTTGGAGGGTTCATAGACATCCTCTGATACTCAGTCTACATCAAAAGGCTAAATAAGCTGGGTTTTCATGCCAGCAAAGAGTTTCAGCAGCACCACCAGCACAAACATCAATGGGAGAGATGCACTCACCAACAAAAAGCAAAATCTTGTGGCCTTTTTCTGAGAAAATTATAACAGACACCTATCTATATATCTATCTTTGGGGAGTGAGGGATTGTGTAATCCTCCCCCAGCAATTGTTAATTTAACTGCCTATAAATATTGGGAAAGGGCAAGGACACATGACCCTCTCTCCTGGTAATTATTAACTGTCCATAAATTTCTGGGGAGTGGGAGGGACCTTGTGAGTCTAATAAAGGAAAAGTTAACAGGACCAGTCTCGTGTAGGTTGCCTTTAGGTCATCACAGTTGTTGACACCTAAAGAAGAAAATGGCCCTGTCTGATCCCCAAGACAGTGTTTCCCAATAGCTGACAAGCAAGCAGCACTTCTTTTCTAAAAACTCTTACATCTGAATCATACCTGAAACCCAAAATTCACTCTGGGGGTTGTCTTTGTCCATTACTTCATCTTCTTGAATATGTCCTTAGGGATCAAACTAGAAGTGTGTCTATTAGTTGAATCCAGATCCAATCAAGCTGACAATCAACCAACATTAAACATCACACATGACCTATGTAATCATTAGCTTTCAAAGCACCTGGAGAAATCTTCAACCTAGAGGAAAGAGTATACACAAAGGAGCACCATGACAATAAAATAGTATGGATTTCTAATATATATTTCAATCTCTTTGAATAGACAGTATTTATAAAAATATTTATTTTTAATTATGTGCATGATAATGTGTGTATGTCTGTTTTATGTGTGTGTGTTTTCTGAGTTTTGTGGCACAGTTACTGAGGAAATGTGAATAAATGTTGACGTACCCCAGATAGGAACCAATGACAGACCAAAGTAAGGATATTGCAAAAGTCCAAAGTGGTGAAGTAATTTTATTGGGGTTCCTTATAAGACTATGGGTGAAAGATTACATACAGTAGCAGAAATAACTCAATGACAGCTGCATTACCATATGGCCACATCAACATGCATGACAGCTCATGAAATTAGGAAACCTGGAGTACACTCTAAAATCTAGTGGCAACTCAACAAGCTGGAGACTGTGTCCTTATCAAGTAGCTGCATTGGTCCTAATCTCTTCCAGGCAGTGTGTCTGATTTTTGCTTCTTCTAGACAACTTGACTGATCTGCCTCTTCCAGGCAAACTCAGTTTCTCTAGAGTGGCTCTTATTTACTGATGGCCTTCATTTACTGCTTATACACTCTTGAGAAGCAAGGGGCCTAGTGAATATGGTCAGAATCAGGGCCTTCCTGAAGCTTTAAGTTGTTTACTTTCTTTTGTTAAATAGCTTCCCTGTAGGATAGAAGTTTTCATTCCTCCTTACAACACCCTGCTGTTTTTACCTTACTTTTAACATCCTGTGACTTAACAAGCTGCCCTCCAAGATGGAAGGTTTTAAACTTGGATAAATTGCTACACAAAACATTTGAACAGAGGTGCCTTTGGAGGTAAAAGATATCAGATCCTGCAGAGATGGGATTGCAGGCAATTGCAAACCACCTGATGGTGTGGGTGCTGGGTCCTCTTAACTACAGAGCCATTTCTCTAGCCCCTATACAGTATTTTTAAAGTAAAGACATTTTTTCAATTGCAAAAGCAAAGCTATATAAGAGCAAAATTATTTTGTTTATGCATTTGTTTCAAAACCTTGATTTTGAAGTTTATTCTTATGTCTAAATATTTTAATAATAAAAGAATATGATTCTTTTAAAATCATTTTTTATTTGAATTACAAACAAGATTCAATTACATGACAATCCCAGTTCCCTTCTCCTCCTTCCTCCCCTACCACCCCCCCCAACTAAAACCCTACCTATCACATATCCTTTCTTCTAAAGAATATGATTCTATATCAAAAAAGATCATCCACCATGACCAAGTAGGCTTCATCCCAGAGATGCAGGGAAGGTTCAATATATGAAACTCTGTCAACATAATCCACATATATACAAACTGAAAGAAAAAATTCTACATGGGTTATCTCATTAGATGCTGAAAAACCCTTTGACAAAATCCAACAACCTTTCATGATAAAAAGTCTTGGAGAGATCAGGGATACAACAGACATATTTAAACATAGTAAACAAAACCTATAGCAAACCTATAGCCAACAAAAAAGGGACAGATGAATAGACTCCTAACTCATGGAAGCAAGGGCAGAGGTAGGGAGGAAGGGGCGGGTTTACCAGACATGGCAGTGGTGGATGGAAGAATTCAGAGATCCTTAGTTGGAAAAGTGGTTGAGTTGACATTTACAGGGTCCTGGCATATCTTAGGAAGTAGTCTTGGGAACTACTTGGGAATGAAAGGTTCAGGCATTATGCTGGCCTGCCCTGGTTACCTGGCAGAATGCACTCAGGCAGTACTCTGGTCAGCCCAGGTTTGCATGGGTACTAAGTTTACATGCAGGTATAATGAATCCCTTTAAATGACAGACCTCTGCTCACTTACGCTGTCTTACTCTTATGCTCTCTTACCTTCCTCTTCCTCTTTGCTCTCTGCTTTGACTCTTACCTTCTCTTTGTCTCTCCCTCTCTCGCTTTCCCTCTCCTGCCTGGAATAAACTCTATGATTAATGTCCTCTCTATGGTTTGTGTTACATCACACTGGTTCCATCTTGCACCTTCTAATTTTAAACTTAAACAAAAGAACACCGTGGTTCCTAGACTAGCACCATCAGCATCAGTTGGGAAGTTGCTTAAAATACAAGCCCTGTCAATAATTACTGACCAGAACTGCAAGGTATGGTTTAGCATTCCCTTTTAGTTAGTCCTCCAGGTCGTCAAGCTTCATCTTCAAATAAGAAATACAGCATAGTGAACCCAGTTTCCCTATTTAAAATGAACCTAAACTTGACCAATGACATTGCTTAATGGATAAAGATGCTTGCTGTCAAGACTGATGATCTAAATTTAACTCATGTAAGGAGAGGACAGACTTGTGTACCTTGTCCTCTTATCTCCACATGTGGACCTCATGGCATGCACAAACACGCACGCACGCACACACACACACACACACACACACACACACACACACACACACACACACACAAAATATTTTTTAAAAATGAACCAAAACTAAATGGTGAGGAGACAATAGAATTGAGAGAGCAGATAAATTGGCTCTCTGGTCTTCAGGCTATCATAACAAAGTACCAAAGACCAAAGAGTTAAAGAAAAATCTATTTTTATCAAATATGGAGACTGGGAATGTCTAAGATCAATTTGCTACTAGGGTTTAGTTTCTCTTGAGATCAACATCTTGGCTCATACTGAATTGTTTTGTATGTGTCCTTTCATTTGAACACTCACAGAGAGAAAACATGAATTCACCATGTTTCTTTTTAGGAAACTGATCCTGTCAGATTGAGGCTACACTTGATATCTCATTTGACTTTAATTATTCCCACCTCCAAATATAGTCACATTGGAGCTTGAAGTTTCTGTATAAAAGCATTGGGCTGAGGGGGCTGACAGTTTTACACTCCATAATAATTTATTAACAAATCAATCATTTACTCAGTCTCTGTGTCTCACTCTATTTTTTGTATCAGTAGGGACTGAATCTAAGACCTTTCAAATACTAGGCAAGCACTCTACCTGTCATTTACAACCCCAGCTTTATTTTCACTTTTTTTTTGAGACAAAGTCTTCCTGTGTAGCTCTGACTGTCCTGGAACTCTCTGTGTAGACCAGGGTGGCCTTGAACTCACAGAGACCCTCTTGCATCTACCTCCATTATACTGAGATCTATTTTTTTTACTTTTAAAATTTTGACACAGATTCTCACTAAGCTGTATGGGTCTACCAAGAACTTCTCCTTCAGCCTAGGCAGACCTCAAACAAAATCTTCCTGACTAAGCCTCCAAAGTAGTTGGGATTATAGACATAGGCCTATATACATCTGGGTTGACTAAGTCTGTTGAAGAGGTTATATACCTTATCTTCATGTTCTGTGTGAAAATATAGACTACAGATAAGATGTAGGTTTCAGTACTGGAGTAGCAAGGCAAAAATATTTCTGAAGAAATGAAAATTAGATCTGTGGGTGCCCAAATGATGCTTCTTGGGATATATACTAGAAAAGTCTATAAATACCTCAGGACCAAAATGATAGAAAAATAGCAGAATTATAACTTGGTGAAGTATCTTAGAAGATTGGTCTAAAGACATTTAAAAATGGTTTCATTAGTATTATGCCAATTTTACATAAATTAATTTATTTCATTATTTTTTCATACATGTACACAAAGTTTCTTTGCAAAATTTGCTTCCTGTTACCCTCTCTTGTCCTTTCATGACTATTTCCTTCTTTATTGCATTTCCCAAATTTCTCATGATTTTACTTTTATGTCCATGTGGTGTGTGTGTGTGTGTGTGTGTGTGTGTGTGTGTGTGTGTGTGTGTGTGTGTGTGGCCAAGTTTCATTAGGGTTGTTTACAGAATTATAAAGGGAGGACCTGTTTACCAAAGCATGGCATCTTAACCAGTGGCTACACCACAAAATAAAATAATTTTCCCTCCTCCACCAATCAGTGTGTACATGTAAATCTTCAGAGAGCAATTTAGATCTCCAGGTGCCCACCCACCTTGCATGAGAAGATGTTGACAGTCCCAATCTTGTACAGATATTGTGCAGGTGTGATGTGAATTAGGAATGCAACAACCACATTGTGCCCAGAAACCCAGACTCAGGTTTCCATTTCACTCCTTCCTCTAGCTATTACATTTATTCTACTGTTCTTTCCATTATGTTCCTTGAAGTGTGAAGGGGGTGATTTAGATGCCTCATTTATGTTTGAGCATTAGTCATTTATTCTTAGCACTTTTTCCACTTATGAGTCCCTGTAATTACTGCTGGTCACTGCAAAAACAGCTTCCCTGCCCAAAAGCTGACAGCAGCACTAATCCATGAACATAAACGTAGATATTTCAAAGGCCATTTGATGGGCACATCATGTCCATTTAGCAAAACAGCAGAAGTACTTTTCTCTCCAGACCCTATGACCTCACTAGTCATGGAGTTTTGACCAGAGTTAGAGTAGCAAATGTAAATTCTTGCCTGATTATGGAAAGTAAGATATAATTGTTTACTAGAGTTTCTTTAGAGTCTGCTTTTAGACAGTTTTTTTGAAAATAAAATCATACTTAAAAATAAATGAAAATAAAAATTGTATAAATAGCTTCTATGTACTCCTTATTCTAAAGTGTCTTGTGACATTTTGTTTTTTTACTTTCTCACATGTAGACACAGAAAAAGGCACTGTTTTATTTAGTCAATTTAGTGATAAGTCATATAAACTACAGCCCCAAGTATATGATGAAATGTTTTTATACTAATATATCTTTCCCATTCAATTCCTTTCATTTGACCTAATGTGTTCCTTATATAATGCCACACTCCAATTGAGAACCTAGTCAAGACTTGGTGCTATGTATGTTGGCATTTCTCATTAAGTTCCCTTATGGTAAAGCAGTTCTACAGTGTCTTGATCAAAATATTAAATAAATTATCTAATGAATTATTTCTGTTTCTTTTTACCTTTGTAATTAACAAGTAATTTCTGGGGAGTCACTTTGAGACTAGGAGAAATTTACTTCAAGATCAGATTCTGTTGGTGATTCTTAAATGACCAAGTAGGGATTTCAATTATGCAGCTTCATGCACACACAGCAACATTCTTTTTTAAGCAGTAGCCCTTTTTCCATGTTCACTTATACATTTTCTATTACTGCAGTAGGGGGTAATGGACTTTCTTGGTTTTTTTTTTTTTTGATGATTTACTTACTTTGCTGTTCATATTGTCTTAGCTTTTTTCCAGTGAGCTATATATTCTCCTACCATGCACCCAATAAGAACTTTACAGAATTATACTTGAAATATATGGAGACAGTCTGTACTTATTTTGTGTCTGCCTATTCTGGCCCTTATGTGTGCCATTTCTCCAAATTTCCCTGAGACACTACATTGTTGTTCTTCTTGCTGTAGTTATTGTTACATGTTTTTAGCAGGCGTAAGGTCTGAAATTTAGTTATTATATTATCAGCCTGTTTTCTTCCATAATTTTATTTTTCAATGATATTTGAGAAAGAATGATCCTCTCCCACTGATTGGAAAAGCATGCTAAGTTTTAGTTTATCAAATCTGTCTTCTTACTGCATTACAGGTACTTAAATTGTTGCTATTGCTAATTTGTATGTTGTAAAGTGAGTAAATGTATAACACTGCATATACCTGTATAACATATACATAATATATTAACATATGTAGTACAATAATAAGGTGTACAAATTAACATATTTCATATGTCTTTCTCATTGTATCAGATGGGTTTCATATCCTTGGAAAGAGACACAGGGCAAAACCAAAAAGAGAGTGTTTAATTTCCCATGTTTAAGAATATTTTTTCACTGAAACCCTTATGTAAATAAATAAATAACTTAGATATTTTGTGGTTACTGCCTAAGGCTCATGGAATATTGTGCATCACCATATTGGAAGGGAAAGACTTTTTACACGCCAAAGCCCCAGACAAGTAAAAGCCGTGTATGAAACCATTTAGTTGTAGCAGACCCTTTTTCCTGGAGCAATCTAATAGGAAGTGAGGACAGGAATGTATCACTTAAGAGACGGCAGAGCAACTGTGATTTTGTTGATGAAGTGCCCTAACCACAACATTTCTGGCTCTAAGAATAGTCCATGCTAACAATAACTATCTTTTCTGAAGCTATGAGGAGCTAAGAAAATGAATATGAACTCATTTCCGCATAGAGATGTGGAAGTTCCATTTCTAGGGCATCATTTTTCTCTGTACAAGAAGAGAATAGCCAGGCAATTCAGAAAGCAATGAAAAGGGGAGGTTTGAAAGTTGCATGCACACTGACATGTGTTCTGGCTTCAACCAGCCCTCTGATCTTTGGGAGGAGTTCAGTGACATTCACAGGAAATTAAAATTTCAAAGAATGAATTTAGTCCTATGGTAGAGAATACGCTACAGTCAAAACAGATTATTGCCATCTGACTGAAAATATCATTATTAATTTCAATTTCTTGGTTCATGCCTTGTTGTGGAAAACAATGTAAAATGAAATTCATAAAAATACAACATTTGGTGGTTTTGTTTTTCCTAGTTTTGAACTATAAAAAACCACCAGCATATATCAAAGCAATTGTAATCTAAGAATTTATGCTGTATGAACAAAAACTATGTTCAGTTAGTATGTCAGATGTGGCAGTTCACCTATTGAGAGGATTAGATTAATCATGGGAACCTACTAGCTAGTTCTCTGCAGTTCTGTGTGACAGATATAATCTCTATTACTTTCCAGAATAAGTACATCTTTTTATTTCAGAACAGCAGATTTCTCAGTTTCATAATTTTCGTCCTTTAAAGATTAGGTAAGCAACAACATGCTAGACAAAATTAGCCTGAGGAGTCAGCATAGTAGGAGATAAGTTCTCTTGAGAGGATTTATGGAACAACTAGTACATTATAGTTATATTTTATAACTCCAGCATATGTTTTCATGTCCTATGGTACTTACACCTGGGACTTTCATCTAAATATGCTTTAAATTTCCCACACTTAGAAAGACCAGAAATATACCCTTCTTCTTCTTAAAATCAAATTCTCCTGACATCTACTTGGGACTGCAATGATTGTCATTTTTCTAATTAAAGATTCAACTGAAATACACACTTTGAGATGTCTTATTTTATAGTATCCTTGGCTCCTAGATTCATTGCCACTGATGTGTTTCAAGTGATTGCTAATTTATCAAGGTACAGATTTTACACCCATACACTCCTACACTCCATGCAGAAGTCTCGTGTTTATATACCCTTGTTTCATACCTTACCTGATGGAAGAATTCGATATTACTCAAAAACTCACAAAAAGATAAATCATGCTGCTTAGACTAAGAATGATGTTGGTGTTGGCACTACAGAGAAATTCTATTTCCAAAGAGGTTTCTAGGAGAATCTTAGTAATGTGTCCAAACAGGATCCTTTGTTCTATTAATTTATCTACTTATCACCCTCCTCACTACCAAGTCAAGAATGAGTTTATTATGATTTTACATAGACGTTAAGCTTGAGATCTCTTCAAGGTTAAAGAAGGGATGCTATGCCTTAAGGATGGTACACTCTGAAGAATATGAAGTATAAAAATCTACTTTCTCAAAGGGTAATGGGGAGCCATTGTTACTGCTAAGTATGTCTTATTCTGTCGGTTATATTTGGATACCTAGCATCCCCTGCTGGATCTGAGCAGTACTCAGTACAAGAAATTTTTGGTGATGGTACTAAAGGCACCTAGGCACACATTAATGGCTACAAAATAAATGTATTACTTACATAGTGAAAATAAAATATGTGCCCCTCAAACACAAAATTACATATATGATCAATAATATACAAGAACATGCAAGACTTTGTTTACTCAATGAGGTAGGTGTATAGCCAGGCTAATATCAAGGAACAGGAGTGTGACCCATCCTACTAGTTTCCCCAGCTCTCTCTCTCTCTCTCTCTCTCTCTCTCTCACTCTCTCTCTCTCTCTCTCTCACACACACACACACACACACACACACACACACAGACATACACACACAAAGTTTAGGGATTTGAAAACTCTCATTGGTCAAAAAAATAAAATTGTAGTTTTTAATTTATCAGAATTGATATACATAGGTAACTCATGCCTAACGGTTTCCATTGGAATTTGAATTTGCTTTTAAGTCCTTAATCCCTAAATAGAATACTATAATTACTATTAATAAACTTTAAATCAGTATTGAATCAAATAACTTCAGAAAAAATAAGACAACTGAGAAAATAAGATAGTACAGCCTTGTAAATGTTGAAATAGTCTATGAAGATATTTGACTAATATAATTTTTACCTGACTTCTTTGAGTAGTTGATTTGACATTTTCTGATTGACTTTTATAGCTATACATTGTCATAGGTTAATGTGAATACTATGGACATCTCCTTTTGCTTTCAGGGTATGTAGTAATATAGGTCATAAGCAAATGTTTAGATGACACTTAGGATTTCATTAAAATGAATAATAAACAAGTAATTTAAATAATAAAATAATAAGTGGAGTAAATATTCAGTATAAAAATCAGCACACAAAATTCTATTACATTTCTATTTGGTAATAAATAATAATCTGAAAAAGATTAAGAGTGTAGTTTTATTTACAATGATCCTTACTGGAGTAAAAAGAATAAGATATTTACTAATAAATTTAACCAAGAGGCACAAATTTATTCAGCTATAAAATGCTGAATAAATAAGAAAGCTGTAAGTAAGTAAAAAAGACTTCAAGGATTTTCAAATTTAATATTGTTAAAGTGCCCATACTGCCTGTATTAATCCAGGTTATGCAAAACTCTCTCTCTCTCTCTCTCTCTCTCTCTCTCTCTCT
The DNA here is from genome assembly GCF_003668045.3 of Cricetulus griseus. Classification (NCBI taxonomy): domain Eukaryota; kingdom Metazoa; phylum Chordata; class Mammalia; order Rodentia; family Cricetidae; genus Cricetulus; species Cricetulus griseus. The sequence continues at coordinate 59,081,632 of NC_048604.1, forward strand.
CTCTCTCTCTCTGTGTGTGTGTGTGTGTGTGTGTGTGTGTGTGTGTGTGTGTGTATTATGGGGAACTGACTTGAATGTTTATTGGTTACTACAGAACCAATATTTTCAGTAAACAAGCTGGATGCCTTAAAGAACAATGGCTTTTGGATAGAGTAATTCCAAAAGTCTACAAATTAGGAGAGTTAATAATGTAGCATTATAAGTCTGAAAGGTTCATGACACAGTAGAGTTAGATTGTCTCTGAAAACAGGAAATAACTGATACACCAACTTGTAGACATCAGGGAACGAGAAGTTCCATCATGGTCTTCTTATATTCACATATTTAATATACTTGGTGTGGTTCACCCAAATTAGTGTAATCAGCCCACTTTATGCAGTTTTCTGATTCAAATGCTCATCCAGATGTAACATCACTGACACTAAGAATAATGTTTTGAAAAATTATCTGTTATTCTGTAACCAAAACAACATGCTGTATACTACTGACCATCTCACTAACCAAAGCAATCCAAAGGTCCAATGCAAATCAATAAAATTCTGTTGAGTAAAAATGAAGAAATATGGCTGGGTGGTGGTGGCCCATGCCATTAGTCCCATCACTCTGGAGGCAGAGGCAGGTGGATCTCTGTGAGCTCCAGACCAGCCTGGCCTACAAGATCTAGTTCCAATACCACCTCCAAAGCCACAGAGAAATCCTGTCTCAAAAAACCAAAAAAAAAAAAAAAGAAGAAGAAATACAAAAACAGACTAAAATTCATGTATAATCTCAAGGAAATTCAGCTACTCAGAATGATACTGAAGAAAAAAGAATAAACTCAGAGTATACACATTTCCCAATTTCAGCCCTTAGTAATACACACACACACACACACACACACACACACACACACACACACACACACACGATGTTGTTCCCAGTTTGCAGAACCCCAAAAGAACCTTCCAACAAGGAGACAACTCACCAAATGCAAGAATAAAAGTTTCTTTATTGACTAGAGGATACAAGGACCTCTGCAGCAAGGACCCCATTCATTCGGGAACAAATGGAATACCCACTTTCAATTGAGAGGAGTTTTTTTTTTTTATTTGAATTAGAAACAAGATTGTTTTCCATGACAATGCCAGTTCCCTTCTCCCTCCAATCCTCCCATAATACCCCCTCCCAACTAAAACCTATCACATACCCTTTCTTCTATTCTTCCCCTGACTCAACCTTTCTGCTCCCTCATGACCTCTACATCCTTCCTCTTCTTCCCTTCACATTCTCGTAGCTCCTGAGGGTTGTTTTTATAAGGGAAAATTGTAGGGCTGGAAGCCCCAAGATTACAAAACTTCCGTGGTTACAGAGGACAGGACAATGATTGTATGTTTCAGGCAAGGTGCAATTAAGCATGATGCTGCAGAGGAAATGAGTTTGTTAATTATCTCCTGGGCTGGAGACTTCTGCAATTGATAACTATCTGATCCTGTTTGGACTAGAGGAATGTCGACACCACTCTAGGGTGTGATATCTGGTCTAAGGCCTTGAGTCATGTCGACCTTCATTTAACCTTGTTTGTTGTCCTGCCTTTTGGGAACTCAGAGATGCTTAAGAGTTTTTCTGTTTGGGCTTTGGAGTCTGGGTTTTAGACGTTTATTAATTTTCCCATATATATATATATATATATATATATATATATATATGTGTGTGTGTGTGTGTGTGTGTGTGTGTGTGTGTGTGTGTGTGTGTGTGTGTGTGTGTATACAAACAGTGGAGTTTTGACATAAAAACAGACACATAGGCCAATGAGCTTACAAATAAACTCTATTGTATATCATCAAATAATCTTTGGAAAGGGTATAAAAATGACATAATTGAGATGGGCAAAATTTTCAATAAATAGATTTAAGGAAACTGGCCATTACATAAAAAGAATGAATTTGGATCCCTATCTTATAATAGAAAACAACTGAAAATTGATTAAAGAACTAAGAATAAAGTACAGTAGTCATGTTCATCCTAGAAGAAAACACAAGGAAACATTTCATGAAATTGATTTTATAAATAATTTCTTGGATCTAACACCAACAGCAAAAACTCAACAAATGGGATTCAAAATATTATAACTAAAATGCATTTAATATATATAACTTCACTAAACACTACAGCTAAATAGTAGAGTTTTGCTGCAAATCATCATCTCTTGGATATCATGATGGCAAAATTGACTGGGAGATACAGCAGTAACTCTGCTATCTACATCATGAGTGTGGGTTTCATTAGAATAAAAAAATCAAAATTAAAATTTTAAGTTGCATTCTGTGCATAGTTTTTTCTTCATCATCATGAAGTAAAAACAAAAACCAGGTCAATACATCCTGTTGGAAGTGCATATATGTGCTTATGTTAGAAATAGTGTGTGTTTTAGAGGACCCAGGATGTACAGAAGTTCCTACTTGTGTAGGAATGTAAAATAATGCAGCTGTTACAGAAAACATTGCAGAAGCTTCTGGGAAACTATTATACATGCAATTCCTATGCAAACCAGCATTCTACTTTTTGTTATGCACCCAAACTAATTAAAAGGAACTCTTGAAGGGGTATTTACAAATCCATGTTTTGTACATGATGATTCACAATAGTTAAGAAATGGAAGTAAGTCAAATGTCCACTGGTGGATGAACAAATAAAAAAATGTAGTATACAGATGCAATGGGATATTATTCAAATGCCACCAAAAGGAAGCCCTGTTATATGTTACAATATGATTAAGCTCAAGGAAATTATGCTGAGCAATCATTACAAAGGGACAAATACTATATCAATGTACTTATACGAGTTATCTACAGTAGAAACAGACTGGAAAGGCTAGAGAAATGACTCAGCAGTTAAGAGCATTTGTTGCTCTTCTAGAGGACCCAACTTTGGTTCTCAGCACCCACAGCAAACAGCATAAAACCACTTGTAATTTCAGCTTCAGGTGATCCAACATCTTCTGGCCTTCAGGTGCACAGTACTCATGCGAATGAAATTAATACACAGATATACAACTTACATACACATAATGTCAAATAAATCTTTTTTATTTGACCACAGATAGTTTATTAAGAAAGTACTCACGCGATGAAGCCAGCCCTGTTCAGACAGGTGGGAGAGGGAAAAAAGGGAGCCACATGCATACATCCCTGATATTTAAAGCCTTGCTACATCACATGGGCATGGTCAGTATCACCTGTGCCAGCCCCTAATTGGGCATGGGCAGCATTTATTCCCCTTTTAGTCTTAAAGGGGATTAAATCTTAACAGTGTAAATTATCTATAATTAACAAGCATAAAGGTGAATTACAAGAAGATATAATAATCTACTAATATCACATCTTAACTATGTCTACTCCAACTATACCTTAAAGTCATCTGAAAGAGATGTCCAAGCTTGAACACCTCCTTCCAAAACCCAACCTTAAACAGTAGGAAACTAGCCCTAACTAGGTGCCAACAGTGGGGAAAGGGGGTGTAGTATGTCAAATAAATCTTAAAAACAGAAAGAAAAAGAGACTAGAATGGTGATTGACAGTGGAAATGAAGAGAGAAAATAAAGGTTTGTTGGTCAAAGGGAAAAGAGTTTTTTATTTTGCAGGATGATAGAAGTCTACAGAAAATTGAATTGTAATGAAAATATGAATAAAATAAATAGCTTTTACTCCAAAATGGTTAAAATGCTAAAGTTTATGTTGTGTGTTTTTTACCACTATTAAAATTATATTGGTTGTGGTTTCATCCATTTGTAATACATTGCTTCGCGGGGTTGAGATAGGAGAATCATCTGAATGCAGTGGTCTAGAGGCCCACTTGGGTAACACAGAAAGTCTCCTTCCCCAAAGAAAAGTTATAACAACTTAAAGAAACTTACTCTGTGAAGATTTATTCTTGAAGTAGAAGAGAGGACCTGATGATGTCAGGAACACGGAGCTAAGTAATTGGCACAGCATGGAAGTTATTTTGGAGAAAGTTATGATACCATTTGGGACAGAAAGGGAGGTAAAATTATAACGCTAATGAAACTTTCAGTTTAGCTTTATTGTTACTAGATAAAAGAGAATTAATGGATTTCCAAAATGATTATTTAGGTATAGGTAGAGTCCATACTTTAGCAGGAAATAGGTCAAGTGGTTTAAAGAGGAGGATCACAGTAGAATATAATAATAACTGAACATTTTGGGATTGTTGTATGGCAATAGAGTGAGCAAAGATATTTTCAATAAAAGCTTCTGTCAGCCGGGTTTGCAATGAGTGGAGAAAGCAGGGACAGTATATCACTATGGAAATCCCAGTCAATTTGGTTAAGTGCTGTGAGCTGTAAATTTTCATTGCAAGATAAAAGGAGAGGAAAATTTTAAGACCCATTTTTGGAGACCTTTGAGGATGGTAAGATTGTTAGAAGCAAGGAGATAACATAGGTAAGGTCAATCACTGTGGAGGCTCAAATACGGGTAAAAATGATTTGGTATATTTGTCATATGCATACATAAAGGCTTCAGATGTTAATTTTGTATCCTGCTCCTTTGCTGTATGTACTTTTCAGCTGTGAGTCTTCAAGGATCTTTTACATGTATACTATAATATCATCTGCAAGTAAAGATACGTTGACTTCTTCTTTTTCAATTTGTATCTCCTTCATTTACTTCACTTGTCTTACCACTCTAGTTAAAACTTAAAGCACTGTATTAAACAGGGATGGCGAGAGTGAGCATTATTGTCTTGTTGTTGATTTTAGTGGAAATTCTTTGTTTTTCTTCATTTAGAGTGATGTTGGCTGTGAGCCTCCCATATATTGCTTTTATTATATATAGATATGTCCCCTGCATCCCTAGACTCAGCCTTCAGGCAGGACACATGGTCATACATTTTGCTTGAAAAGAATAATGGCCAGACGTGTGATTATTTACTGATTCATGGGCTGTATTCACACAACATTCAATGTGTTGGTTGGATAATCTGGAACTTGGAAAGAGCGTGATTGGAAAATTGGTGAAAAAGTCACTCAGGGAAGAACTGTGTGGATAGATAATCTTTGGATGATCAAATAATGTGAAAATGTTTGTGCCCCATTTAAATTAAATTAAATTGTTCATCAAAAGACAATTAGAGTAGAAGAGCAGTTCAATAATCAAGTAAATAGGATGATCTATTCCATGGATAGTTAAGTGTCTTTCCCTGGACATTCCTGTCATTGCCCAATGGGTTCATAAACAAAGTGCCTGGTGGCAGAAAGCCAGTGAGCTTCTTTCTTCATGGAAAGGGCAACACTTTGTACTTACTAGAATAAATATTCTGGTTATGGTTTTGCTTTTGCTTCCTGTTCCCATGACATTACATTCTGCTGGCCTAGAAGTTTTGGTTCCAAAGGAGAGAATGCTTCTGCCATATGACACAATGAGCATTCCTTTGAACTGGAAACTCAATTCACTGGCCACTTTGGGCTGCTGATGCTTCACATGGGGGGAGGGCCTAGGCCCTGCCCCGATGATATGACAGACTTTGGGGATCTCCCACGGAGGGCCTCACCCTCCTTGGGTAGATGAGGAGGTATGGGATGAGAGGTTGGTGAGGGCAGGGGAGGAGGGGAGGGAGAGGGAGCTGGGATTGACTTGTGAAGCAGGCTTGTTTCTAATTTAAATAAAAATAAATTTAAAAATGTGGGACAGATCTAAATAGAGAATTCTCAATAGAGGGATCTCAAATGGCCGAAAGGCACTTAAGCAATTGCTCAACATCCTTAGCCATCAGGTGTAGTTGATCCAGACTACCTGGGAGAAATTGTTGGCTTATTGACTTATGGGCGTCCTGGTCTACAGATTGAGTTCCAGGACATCCGGCTACACTAAGAAACCCTATCTTCAGAGAGAGAGAGAGAGAGAGAGAGAGAGAGAGAGAGAGAGAGAGAGAGAGAGAGAGAGAGAGAGAGAGAGAGAGAGATAGAGAGAGAGAGAGAGAGAGAGAGAGAGAGAGAGAGAGAGAGAGAGAGAGAGAGAGAGAGAGAGAGAAAATAATCATATCTGGAACTGGAAACCTAGCCAACTGCCCAGGGCTAGTGACATCACAGATGTCAGAGGAGAATCTAACTGCCACTTCACTAAACTAGCATGATTCCTTATTGCAGTCTAAATACTGATCCTTATATACAGAGATAAGTGCAGCTTATACACCTCTTCAAGGAAACTTCTTTTTTTCAAGAATCAGAGATAATTACAGAAAACCACAACTAATCTAAATTCACAGAATGATTGACTCTATTGTGTCATGTCCAATGGATACATCTACAATGCAATTCATACACCTGAAGAGTGGGAATCATCTTGGAAAAGGGGCTGGAAATATTGCTAGAGACAGAGCACCAGAAAATTTGCAGTAAAATTGCATCGTCTAGAAATGGCAGGGAAAATTCATACATGATACCCTAAGAATGCGGCTGTCTAACCAAGACATGAACAAGGAAAACACCTTATTCATGCTAACATTGAAGGAGGAAATCTCACGGGACAACACACTGACAAAGAACTACTGGAAACTAATGACTGCTGAAAGCCGGAGAATTAGTCTTTCCCAGGGATGAGTTCCCTAATTGGTTAGCCAATACCAAGAAGTCAGCCCTGAAGTCATATACAAGGAACACAGTAGGTTGTGTTCATATACATTTAGATGTTTATGAATATTTATCATCTAAACATATATGAATAATATTGATATTAATATTATAACATACATTCAGATGTATATGTCACAATAATAAAGAAAAAGAGGATATTAGTTTGAGAGAGACTGTAGGGAGTCAAGGGAGAAGATAGAAGAATGGTTCATGGGAGGTGATAGAGGGAGAAAAATATGAGAATTGTGTAATTATTAGAGGTGGAAATTATGTAATTATATTTTAATTAAAAACAAATAACTAAATAATAATTTTGAATATTAGTGCTCTCAACTCCCAATAAAAATAGGAGCTGGCAGACTGGCTTAGAAAACAGGATTCATTGTTTTTCTGCCTCCATGAAACACACCTCAACGACAAGTACAGACACCATCTTAGAATAAAAGCATGAAAAAAGGTATTCTATGCAAAAAGAACTAAGAAACAAGCTAATATAGCTATTCTAATATCTGACAAATAAATTCCATATGAAAACTAATCAAAAGAGATAAGGAAGGATCCATCATCATACTTATTAAAGAAAACACAAATAGGAAAAGAGATTATTTGTAGGGAGAACAGGGTTCTACTAATGATGGGAGGGGAATATGGACAGGTGGGGATTGAATAACCATCAAACAGTATATACATGCATAGAATTGTATTCCCAAGATGTGAGGATCCTGATTGATTATCCAATATGTAGGAGCCCACAAGTAGCTCAGTTTCCATCTGAAGTCTAGTGTGACTTATAAGTTCAGCTTGCTTGCTCCAGTCTCCTTGAGAGCTGTGAGAAAGTTCTGATTAAGCTCATGAGAAAGAACACAGTATCTAGTAAAGACGCAGGCTGGTGATGCAGCCAGAGGTACAGTGTGATAGGCAATGAAAGTTCAGGCTGCTAGCCGGAGGCACATGAAGAGGTAACAAGACTGCTGGTTGCTTGACTCAAGGACCAGGATAAGGAGGTGGTTAACTATGCTGTGCTTTGTTCTGCCTTTAGTCTGTATATAAGCAGGTTCTGAAATAAACGCTTGGCTGTTCTGTGTGCTGAAAGGCATTCACCACCAGTCCTCCTGACTCTGGTTGTCTTTGTCTTCTTTCTCTTAACCCCCATTTCAGGTAACCCAGCTGACTCAGAGCAGGCTCTGACACCAATGCCAAGTGGTCATCACTAGAAACATATACACGCAGGCAGTACTGAGAATTTCAGCTTGTATTTATATGTTTATTTGTTTAAATGTCTATGTAACAACAGTATTTAAAGAAGATAGGGCTGTGAACTGGAGGATGAGGTTGACATGGGAGGGGATAAAAGGAGGGGGAAATTATGTAATTGCATTTTAATTAAATTAATATTTTGTTTGGTATATATTCATTGTATAAATTGGTGACTTTCATAGAGACAATTTTTTTCTAGTATCATATACTTTGAACAGGTTCACTGTTCCTGAAGGACAAATTTAGAGTGTAATTATGAGAATGTGGCATTGGTGCAAAGGTAAACCAATTGCACAGAAAAGAGAATTCAAACACAGACAAACAGTATCCTAAATTATGACAAATACATACTACAGTGAAATAGGGTAAAGGATTATTTTTTCAAACAATGTTGCTGGATTAATTGAATACCCACCGGGAAAAACCTAAGCTGTGATGACATAGCTCATACGAAAGAGAGAGACTTATTCAAAATTGACAACAAACTTAATTTAAATAAAGCTTTTAACAGAAACCAATGTAAATATGAGACAAGGCGGGCAAATTGTGTTGAATTGATAGAAATGAATTAACTATGGTCCAGAAATGTCGCTCAGTAGTAGTGTAGTTGTCTAGCATGTGTTCAGCCTGCAGTTTAATTCAAAGCATACCAAAAGCAAATGAATTAACAATAAATGAAAAGATAAATTCATTGGAATATGTTAACATGAAGAACTTCTGTTTGTCAAAGCACATCTTTCTGACAGTATATAGACAACAAAAGAGTGGGAAATAACGTGAAGGGATGCACTCTTGCCCTGGACACATGGGGAAGGGCCTAGGCCCAGCCCAGGATGATGTGGTGGACTTTGCGGAGCCCCCGTTGAGGGCCCTACCCTGCCTGGGGAGTGGAGGGTGGATGGGGTGGGGGATAGGTCTGGGGTGGGGGAGGAGGGATGGGGTGAAGGGTGGAGGTGAGGGGAGGGAGAGGGAGAGGGAGAAGGGATTGACATGTGAAACAAGCTTTCCCTAATTTGAAGTAATAAAAATATTTAAAAAAGAGTGGGAAATATAGTATATAATATGTGATAAAGGACTAATATTCCTCTCGGTGTTTATTAGGTTATTTCGGAAAAACAATAAGTACATAGCACATTGTGCTGGCTAGATTTTTCTTTTGGTCGACTTGCCATCAGCTAGAGTCATTTGAGAAGAAGCAACTTCAATTGAGAAACTGCCTGTATGTGATTGGCCTATTGGCAAACCTGTGGGAAATTTTCTTGATTAATGATTGATGTGGTAGGGCACAGCCCATTATGAGTGGTGTCACTCCTAGGCAAGTGGTTCTGGGGTGTACAAGAAAACGAACTAAGCAATCCATGAGAAGGAAGTCAGTAAGCACCGTTTCTCCATGGCCTCTGCTTCAGTCTCTGCTTCCAGGTTCCTGCTGCAAGGTTTCTGCCTTGGGTTCCTTCCCTGATTTCCATTAGTGATGGAATATAACCTAAGAATTGCTAGCTGGAGTAAACCCCTTCTTCTCGATTAAAACTGTAATTAAGACACACATCTAAGTTTTTTTTTTAAAAAAAAAAATGGGCTGAAGATTTAAACAGATTGTTCTTGAATTTCTAAATGACCAGTAAGACTTTGAAAATGTTCTCATATTCATCAAGAACTAGAAAAATACAAGTTTAACATGTATTTAATCTATGTATTCATTATGATGGAGGTTACACAAATTTACATATGTGATACAGTGGAGATCAGTATACCCTTATACACACAACTGCATGTAAAAGTGGTGAAACCTGAGCAAGTTTAGTAAACCTACCCCAATGCCAGTTTCTTGGGTTTGCTATTGCTGCAAAGATATTATCACTGAGGGGAATCTGGATGAAGTACACACAGAGCTGTCTATTTCTTTTTTAAAGTTCTGAGTGAGTCTGTAACTGTTCCCAAAAGATGCACATTCATACAACAAGGACATCTGTTCAACGATGTTCATAGCAGCACTATTTGTAATAGCCAGAACCTGGAAGCAGCCTAGATGCCCCTCAACTGAAGAATGGATAGAGAAAATGTGGTACATTTATACAATGGAGTATTACTCAGCAGAAGAAAAACCCAATGGAATCTTGAAATTTGCAGGAAAATGGATGGAACTAGAAGAAATCATTCTGAGCAAGGTAACCCAATCACAAAAAGACAAACATGGTAAGTACTCACTCATATGCGGATTTGGACATAGTAAAGGATTACCAGCCTACAATCCACACTGCCAGAGAAGCTAGTAAACAAGGAGGACCCTAAGAGAGACATACATGGTCCCCTGGAGAAGGGGAAAGGGATAAAACATAAAACGTGGTTTTAAATAATTATAATGGAAAAGAATTAGGTAGCAACAAGAATTAACTAACTTGAATAATACACACAAATCAAGAGTTTAAAGTGAGTGCCAATCTGGGATTTTCTTACTTTGAGGCAGAGAATATAAGTTCCTATGATCACTTTGGAAAACTGCATTAATGCAGAATAAAAACTGACTCAGATTCTTCATAAGGACATATGTGCATTATTTGTTTTTCCTGTTGTTTTTGACAAAATAGTAAATAAGAACAACTTAAAGAAATGAAGGGATACTTTGGACTCCTGACTTGAAGGGATTCAGTAGTGCCTCATGGTGGGGAAGGCGTATCCATTTGAGAATGTTGGTTGTTTGTAGGGAGACACTGTAGCCCTGCCTCCTAGTAGCCCAGACAGGTGTGCAGGGACATGGTGAGGGGAAGTCTAAGGTGACGAGGGAAGGTGTTCTTAAGGGACCGTGCACACGTGGAGATCCTCTTCTTCCCCCTGCTCCCTTCTCTTCTCTCTGGCCTGGCTGCCTTTGGCTTGTGCTTGGCTGGTATATCTGAATAAAGAAAACCTTGGCCTTGCTGACTGCGGATCGATCACTCAGCAGTTGTTCGTACTGCATCATCAGTGGGGAAGCTGAGGGAGGCGAATGGTGATACTCAGCTGAGTTACTCCTTTTACCTCACCTCCCTGTTTATTGAATGCAAGATGCCAGTCCATGGTATGATTGTTTTTTTTTTTTTTTTAGTTAAACCCCTCTTGCCATACCCTCATAGACATGCCTTGAAGTGCAGATGATTACAAAAGATTAACCATCACAATACAAAAATAAACTATAGCACAAGTTCAACAAGGGACTTACACTATTATTAAAACTTTACTGATCACATCCCAAAGTATAATTTAGAAAATCTAACATTTGAATGAATGAATAAATTGTGGCATGTACAGAAAATGAACTGCTATAGAATAACAAAATATTAAACAATTGCTACACATAGTAACAATGATGACTCTGATATAATGATTCCAAGAAGCCAGAGGCAAAAGAATTACAGAACAAGCAGCTCTTCTACGTGAAGTTCAATGGTATGTAATGGGCAGTAGAAATGAGAAGACTGGTTACATTTGAGGGAAAGTGTTTGTTAGGAAATACATGAAAGTCTCTGTGATATTAGGAATCTTCTGTACCTTTTAAGTGGTGATAGTTACATGGCTGTAAACACATGAAACTACATGAACTTTTACCTCAATATTTGATCATTTTATGCAGGAGGTTACATCTCAATTCTAAAAGTTAAATAATTAACAAATAAGCAAAAAATGGTCTTGGAGGAAATATTTTCAATACATATTGCTGGTAGAAGGTATTCCTGGAGAATATATAAAGAAATTAACAAAAACAACAATAAAGGGAAAGCTATACAATTTTTAAAATAAAAACTATTTCAACATTTAAGAAAATATGCTCATAAACTTGTGGCTCATTTATACATCAGCACAAGTGATCAGAGACTATTCTGGTCATTAAATCATGGCATCTGCCTGTGCTGATGTGAGTCCAAAGCAACAAAATGTACCCCCTCCATCTCTAAAACTCACAAGAAGGAAACACTATCAGGGCATTAATAAAATAGACAAATTCAAAGCAATGATGTTACAAATGTACGTCAAACATTTTTCTCTCATAAACCAAAGATAGTATTGGTCACTTAGAGGTTCTGTTATAGTACAGTGAAAGGAATCACAGTTAGTGACTGTTACTCATAGCAAAAAGAAACCTCTCCCTGGTAGATAAGGTGTACTCCCTGGAGTGACTTCTGTCTAAAGTCTGTTTCTTTTATGGACCCTGACAATTCTCTGTAAAATAGAGCAAATCTAATTTATATAATCAAGGAGACTTTCATAAGCATTGTGTTGAAATTGAAAACCAACATTCTCTATAACAAAGAAGTTTATAGAAGATTTCAGAAAAGAAGCAAAGAAAATTTAGCAGTAGATGCATATATGAAATTCATATATGAAAATATAAGTGTAACATGAATAATATAAACTGAGACAGATATTGGGGTTCAAGCTGAAGATCAGAGAAGCAAAGCAGACAGCCACCAAAGAGCTTTTACCTCTACCAAGGCTGGGGAGATCCTGTCCTTAATATGGCTGAAAAATAATTGTCTGCACTGAGACCCTGCTCCTGTCTTATATACCTCTCTACTGTTGGGACTAAAGGTGTGCACTGCCCAGCTTCTATAGCTAACTAGTGTGGCTGCTGGGATTAAAGGTGTGTGCCACCACTGCATGTACTCTGTGTTTGTGTGTGGCTGGCTTTGCATTCTATTCTCTAGGCAAACTTTGTTAGATCGTAAACAATATGTCACCAAATACAAGTTACAGAATGCAATAAAGAGTTTATGTCCACCATTAACAATTTTTAATCTATTTTAAGTTCAAAGAATCCTTACTAGTGTCAAAACTAGTGTCACAACCAGATGTTCAGGAAAAACTTCTTAGAGTCATAAATTAAATACATAGTGACAAACCACCTTACACACCCACTAAAATTGGTAAAACAAAAACCTCCTGTTTCATGAATGCATACAATTTTATCTGTCAGTTTAAAGATAAATAAAATAAAAAATAAATAGATTTTTAAAAGACAGACCATACCAAATGAGAAAATAGGTGTTTAATATATGATTAATAAGACTATAAAGTGCTAGGACTTTTGAAAACTCACAATTGCATTTGGTTATGTACAGAAACTGTAGTCCTAGTTACTCACTCAAGAAAAAAGAAAGCAAACATCTACAAAAGACTCTTACAAGATTGTTCTGAGTAGTTTTAGTCATCATTTTCCAAACTAGAAGCAACCCAAATACAATCACATATAAAGAGTGAGGTAATAATACAATAGAATACAACACATCAGTAAAAAGGAAGACCAATAACATGGGTGACTCTTAAAATCATGTTGAATAAAAAACAGACATAAATGAATATGCACTATATAATTCTAATTATAGTATCCTAAAACAGACAAAAGAAACCTATGATAATAAAAATAAAAATGGTTGCCTATAGTTTGGAGGGGAATTGACTGGAAAGGGGTAAATGAAAACATTGCTACATCACTGAAATGTTTGCTACATAGGTGAGAAATGTGTCTGTACACTTGGTAAAAACATCTCAAGTTATGCAATTAAATTTTATGACTTTTATATTAAATAAATTGTACTCAATATTTTAAAGAAAGAAGAGGGCATAAGATGTAGGAAACAAGAAATGTAACATGTTACAAATGGAATTTCAACATCATATTTTGGGGGGGTTTTCGAGACAAGGTTTCTCTGTGTAGCTTTGGAGCCTATCCTGGCACTCGCTCTATAGACCAGGCTGGCCTCGAACTCACAGAGATCCACCTGCCTCTGCCTCCCGAGTGCTAGGATTAAAGGCACGCGCCACCAACGCCTGGCTTCAACATCATTTCTAAGAGAATTCCTAGTATCATGGGTAGCAATTAGTATCATGGGGAGCAACAAGCCCAGAAGATGAACTAGTCCTAGTTCTATATGAATATTATGTTAATCAGGTATGAGGATTCTCTAGAAAACTGAAATTGGTGTATTGCCTTGTTTGACAATTGGAAATATTAAATTAGTCTGCAACTGACTTAAAATTGTTGAGAAATTAAATAAGAGTAGACACAAAATATTTCTAGACATATGTGTCAGTAATGGTATGTTTAGTTGCAAGATGGTCAATCCAAGCTGTAGGGTGTACACACACACACCACACACACACTCTTACACACACAAACACACGTGAATGTACACACACACACACACACACACACACACACACACACACAAACACACACATAAACATATGCACACGAACCTACACACACATGAGCATATACATATAAACACACAATACACTCAATTTCCAAACAAAAATTTTAGTTAGTTGCTATTCCTAGGGTAAACAATTCTCAACTACATTTGGAAAAACAAAAAACCCAGGATAGCCAAAACAATACTGTACAATAAAGAAACTTCTGGAGGCATAACCATCCCTGACTTCAAGCTCTATTATAGAGCTATAGTAATAAAAACACCTTGGTATTGGCATAAAAACAGACCATAGAACTACTATGCTCAGAAGTCATATTATATAAAATAAGCATGTCAAAACTAAATCTGTTTTATATACTAATAATGAACATGTGAGCACCAAAATTTAACTAGGATTATTCATATGATTAAATACCTAGATTATAGGTAAGCTGACTTATACAGATCTTAATAGCTGAAAACTATGTAATATTAACAAAATAAGTCAAAGATATCTAGATCTTGAAAAAGAAAACCCTCGGAATAGCAACTAATTTTTTTTTTGTTGGAAATTGTGTGTGTGTGTGTGTGTGTGTGTGTGTGGTGTATTCTCAGGCATGTGTGCATATGTGTTTGTTTGCATGTGTGTATCTGTTAATGTGTGCATTTGCATGTGTATGTCCATGTTTGTGTATGTATTTGGGAATTGCTGTCAGTTTATGGAGAGCAAACAACCTACTGTCTTGGCAAGAGCTTGGGTTGTTTGAGGGTTTATGTCACATCCAATATGTGATATAGCTGTATTGGAGGATTCAGATAGGAGAGTTAGCATATATGAAAGTGTGCATGTGCATATTTTGAAATACATCTGAATTACATGTTCCATAATAGGAAACTTAAAGATGGTTATGGGAAACTTAAAGATGAATACATACATACTGAGATGTGAAATTAGAACACAGGGCAAAAAAACCCCTGCTGAAATAGTTGAAAATTGATGCTTTGTCAATTGGAAAGTGGGTTTTTGGAAGAATAGACAAAATACTTTTCAGTGTTTGCGCATTTGTGTACCTGCATGTGTGCATGTGCAGCCACATATGTGTGTATGCATGCATGTGTACTTACATGCATGCCTGTGCATTTGTCAATGCATGCATGTGTGGAGGCCAGAGGTTGATGTCAGGTCTCTTCCTCTATCAATCACTCTTTATCTTGTTTGTGAGACAAACTCTCACTTACTGACCCCAAAGACTCACTATTTAATCTAGGGATAGCAAGTGACCTCCTCCTCTGCAGTGCTGAGAATACAGAGATATGACATTACACCTGGCTTTCACCAGGTTCTTGGGATTGAACTTATGTCCTCATATTTGTACAGCAAGAACTTTACCAACTGATCTATCTTCCCAGCCCAGCCCCATGAAAGTATTTTAATAGTAATTATGCATTTGTTTCCAGGTTGACATATATAAATTAACTCTCAAAGAGACAACTGAAAGTAAAATAATGGCCCCAAAGTTGTCCACATTCCTAATCTTCTGAATCTGTGACTCAATTACATTACCTAGAAAAGTAGAAATTAAAGTTGTAGATGGAATCAGGGTTGCTAATCTGCTGTCATTAAAGTACAGAGTTATTCTGGAATGTCTGAGTATGCTCAACACAATTATAAGGAAACTTCAAAGTGGAAGGTAGCAGGAGAGAAGTCACAATAATGAGAGGTGAGAATGACTTACAGATCGCTTTGAAAAGAAAGGATGGAACCTTAAGTGAAGGTGTGAGGAACACCTCTGAAAGTTGCAAAGGGTAGACTAGGATATAACTGCCAATACTGGGGTCTTAGTCAAGAAAGACCCATGTCCACTGTGGGAGTCCCTTTTACCCTCCTGGTCTTTTGGTCATTAGTCTGCGATGGCAGAAAGACAGAAGTGGCAACAGAAAGTTTTCTATCAGACACATGAACACAAACAGAGACTGACCTCTGGGAGACTGCTTTTGGTGAATCCACTCAACTTTATTTCCGAGTATAAGGAATATAAAGGATTGGGGAACCTGTGGACAAACCCTAATTTGCATTAAGTGGCATGCTCCTATCATAAAGCTTTGTATGTAGCAGTAGTTTCCTATAGCAGAGCTCCTAGCACAAGTCTTATAGCACGGATCTGTGCTAAGGGTGAAGCTAAGAGAACTCAGGCATCTGGCTTAGAGACAGCTTTCAGGTAAGTTCAGTCGCCCAAGCCCAGGTACATTCTCCAATTAAGGGCAGGTAGAGGTAGGAAGTTCTTCTGGAGGGAGGGAGCCCCATGTTGTTGAGTTATTACAATATGCTGCCAGGCTATGGGAGACTGCAACCTCTACCAGTCAGCCAAAACCTTCCAACAGTCCAGCTTATGAATTACTAAATTGCAACATAATGTTTGTGCTGTTTTAAGCCAATAATTTTTGAAAACTGTTTCATCTGCAATTGAAAAATTATACAGTTACAAGGTACTGCAGTTTGAATAACATTTGCCCCTTTAAATATTCATGAAATTTGATTCCCAATGTGACAATGCTGAAAAGTTATTGAGTCATGAGGATACACCGTTATGATGGAGTTAATATAGTTTTGTTACTATTTAATTACTTCTCAATATAGTGAGTTTTTGCTCTTGTGGCACTGGGTTACTATGATGGCAGCATGTTATGATGTTAGGCAGTATCATTTTTTTAGTTTCTATTCACATGTGCTTGTTCTTTTGCCTTTCTGTCATGTTAGAATTCAACATGAGGCCCTTACCAGATGTAGTAACCTGATCTTGAATTTCTAGTTTCCAGAGTCATGAACTAAATGTATTCCTTTAAGCATTACTTAGTCTCAAATAGTCTCTTTTGCAGTCAAAACATTAAAATACTAAGTGGCAAAACTTTTAATGATGATTATCTTTATTTTTGTGTTCATATCTTCTTACATATATTGAATTGATTTTTGCTTTATTTTTCATACTGACATAATGACATACTGTCATTAATATTAACAAGGGTGACCACAGCTACTATGGTAGCTACATTAATAACTACTTCATAATGACAGTGACATTCTCCTCCATAACATTACTGCTTATGGCAGAAAAGTAGTCCAGATTCACAGACAGGATTATCTCACAAGGGATTCTAACTTATTTTAAAACCTATTAACTATTGCCATAATTTACTTAGCTTGAATTGTCTTTAATTTACTTGTTATGAAAGAAGTTATTACTTCTGCATGATTACTAAATAAGTTTATTATAATCAATGCTTTTATAAAGGTTTAATGCAATGTCACAGAATTTATTAAAGAAAACAACAACAACAACAACAAAACAATTTTCTGGACCAGAGTGCCAAAATCATTAACGGAATCATTAAATTCTTACAAAAGAAATCTTGTTTGACTTTTGAATAAAGGTTTCTACTTTAAAATCTTTGCAACTAATGTTGTAGAGAAATATACAATTGGAACTCTTCCAAACTTGTATCTAGTCATGTCAATAGGAGGGATTAACTACAAAAAACATGTTCTTTTTTATATTATTTTAAAATAAATGATATAAAGGATAGGGTGATTCTTTTGACCTTCAGTTTTACTTCCAAGACCAAGCTTTAGTTAACTTTGACTATTTTATCAACAATTAATTCAAAATATATATATTTAGGTTTTTGAATTAATTGTTGATAAAATAAAATAGTCAAAGTTAACTAAAGCTTGGTCACTGGAAGTAAAACTGAAGGTCAAAAGAATCACCCTATCCTTTATATCATTTATTTTAAAATAATATAAGAAAAATTATAGCAGTTGTCAACACAATGTCAGGAAGAATGTCTCCTAGTAAGCTTAGAAATTACTGAAAGGATTTGTGCTTGGATATTTAAATATATGAACATAAGTTGGTTATATGGTAGGATATTTAGTTACTGGTTATTATAATGCTGCATATTTATTATGAGAGCAGAATCATGTAGTTACTGGGTCATTAGAACTAGAATAAATACTTAAATCTAGGTAGCTTATAGTAACATGAAAGTAAGGAGGTTCCAAATTGGAGGATATATTTGAGCAAATATTTCTTCTGTTTTTTTTTCAGAGGTTCTTAGAAGATATTCTTCCTATCATTACATATTGACTAAATCTAGCTGACTAACATGCACATTACCTAACACAGTTATTTTTTATATGAGCACTTATCCAATATCAGCATTTTCTAAGAACACACTGTACTGTTTTAACCGTCGTCATGTGTATTTATCCTTCATATATAATAAAATTGAATTTTATTTGACCAGCATCTCCACTAAGACTCCAAGGTTCCAAATGGCTTGCTCAGATCGCTTAAGTACTGTTCAGCTTTCTTAGCTCATGAACTATTTTGGATTGCAGCAAAATGTACATGAGAGACATTGCCATGAATACCTCCAGGTTTTAGATTGTGTCCAATTTAGTGGTAAAGAATTATAAGCTCCAACAATGAAGCATCCTGGAATACCATAAGTAACATGCATTTTTCTTCACTAACTTACTGTAGAAAGAGCTAACAAAATCTTACACTAGTCAAGAAAAATTGGGCCTGTCCATTTTTTGCCCCAGCAATAGAAGTAATCTTGAAAAGTGAAGGTTTGGGGCCTCCTTGATGGATCACTTGGCAGAACACAAATATTAAACCAGTGAGTTCAAATTCTCAAAATATATCATCTCTATTTTCAACATTAAGAACCCATGTCTCTAAGCTTTCCCATGATAGTATATAACAAACCAACTTAACAAAAGTTGGTTTAGGATTTCACTTTCAATTTTATCTAACAGCTTTGCAGTGTCCTTTCAAACAACAAGGAACATGTTTAAATAAGTAGAGAAAGGCAGGAAAATATATTTCTTTCACATCTCATACAGTCATGAAACTTCATCTTATATATTATGTTTATAACAAAAATAGGAAATGGATCATTCTTTCTTAGCTTTAGAAAAGCTATTGTTCACATAATACATATTGTGTGAATAGAATAGGAGATAACTGCTAAGACTTTCCCCCAATCATCTCCAGTTCAAATATTGAAAGTATAGGTATTTCTATTTGATTAAATCCTTTGTGCACTTCAACATAAAAATTTTAACAGCATTATGACATGCATGAGTTTATATACTTCATCACACTAAAGGAAAATTCTACTTGAAAATCTTGCACATTTGTTATTTATGCTTTCTGTAAAAAAAGTAGACTAATTCTACCTTTAATTTGGACACAGTTTGGTCACCAAAAACAGAAATTGATGTAAATTAGATTGAACACTCTATTTGAATACTTAACAGTCATATTCTCAACCCAAATAAATTTAGAAATATAAAGTTTTACAGAAAGTTGTTAGAACAAAATTGATTATGTATTCATCAAGTCAATGTATTTCAAGTAAAAAATATATAATTTAGTAGACTTTATGTAGAAATGTAAAATTTCCAGTTTAGTATGCTTATTCCAAATTGGTATAATTTAACATCAATATGGTTAGCAGATGTGAAATAATTTTTGCAGCTCCTTCTTTCAATACAAACTAAGCAGAGCTTTTTTATTTCTTCCCCCAGGGATCTGTCATTATTTTAGGCAAAAGTCTCCTTTGAAGTTGCAAGATCATTGTCCCTTTGCAAAAATGGCTAAACATTAGTTCAGTGTAGATGAAGACACATGAATATAAAACAGGCACAGAGCCAAGATAAGATAAAAAATAAAGTGAATTTGTTGAAAGCTTTGTAAAAGCCTATTTCACACATTTACTGTAGTCAGAAAGCACTACCTGTTCCATATAAATGACATACAGTAAAATTAAAATATAATTGTAAATAATGAAAGTACTTGAAATGTATATGGTATTTCTTCTTAAATGGTACCCTCTGCAATAACCTTCAAGTACCTTCACAAATAAAATTACTCAATTAATCTAATGCTTTCATTTCAACTGTCATAACTAATTTATTGTTTCTCATAATTAATATGTTGACTAATATGACATAAAGATTTGCATTTCCTACTCAAAAACTGTTAGCAATATTTTTATTCACCTAGCTTTGAAAACATACCTTATAACTGATCACCAACTTCAGCTTCTCTCTCCTCTGCCCACATCTCCTGTGAACCCCACAGACCATCCCCTTGTATGATGGTTTGAAAGAAAATGCCCTCCAAAGGGAGTGGTACTCCTAGGAAATGTGGCCGTGTTGGAGTAGGTGTGGGCTAATTGGAGGAAATGTGTCATTGTGGGGGCAGGTTTTGTGGTTTCTTTTTCTCAAGCTTTCCTTGGTGTGATATCCAGTCAACTCCTTGTTGCCTGCAAGATGAAAGATACTTGGCTGTTTCTACAGCACCATGCCTGCCTTCATGCCACCATGTTCTCCACCATGATGGAATGAAGCTCTGAACTGTAAGCAAGCCACCACAATTAAATGTTTCCTTTATAAGAATTTCCGTGTCATGGCGTCTCTTCATAGCAATACTAAGCTCCAAGCAAGACAGAAATTGGTAACAGGAGTGGGGTTATTGCTGTGATAGGACCGACCATGTTTTTGTTTGGAGGAATATTGATTTTGGTACTTTGGATTAGGAAAGCAGTGGAGCTTTAACCACTGCCTAATGGGGGCATACTAGTAGGAGCATGGAAGACAATGGTGTTGATAATGATTTGAAATGTTGGGAGCTGGCTCAAGAGCTTTTAGAGAATTTTAGTATGCTGCCTAGAAATTTGTGAAGTATTTTGGGAAAAGAAATAGCTGCCTTTTGCCCCTGTCTGAAGAGTGTGCCTGAAGCTAAAGTAAAGAGTTATGGAATAATTATGTTGGCAGAAGAAATCTTAAAACAGCCTAATATAGATTCTGTTATGTGTCTATCAGTGGTAACTCTAATGAAAAGATATATAATGAAAGGAACAAGCTGACCAAGGAAAACTATTTGAGAATAAAAAGGGCACCAGAAAGTGGAATGGATCTAAATCCTCTGTTCAAGGAGATAAATGGATTAAGAAGTAGAATAAAGGGAGTGGTAACCTCAGGTGATGGTGGCACACAACTTTAACCCTACCACTCCAGAGGCAGAGGTAGACAGAGCTCTGTGAGTTCAAGGCTAGCCTGATCTATAGACAGCCAAGCTTAGGCAGTGAAAGAGAAAAAGATGGTGAAGATGTAATTAAACAAGGGTGGCATATTCCAGCTCCAGAAAGCAGCAGAACTTGGCAGATTTGGCCACGTGGTTCTGGCTTTAGAGTTAAGGATAGAAGAAAAGAGTTAAGATCCTGTCGTCCCAGTTATCTGGCATTTAATAATCAGCTATGATTAACAGGATACCAGAACTACTGAAGCAAAAATTTGTTTTGCTAGGATAATTGATGCTGGTTGGCTGGGGGTTAAGAAAATGGTGGTGATTAAGAAGAGACCATCATCACTGAGGTGAAATCTTCTGGGAATTGCTTCCTGATAACTCAGAGAAGGTGTGTTCCAGAGAAGCCTGGAGCTGGACATGCACATTCTGCTAACAGCTTTCCAATCAAGAGGTCTTTGTGTCAGCCTGACTCTGCAGCATCTCCATAGACAGAAGCAAAAACACAAGAGAAGAATGACTACTCAGACTATTCCTCACAGAGCAGGGGATGAAGGTCTCCAGTTTTGTTCCCCCCTCAAGACTCTGCAAGGCTGGGAAGCTGCTTGTGAGGCATGCCTCAGTCATCAGCCTTTAACACACCTCTGATTTCAGTTCTTCCACACCAATCATCTGCAGAAAGTTGGAAAATTAAAAAACTCATTCTCCTCATTCTCATAAACATCAACATCATCACCACCAACACCGTCATTGTCATCATCATTACCATCACCATCATCACCATCATCATGATGATGTTAATGATGATGATGGTGATGAGGAGGATGATTATGGTAATGATGATGGTAATGAAGGTGATGGTGATGATGGTGATGGTGATGATAGTGATGGTTATGATAATGGTGATGATGACAGTGTAATAGTGATGATGATGATGATGATAGCGATGATGAGGATGATGGTGATGGTGTTGATAAGAATGATGGTGATAATGAGTAAGATGTTGATGATGATGATATGATGATGAGGATGGTGATGATAGTGATGGTGATCATGATGGTGATGGCGATGATGAGGATGATGATGATGATGAGAATGATGGTGATGATAGCGATGATGATGGTGGTGATGATGGTAGTGATGGTGGTGATGATGCTGTTAGTGATGATGATGATGATGATGATGATGAGTATGATGTTGATGGTGATGATGATAGTGATCATGATGGTGATAGCAATGATGATGTCAGTGGTGATGATGATGATGATGATGATGATGATGATGATAGTGACTACTCTGTCAAGGCATAAATAAAGAAAGAAATTGAGGGATTCCTAGAATTCAATGCAAGTGAGTAATACAACATACAAAGACTTATAGGACACAAAGAAAGTGGAGTTAAGAAGAAAGTTCATAGCACTAAGTGACTAGATGGAAAAAATTGGACAAGTCTCATTCTAGTTTCTTAATAGCACACGTAAATATTGTAGGATAAAATGAAATGAAATAAGCACACCTAAAAGTGGTAGACTGTGAGAAATTCGAACAGGATGACATCATTAAAATAGAAACAAAGATAACAATGCAAAGATCAATGAAACAGAGTTAGTTGGTTCTTTGAGAAAAATCAACAAGCTAGACAAAAACCTATCCAAACTAACTAAAAGACACAAACCATATGAAGACTCAACAAAGAGAGAGAACATATGTTCCATTATGATCATAGATATACAAATACTCAATAAATGAGTGCAAATTGAATTCATGAACACATCAGAAAGATCACCCACCATGATCAAGTAGGATTTAATCCCAGAGATGCATGAATGGTTCAATAAAAATTTAAAAATTAACAATTACAATCCATCATATAAACAAACCAAAAGACAAAACCACATCATCATCTCATTAGATAAAGAAAAGGCCTTTGACAAAATCCAACTCCCCTTCATGATAAAAGTTCAGAGCATATTAGGGATAAAAAGGGCATACCTAAATATAATGAAGGTAATTTACAGCAAGCTTATAGCCAACATCAATTAAATGGAAAGAAATTCATAGCAATTCCAATAACATCAGGAATAGGACCAGGTTGTTTACTCTCTCTATATCTATTCAGTATAATACCTGAAGTTTTAGCAAGAGAAATAAGACAACTGAAGGAGATCAAAGAAATAAAGATTGGAAAGTAAGAAGTTAAAGTACCTTTATTTGCATATGATAAGATAGTATATGTAAGTGACCCTAAAAACTCCACTGGCGAAGTCTTACAGCTGCTATACACCTTCCGCAAAGTACCTGGAAACAAAGTTAACTTAAAAAAATCAGTAACCCTTCTATATACAAATGACAAATGGAGTGAGAAAGAAATCAGGAAACAACACCTTTCACAATAGCCACAATTAATATAAAATACCTTGGGGTAACTCTAATCAAGCAAGTGAAAGACTTGTATGTATGATTAAAAACTTCATCTTTGAAGAAAGAAATTGAAGAAGATATCAGAAGATGCAAAGGTCTCCCATGCTCATGAATCAGTAGGATTAACATAGTAAAAATGGCCACCCTGCAAAAAGGAATATACAGATTCAATAAAATTCCCCATTAAAATCCCACCACAACTTGAAAGGACAATTTTCAACTTCATAAGGAAAACCAAAAAAATCCATGATAGCTAAAGCAATCCTGAAGAAAATAACAGCAGAAGATCTCACAATCCCTGATTTCAACTTGTATTACAGAACTACAGAAATGAAAACCGTATGATATTGGCATAAGACAGACATGTTCATCAATGGAATTTAATTGAATACTTAGACATAAATGTGAACACATATAGACACCTGGTTTTCAATAAAAAAAAAAGCCAGACATACACACCAGAAAAAAGACAAATGGTGCTGATTAAAATGGATTGGTATATGTAAAAGAATGCAAATGGATCCATACTTACCACCCTGCACAACACTCAGGTCTAAATAAATCAAAGACCCCAATATAAAACCAGATACACTGAACTTGATAGAAGAAAAAGTGGGGAATTTCCTTGAGTGCCTTGACAGCCTGAACAACTTTCTTAACAAAACACCAATAGCACAAACACTAAGATTAAGAAAAAATTAATAAATGTCACTTCATGAAACTGATGAGTTTCTGTGAGGCAAAGGACACCGTCAATCAGACAAAGTGGCAGCTGATAGATGGGGATTTTTCTACAACTCCGCATCTATTAGAGGACTGATATGCAAAATATATAAATAACTCATAAACTAGATATCAAAAACGAAAAATATCCAATTTAAAATGGGATACAGATCTAAACAGAGAATTCTCAATGGAGGAATCTCAAATGGCTGAGAAACACTTAAAGATGTTCAATGTCATTCCCTGTGGGGAGTTGATCCCCAGCCTAACAAACTGCACACTCCTGATGCCAGCAGTAGCTGTTGGAAATGTTGGCAGCTTGCAATCGAACTGATTTTTTCTACACTGAACATGTCTAAGATTGGTTATTTCTATACTGCTTGCCTGAAGACAATTGTTGGAAACAATCCTTATGCAACTGAAGAAGAAAATTCAAGAACTCAATATAAATAGCAGAGTATATATGCATTACAGTCAAGGAAGCTAGTGGTGCTTCAGTTAAGATCCATTTTCATTAAGTATAAATCCAAGTCATTCTGTGAAAAATTGCTGGCCTGGGTGAAAAGTAGCAGCTGTGCCAGGATTATTGTTCTTTCAAGCAGCCATTCATAACAGCGTAATGATGTACAACTTCGAAGTACTCCCTTCTGGCACCTGCTTACACCTTCTATGCAAAAGAGTGTTCAAAATAAAATAAAGAGCCTTAATTGGCTGGAAATGGGAAAAAGTCCATGCATTCCTGAAATGAGTGATTCTGAAATTTGTATCTGCATGCCTGGAGGTGGAATCACAAAAACACACTATGATGAAAGCTGTTCTAAAGAGGTCCAAATGGCAGTTTGCTGAAGTTTGTTTCAGAAGGGGGCAATATCCCAGATGCAGTCAGTCTAGTTGAGTATCTTAATGAATGGATTCAAATATTCAAACAGTGTGATGACAGTTCCACAGCATCCGCCTTGCCATGGAAGATCCCCAGCTCTTGGCAGTTCCTCTTTGGCAGTAGATTTCCTCCTGCACTGTTTTGATCAGTTTTCAGATTTCTCCCCCATCCCAAAGAGATCACAAAATGAGCTGTTAAATATATGTTACACAGAAATTTGTGCTGCCTTGGGCTATGTTAGAAATATGTTTCACAGAAAAACCTCAAAAGAAAAGAAGATTATCTGTTATGTCTGTCATATACAGTAAATGTAAATTTTGCACAATAAAACTTTATTTCCTAAGCAGAGTATCTGAAAAGTATCCCTTTTAAAATCAGTACTGTACTACCTTCCTATTTCTACTATAACAAATTATCACAAGCCTAAAAAAAAAAAGAAATGTTCAACATCCTTAGCCATTGACAAAATGCAAGTCAAAATGACTCTGAGATTCCACTTTATACCTGTCATGATGGCTAAGATCAATAACACAAGGGACAGATCATGCTGTTGAGGATGTGCAACAAAGGGAACACTCAACCATCACTGATGGGAATGCAAACTAAACTTGTACAATCACTTTGGAAATCAATATAGCAGTTTCTCAGAAAATTGGGAATCAATCTACTTCAAGAATCAGCTATACCACTTTTGAACATATACACAAAGGATGCTCCATACCACCACAAGGACACTTCCTCAAATATGTTCATAGCAGTTTTATTTGTAATAGCCAGAAATTAGAAACAAGCTAGATATCCATTAACAGAAGAATGGACAAAGAAAATGAGGTACATTTACACAATAGAGTATTACTCAGCTATTAAAAACAATGACATCATGAAATTTGCAGGTAAATAAGATGGAACTAGAAAAAAATAGTCTTGAGTGAAGTAAACCAACCCAGAAAAGATAAATATGGGATATATTACTTATAAGTGGGTATGGTGAATTAAATAAATGATAACCAAGCTACCATCCAAAGACTCAGAAAGGTTATGTAAAGAGGAGTGCTATGATGGGCAAGGGAGGTATGGATATCCTGGGGAAGGGGAAATAGAAAAGATTTTATGGGTGGACTGGGGTCAGGTGAGGGATTTTCTTGACTGAATCATTTGAGGTTGAAAGACCCGACCTTAAACTGGGTCACATCTTCTGATGGCATCCCGCATAAAAGGACATGGGAGTAGGAAGCTTATGCTATTTGCTTGCCCTCACTCTCACCAGCAAGTTCATCCATCCTTTTGCTGAAGCACTGAAGAAGCCACTTCTTCAGAATTTCAAAGTAGACTGAGACCAGGTGAGAGATTCAGCCTTGTGAACTAAACAACTATGGATTCCTGGCCTTTCCTTTGAGAGACAGTCATTCTTAGAGTAGCCAGACCACACTCTGTAAACTACTACAATGAAATCCCCTTTAATATATGTTCATTTTATAAGTTCTAATACACCGTATGTTTTTAAATCAGTTTATTACCAAAAGAGAATAGTATTTGTGAGCCACAGGAAGGGAGACAAGGAGCTTTGCTTTAAAAAAGTAAAGCATAAAATAAGCTTGAATGGATAAAAGAGATCCAACTGTTTCCTAAAGCCAACCTGATTATAAATTGATACTGTGAATACAAGGAATTCTCTAAGCAAAGATGAGGTTGCTATAAAATGGAAGTATTAAAGTTGGCTACATTTTTAACAGTTCTACTAACAACTGGTCATCAGCTGTTGTTGAGGAGCTCATATTTTGGTAAGGAAAATAAAAGATAATTATCAATGCAGAGAGTTAAGCATTGAGATCAGTGTACATAAGGCCATAGTCCTGTAGGAATATAGAACAAAAGCATTTGACTCAATTGAGACATGGTGAAGGAGTAGTACTAAGGATCTGAACACATGAGATATGTACATTAGATCTTAAAGGGGGGCAGTAGAATCACCCAGATCATTCAATGTAAGGAGTAGGAAAAGGAATATATGGAAAACATTGGCAGAGTGTTCAGAAATCACATGTAGTGGGTATGAAATTATACTTGGGTCAGTGTTACTGAAATAAAAAGCAGGAGGATGAATAGACAAGGAGAGGCCAGATGATGAAGGCTCTACAGACCCAATTATGAAGTTTAGTATATTCACATGAGGGTTTTCTGAGACATGATAAGTGTGCCAAGACACAAGCTAAACACAATGAATCTTTCTGAGACAGCAATTTGAACTTCATGGTATATAACTTAAGACACAATTTCTATATTAAAATAAGTACATATTATTTGGGATTGAAAATTGACACCAGAAAGGTTTAAAGCACAAGACATTAAAAGAGTTTCAAGCTTCTAGTACTTAAGACCATCCTGTATGCATTATTTTTTAAAGCATTTTTTTGTGGAGAATTTATATGTCCTTGCAGAATACTCCAAGAAAAATGTAGAACCACAGCTCTAAAGTATAGACAGCTGTTGAAGTACTTAAAGTAGCATAATAACAAGATGATGTTTGCATTTTGTATTTAGGTTACATAAAAGATTATTTTGGAGGAGAGTAAAGTGAGACAAGATAATTGGTTATGAAGCTATTAAGGTAGAAGTTATGAAGGGCCAATGTATAGGGGAGAGGCAATAGAGGGAAGGATTTGGCAAGTAAAACTGGCAAAATTAAGTAATAAGCTAACAGATGTGAAAAAGGTGAATTTTGAAAAATGCTTATAATTGTGCCTTGAGTACCTGGCAAGATAGGGTACATGGGTTGAGGTTGTGAATTAAATGTCATGTTGGACATGTATGTGAGATGACACGTGAGATAAATAGGTCAACAGTTTGTCTCCCCCAACTGGTTTATAGACAGAGACTGGGCACCATCACTTTTTCTGTAGAATCTACAGGTAATCAGGCTGATACCTTGGGGTGTGCATAGCTTAATTCCTTAATCCTAAAATGTTGTATACCAACTTCTGTTTCCCATATATATTATGCCATTAAATTAGGAAAATAGTCGTCTCAGTGATAATGTCAAGATGGTCATTACATACATACATACATACACACAGATGTGTGTATTTTGTAGAAATATGTATACATATATCACAAATGGCCTCTGTCCTCTCTCTCTCTCTACTCTTCTCTCTGTTCTCTGCTCTGCTCTCCTCTTCTCCCACCTATGCTTTCTCTGCCTCTCTATGGCGACCGACCATGGTGGTCAGCCATTAACCCTGTTTCTCTTCTTTCTTAGTCTCTCTATTCTGCCGGGCCTATAATAAACTGGTTAATATGTCTAATATGTCTCATCTTGTGCCTTGCCTTTTTTTATTTCCAATTTAAACAAAAATCTAACATTTGGCACCCAACTAGGTTTAGGCTCTCCCCAAAACCTCTCCTGCCAGGGGTGCAGAAAATTTCAAGGATCCTAAAAATCTGAACTCAAAACCCACTTTCCATCTTGGTTTTTCCTGGCACTTCCTCCTGTCTGCAGCGGCCTGAGATGCCGGAACTCTGTACACTTCAACTCGCTGATTTTCCAACTAACCATCTTATTTGCCTGTTCGCTACAATCCCGTAAGATATCCCTTGAATTTCTCGTGTGTCAGGTTTGGAATCCCGCTCCAGGAGTGGTGCTTTTTTGCTTTTTCAGTTCAGACCCTGGGTTCTTTAGGGTTTCAGGACAGCAGAGTCCCCCTTCAGGGCCAGGCCCCTGGCAACTCCACAGGCCAATGGGCATCTGGAGAGGAGCTTTTGCCGGTTTTTCCACTTGCCTCACCCATGGGAAATGCATAAGGAACCTTTCTGGTTGCAGCCAACAGGTGGGTAAACAGACAAAAAAGCGGCTTATGCTCTCAGTCATCTTGGCCATGTGACCTACCTGTAGGCACGCCCACTCCAGGAGTCTGTGCCAGCATACCAGGCTGCCAGATCTTTTTTTTGCTTCTTATTTTTTTTGTCTGTGATTTCTTCTTTCACTGGCCCTGTTGCTCATGGCTCGTTTATGGAATACTATGCCTTTCCAGGGCCCTCTGTTTAAGTCTACTCTGTCTCATTAAATCTCCTGATGTGTCTGCTTGCCTCTGTACCTGTAATTTAACTTTATACTTATCTAACTCAATATGCAACTTAAATTAAACTGTGCTAAGTCTCATATTTCTAAATTGCTATGTATCTCACATTTCTAAATTGCTATGTATCTTTAAATGATGATGAACATTTAAAATCACAAAGGTCTATTTCAAATTAACAAAATATTTATACTACTCAGTCCATCCTGTAAGCCGTTTACAAAGGTACAGCTTT
Organism: Cricetulus griseus; assembly: GCF_003668045.3. Classification (NCBI taxonomy): domain Eukaryota; kingdom Metazoa; phylum Chordata; class Mammalia; order Rodentia; family Cricetidae; genus Cricetulus; species Cricetulus griseus. Next base: position 59,111,110 of record NC_048604.1, read on the forward strand.
TTATTACAAAAAGGGATTTTTCTCTAACTAAAAGCAAATTTTTAACTGCTGAGATACTAAACAGACAGACAGTCCTCAAATTCTCAGAGGTCTATAGAGCATGACATTTAAAATGTTTTGTTAAAAACATTTTTATAACAGAGAGACAGGCCAGCTGCTTGCCCCACCCCATTTCCTCCAAAAAGACTGATGGGCACTGAAGCAACCCTGCCCTTCACCTCAACTGCTACAAAGTACTCTAGACCGTGGACAAGAGGACAGTGGAATTGACTTTCCCTGCGTTACTTGAGCCAATGGTAGGTGAGCCTTCCTGTAGTCTGTAATCCACAGGTCACATGCTATCAGTAAGAAGGCAGGTGTCCTGCAGCCTGCTACTATGGATGGAGGACCCTGGGGCTGGCTGTCCATGCAGCCTGCTGAGAAGTCTCTGTTATTCTTTAATCATTAATTCGGGTAAAATCTTATCCTTCTCAAGAACTCTGATGCTTTTGACAACTGGTAGTCTTGCCAACTTAAAGCAAAACAGATTTCAGGAACAGGTATTTTAGGGTTTATCTATGTGAAGATAGGAAAGTATAAGGTGCATGAAGGTCTGGGAATGTAGTTACAAAGATCTGAGGATGGAAAGGTCTAACACGGTGGATAAATGCAAGTTATGAAGGTCTGAGAATGGAAGGTATAAATGTCTGAAAATGGAAGGTCTAAGATGGTAATGTAAGATGTATGAATTAAAGTTATGAAGGTCTGAGGATAAAAAGGCTTAAGTGATGATAAAGTGAGTTGAGACATTAAAAAGAATGAACTATGTTCCGGATTTCTCTATTTCTCATGATACTGTTCATAGTAAAGTTCTACAATATCACTATAGAATCATAACTACAAGGTCAAGATTAAGATGCTTTTCATTGTCCTAAAAATATCTGTCAATTTTAAAATGTTAATGCTTTCACCCAAGTTGATTCTAACATGAATATGCTGCTAATGTGTCTAATACTTATGTTTTTACAAACTCTAAGGATTCTTGTAAGTTCCAGGGAACTGAATTGGATCCAAACAAACAGGTCAGATTCACTCCAGTTATTCAATCTTTCCCTGGTCCTAGGACTCCCTTCCCTCATGTTGGGACTCCTCAGAAACCCCTCCCTCATCTTACAATCTTCCTCTCAAGTGCCAGGACCTAAGAAAAAATTTTTTCTAAACTCAACCTTATCCTCTGTTCTGCCAACATCTTGCCAGGTCTAGGAGGTGCTAGGGAGTTCCATACATCCTGGACTGCAATGAAACAATCAGCTACCCCAGGACGTGACAGCACCCCAATCTTCTCAGGTGCCCCAAAGATGGTCAACACCCTCCATGTCAGCAGGAAGTGATCTTGAGAATTCGACACCCTTATTCCTTAATCTGCCATGTCTAGCACCCCACATTTTTAATAATAAGTAAAGGTGGGATTGAAAGGTTCAGGCATTATGCTGGCCTGCCCCTGTTACCTGGCAGAACAGACAGTACCCTGGTCAGCCCAGGGTTCCATGGGAACTAAGTTTGCACGCAGATGCAAAGGACCCCTTTAAAAGATAGGTCCCTGCCCTTTTATGCTCTCTATTCTCTCCTTCACTGCTCTTCTCTTCTCCCACCTATGTGCTCTCTGCCTCTCTATGGTGACCAGCCATGGCGGTCAGCCATTAACCCTGTTCCTCTTCTCTCTTAGTCTCCCTTCTCTGCCGGGCCTATAATAAACTGCTTAATATGTCTAATAGTCTCCTGTCTCATCTTGCGCCTCCTCTTCTTTATCTTTAATTTAAGCAAAAGAATAACAAGGACAACTGAAGAAGAGGAGGAATGAGAGGACATCAGTGGCCAGCTACCCAGCCAGCCATGGAGTAATAAGGAAAGTAAGAAATGCAGAGGTAAGAAAGATAAAAGTCCAGGGGAAAGGTAGAAAGTTTAATATATGATAAGACAAGCTGGCTAGAAACAAGCCAAGCTAATAAGTAATAATAAGGCTCCATGTGTAATTTACTTGTGAGCTGGATGGCGGGGCCCTGAAAAGAACACAAAAGCTAAAAGAGCAAAGAATTCACATTATAATGGTATGTTTTCACTTATAAGTGGAAATTAGCCATTAAGAAAATTATAATCAAGCTATAATCAGAGAGGTTAGTTAAAGAGGACTGCTTGCTCTAGGAGGTGCATGGATCTCCCTGAGAAGTGGAAATAGAATAGATTTTGTATGCGGACTGGGGTTGGGTAGGATTAGGGAGGCGAGGAGGAAATGGGATGGAGGGAGATTAATGCAGGGGAGACATCTGGAATTTGGGGGGATTGTGGAATCCTAGTGCAGTAGAAACTTCCTGGAATCTATGAGGTCCTAGTGAGGACTCCTAGTAATGGGGATATGGAGTCTGAACTGGACAACTCTTGTAGCCAGGCAAGTCTTCTAGTGGCCTGGCTGGGCTGCATTCAGTTGGGTTGTTGGCTGAAGGCGCTCCATGGAGATCATCAAATGCACCAGGCTGATGCTATGACAGGGGAATGCCCTCCACAAACTGACAGCAGGGGAGCCCATTTTGTAGTACAACAATCACACAGCTCATTGAATATGGAGAGGTCACCCTGGTTCCTGCACAGAGCCTTCACCCCTAGCTTCTAGTCTTTTTGATGCAGGAAGGTTCTCTGCAAGCTACCTAAAGAGAAATTTGGACACCAACCATGCCACAAAACCTCTGACTTAGAATCTGCCCTACTTACAAGATGTGTTGGGGCAATGGTGGTGGAGAACCTGGAGTGTCCAACCAATGCTTGGTTTAATTTGAGGTCCCATCTATGAGACAGGGGAGATCATGCCTGACACTTTTTCGATGGCTAGGACCTGGAGACTGGGTAGCCCAGAGACATGGAGTAAAACCAAACATGACTGGTCTAAAAAATCAGTGAAATGATTCCTAATGACATCCTGCTATTCTCATAGATTGGTGCATTGTCTAATCATCATCAGAGAGGTTTCCTTCAGCTGCATATGGAAGGGGCCCTCAGTCAAGACACTATGCAGAGAGAGAGAAAGTCTAAATTGGAGGTCTCCAATGGGTCCCTCACCTTGGAGCTCAGAGGATCTCACAGAAGAAGGAGAGCAAAGGTTGTTGGAGTCCGAGGGGATGGAGGATACCAGGAGAACATGGCCCACTGAATCAACTAAGAAGGGTTCATATGGACTCATAAAGACTGAAGGGGCAAGCCCAGGACCTGCAGGGGTCTACAACAGGTTTTCTGCATCTGTGTTATGGCTGTTAGCTTGATGTTTTTGTGGGACTCTTAACTGTGGGAGTGGGTGTGTCTCTAACTCTTCTGCCTGCTCTTGGGACTCTTTTAGTCCTGTTGAATTGCCTTGTCCCGTCTTGATCTGAGGGTTTTTGCCTTGTCTTATTGTATTTTATTTTGTTGTGTTTGGTTGTTGTCTCTTGGAAGTCTGAAGGGAGATGGAGGGGGACTGGATCCGGGGAAGAAGGGAGGTGGTGGTGGTGGGAATCTGTGAGAGAGGAGGGAGGAGAAACTTCGATCCAGATATATTGCATGAGAGAATAATCAATTTTCAATAAAAAATAAATGGTGTGGCATTTATATGTATTAAAAAACTCAAAAATGTTATCTGGGTAGAGATAGAGATTCTTGCTGTCATGCATTCACAAGTGGCCATTAAACCCAGAGAAGCTGATAAGACAAATTAAAAGAAGTCTATAAATGACAGTTGAGGTATTTTTGTTGCATAAATGGTATAGTACATAATAAATACAGTAATAGGTAAGATTTTAAAAGTATTTGTTATGTGCCAGACATTATTGAAGTACTTAGCCTTGGTTAACAAACATTATCTAAACAAAAATCCAGGGCACATTTTGCTATCCTCATTTAATGGCGTGCAGGGCTGAGTAGCAAATCACAGGTTGCTGGTCTGTGTTTCAAGACCTGGAAAGTTGTAAGTCCAGAGTTTTAGATTACTAACCAGTTAAATCACCCAACTCACTCTACTTTGTCTGTACTTGCCAAACAATTTTCTGGTCATGTTTTGATTAGTTTGCAGGGAAAGAGTGGGGTTAGATAGATAAGTGACTTACTCTATTTGTGAAGTGTAGCTATCCTTGTATAAGAATGAGCCAATGCTCTTTGCTATAAGCCAGTCTTTGCTGGGATGGGTGAAAGGAAGCCGTTTTGGAAGCCCAGGGCATTTTTAAAAAGTGAAGTTGGTGACTGAGATACACTTTCATCTTTCTGTATATGGAATGCACTGAATACCCTGATTCTGCTCACTACATTCCACAGAAGGGAAGAAGGAACTGAGACTTTGGTCCAATAAATAAAACTAATTGTCTGACATATGGTGTTACTGGAAATACTGCATTTAGAGCCAGCTATGCGTGTTGACAAAGAGCAAAGCCAGTGTTTGCAGCTTGCATTTTCTTATGTGTCAATCATCCCTATTTCTCACCTGCATGTGCCTTTGTACCCATCGGAGCAGAAAGCCAGGAGCCAAGGTCAGAGGAAGGTAAACCACAGAAGGACTGAAACTCACAATGTCCTTGTTAGGGAGGTTTGAACAGAATAGTCTTCTTTTAACAAAGTAACAGAATCCTTTGTAGTTTCTATTACATGTTCTTAATTTTCTTTTTAAGTAATCAAATATCAGACAAAGATATCAAGAGTAAAGGTCTAAAATAATGAAGAAAACTAAAACAATATTCAATATGAATTTTGATTTTACATAAATATTGACAGCTAACATACTTGCACTCCCTGAACCATAATTTCCTTATCTGCTAAATTGGGATAACAGTAGGTGATTAAAGAAAATAATGTATGCATATAAGCATGTAACACACAATGCCTAAAAACATGCCAGGCAGAAAAAGTGAATATTCTCAAAGTTTCTGCAAGTCAGCTTACCCATATGTAACAGTGTTCTTAGAGCTTTGCTTTGAAAATATGAATCTCTTTGTTAAGTACTCCATGTTGAGTTCTTGGAGCTACTCAAAACAAAATGTGCAGGGTGTATTTAATTTTACTATTTCCTTTAAAATGCTATGTGGTCAGACCTGGTAAAGCTCCTATTGCTACATATATGATATTGTCATATCAATACCTATTATTTTATGTGAGTTTTATTTAATGGCATGATCCTGTATTAAAACTACTATGTAATGAAGATTCCAATTTTCAGGTCCCCTTCAATTCAGGCCTGCCTTATACTGCCATCTCCTGGAAGTCCCTGGTCTTGAAAAATGTCTGAATTATTTACTATCTTACTAGCCTATGGCTGTCAAAAATGAGTAATTATTTTCATAGTCTTATGAGTAATTATTGTCCAATAAGCACATATATTTTATAGAGTTTCTCATGACATCATTCTTGGGCAATGCAATTAAAGAGACATCGCAAAAGAACATAACCAATACTTTATGTATTAACAATTTTGCCTTACAACAGGTGTGAGTGAAATAAGAATAATTTTACATATTATCAAACCTAGCACACTAGATGATTTCCATAGATCACAGGAAAAAGTACTTGTTTTTATTACGGCACAAAATAATGTGTTTTATTATGCATTTGTACACACACACAGACCATTGTATTTTGCTTATAGTTACCATTTTCATCCTCTTTTTGTTATACAAACCTTTCACTTACTTCGGTAGAGTCACTCCAAGATATTTTATATTATTTCATGGTTTTGCAGAAGGTGTTGTTTCCATGATTTCATTCTCAGTCAGTTTGATATTTGTTTATAGGAGGACTACTGATTTTTGTGAGCTAATTTTGTAATCCAGGATGTGCTTAGTCCCCTGGGAATCGAAATGGAGAGTGAGAGGAAGCCACAAGAGGTAGTCTTCTCTGGAGATGGGGATGAGACTAGAGGATAGGACCGAGGACAGGAGGAAGACTGAAGATCTGAAGCCAGCCTACCAGTTTGCTGGCCTACGTGCTTTTCTGGCAGGTTTACCTGGAGCATTTCCAGAGAAAGCCTGCCTAGGTCGGGGGCTGGGCTAACACGGTGTGTGGGGAGAAAGGCTGAGGAGAAGATCTGCTAGAAAGGGGGAGGTGCAGCATGTGGTCTGCTGCAGAGCTGGGGATGAGACTGGGGGATTGAATTGACTTGCAGGAGAGGAGGAATAGGTAAAGATCTGCAGTTAGGCTACCTGCTTCCATACTCCTGAATATACTGCAGGTTGGGGGAGAGAAGGAGGGCTGGGATAAAGCAATGAATGCGGAAGAAGGAAGTTTGGAAGGGAAGATCTGTGTGACCTACCAGAGACGGGCTGCAGCAGGTAGTTTGCTACAGAGCTGAGGATAACCCTGGGGCGGAGGATTAGAATTGAAGGAGCAGAGAGGTCTGAAGATCTGCAGTTATCCTACTTACTTAACTGGCCAGTGCAATTTCTTATAAAACACAGAGCCACATTCCTGGGATGGTACCTCCCACAGGCAACTGGGCATCATTCATTAATTAAAAATAAAGTGTCTCAACAGACATGCCTACAGACAAATCTGCTCAAGGCAACTAACACTTCTGTTGAGGTGCCCTCTTTGCAGGTGACTGCACATTATGTCAAGTTGACTATAAAAATTAACCAGGAAAGTCACTGATGGAACATGTTTGTGTATAAAACTATTAAAATTTATTTTCTTGAATGACAACCATTAGCAGCAGAAATATTCCCGTCCCCAACATAAAATCTTAACATGACAAGAGCTTCAGGGAAGAATGACTGAATTATGGGACTGTATTTTCTCCTTTGTAGTCTTACCCCGTTCTAGGAAACGGCATTAACTTTTTACCTCACATGTCAGGATTTTCCATTTTTGTAACAATGTGTTTAAGTTGCTTATTTTTCAGAGAAGTTTTTACTTTCTTATTTTGTGCAATTTTTATGATTGAGAACATTTAAAATCATAAATCTTTCTAAGATACATGGAAGATAAAAAAATTTGTATGGGAGCACCATTTTGGAGGAATTTTTGAAAATACCAAGAGGATGATATTTCAGCAAAAGGAAACAGATAGGTCAAAGGTGCTGAAAAGAGAATACAGACAGATTGTTCAGACGGCAGAGAGGAAGTGGTGTGAGTAAAGGAGAATGTAGTTAAGAGGAGGTTTCAAAGATATGACACATGCAGTAGGTAACTAGGAACTTCACTGTACACAGAAGGTAAGGACAGGGGGAAGAAGGAAGAGGAAGTGAGGAAGGAGAAAGAAAAAGAGGGAAGCATGAAAGGAGAGTGGATAGGCATTCTAGAGATGGGGAGAGGAAAAGAGAGAGAGGAAGAAAGGGAAAGGGAGGAGAGGGAAAGGAGAACACACAGAGAGAATATGATGCAAAGAGTAAGAAAAAGTGGTCAAAAATTCAGTCTGCAATAAAAATAGCATAATGGCCAAGCCAGGGACAAGTCTCTGACAGTAAAAGCACCTACTGTGAGGACTGAGCATCAGAGAGATTCCCAGAACTCATATAGTGGAGAGAGAGAATCAAGTTCTGCAAGTTATCCTGCTGCCCCCACATAAACACAATCTTGTCTTGACACGCACAGATAAATGCATAATAGCCAAAAAACTGTATAAAAAACTGAATAAAAATTGTGAAAGGAGCAGAAACTTAAAGTTTTATAAAGTATTCATGAGTTTTAGAATTACTGAAGACATGTTTTTTTTTGTTTTTTTTTTAAGATACAAATAATAGGTATCATTTAAGTCCAGAATTGAGAGAAGAGTATGCAGGAGGCATAAATTTGAGGCTCACAAAAAGACATGACTTTTAAGGCCCTGAAACTAGGTGAGTTTTACAAGGCAACAAATATAGACAGAAATAAAGCCCTCTTATATACAAATGATAAATGGTCTTGGAAAGAAATCAGGAAAAAAAATCACCCTTTAAAATAGACACAACAATTAAATGTCTTACAGTAACTAACCAAACAAGTGAAAGAGCTCTATGGCAAGAATTTTTTTTTTTTTTTTTTTTTGTTTTTTCGAGACAGGATTTCTCTGTGTAGCACTATGGCAAGAATTTTAAGTCCCCAAATAAATTGAGAACATATCAGAAAATGGAAAGATCTCCCATGCTCTTGTATAGGTAGGATCAACACAATAAAATTGGCAATCTTACCGAAAACAATCTGTATATTCAATACAATTCCCATCAAAATCCCAACATAATTTTTCACAGACCTCAAAAGAACAATAGTCAATTTCATATAGAAAAACAAAACTAAACTAAACAGAATAAGCTAAAACAATCCTGTACAATAAAGGAGCTTCCTGATCCATCACCATCCTTGACTTCAAACTCTACTATAGAGCTATAGTAATAAAAATAGCTTGGTATTGGCATTTAAAAAGACAGATGTGATGGGGAATGTTCTTCTGTATGCTCTGAATGTATGTTTCTCTTATTGGTTGATGAATAAATGCTGATTGTCAAGAAGCCAGGCAGGAAATACAGGCAGGGCTACCAGGCTAGGAGAATTCTGGGATGAGGAAAGGCAGTAGCCAGAGAGAGAAGCAATGTAGCTACTGGAAAGGTAGGATGCCTGGGCATTCTTTGGTAAGCCAAGACCATGTGGAGATACATCGATTAATAGAAATGTGTTAATAATTAAGAGAGAGCTAGCCAATAAGAAGCCTGAGCCATCAGCTGATGGGGAAGTACTTCTGTGTATGTTTATCTTATTGATTGTTAAATACAATACTGTTTGGCCAATGAGACAGCAAATTAGATGGGACTAAGAATCAAAGAGGATTCTGGGAAATGTAGCAGAGAAGTGGTGATCCAGGCAGGAAGTGACATGGCAAGGAGACTCATATTTAAAGAAGGAGAAATAGGAAGCGTCCCTCTTTTCCCCTCCGCTCCTGCTCCAGCGGCACAAGTGATCCGGCAAGGAGGGACGCCAATAAGACGTCCGATAAGATAAGTCTTATAAAATATATAGGTTTATGATAATTAAGACTGAGCTAACAAATGAGAATCCTAGTCATTGGCCAAGCAGCTTTCAACCTAATACAAGTTTCTGTGTATTCATTTGGGCCTAACTCGGGCAGGTGGCTGGTGTAAAGCTCACACGTGGCGGTGGGGCTCAGGCCGCATTTGATGGAAAGATTTATCATAACAATCAGCCAAACAGTTTCTGAGTGAAATTGCCAAATTACAGGGGAGACATACCCCAAACTTAACATCTCTTATTACTAAATGAAGCTCCAAATACTGGGACAGGTTATAACTAATTAAGTTCTTGGCCAAACACAGAATATTGTCAAGGCTATTGTTAGCTCCCTACAAAGAAACAGCAAGTCACTATTGTTGAAGACAGTGCCCACATAACTCATTGAACACAAAGAAGTCAAGTTGGTGCCTATCTAAATCCTTCATCCCTATAGACCAGTACTTGTAGTACTGGAATGTATTCTGCATGCTACCAAAGGAGAATGATAAACATCAACCTGACTACAAATATTTCAATCTATGAGTGACCTACCTGACAGATACACTGGTGCAATAGTGTCACAAAGTTTGTGGGAGTAAACAACCAATATCTGATTTTAGTTAAGACCCACTTCATGAGATGGAACACATACCCATCCTGCGTGGGTGGTGAAGAACCTGACACCAGGTAGGTCAGGAATCTAGGGAAAAACAAAATGCTACTGTACTTCTAAAGAAACACAGCAATAAAGTGACTCTTAGTGATGTTCCTATACTCATAGATCCATGTCTTTCTCAGCCATCATCTGAGAAACTTCCTCCTGCAGCAAATGGGAATAAACACAAGAATAACAGCCAGAAAATATGCAAATCATGAGAGATCTTTAAACACTAAGCCCTAAATGGGATGCCTCCATCAGATCCCTCCATTTGTAGTTCAGGGTACTCTATGGAAAAGACAGAAAGACTGTAAGAGCCAGAGGGAATGGAGGACACCAGGGAATCAAGACCTTCTAGACACAATAGGGCTGGAACACATATAACCTCACAAAGACTGAGACAGCATGCTCAGGCCCTGAACTGTTCTCTCTGCACCAGGTGGGGTCCTAGATTCAAAAGGAAAAATGAACACATGCTCGCCATCCCTAACCCAGAAGCTATCTCCAATTGGTAGCCACTTGCAAATGAAAATTTAGTTTTCTCCAAGGCATTCTCACTGGGGAAACAAACAACTCAAATGCAGACAACATGCCAGTCAGTAGATGGCCAACAGAACATGAACCCAATGGTGGTTTTGGAAGTACTTTGCTTCATAATGTTAACTTGTGTATCTGTTTTTCTTTCATGTCATCTGTGTATATATTATACTTTCTGGTTTTGGATTTTTATGGGATGCCTAGGTGTGTAAACATGTTTGTCACTGTGTCTATGTGTTTCTTGTGGTTTTTCTTTGCCACTTTTTCTTGTTTGGTTTGATCATATTCTGATTTGTTTGTTTTTATCTTATCTTATCTTATCTTATCTTATTATTATTCCTTAGATTCCTATTCATTTTCTAATGAGAGACAGATAGAATGTAAATCTGAATGGAAGGGAAGGTGGGGAGAAACTGGAAGTAGTAGGAGGAGGGGAAACCCTAATCAGATATTTTTACAATAAAATAAAAACAAGTCAGTGAACTACATAATTTCCCTTTTTTCTTTACCACCATAATGTTGGGAGGCATGCATAAATAAGGAATTTTAACATATTTTGCTTACTCCCATGAAAGAAATGTCACTTATAGCAATAAAGAGAGTGTTTTGAATTCTCATATTTTAACTCTACATTTTAATTTTTTCCTTTGATTAAAATATAATATGTCATTCTCTCTCCCTCTCCTTCCTATCTTTCTTTTTAAAGCCTGTGTTAGTCTGATTTTGGATCTTCATTATATTAGGTTACAAGGGTGGGGCCTTAATTGAATAGGAATATTGTCTTTCTAAAAAAGGAAGTAGAAGGGAGCTGAATCTACCACGTAAAGCTTGTGCTAGGATACAATGATGACGCTATTTAGAGGCCCAGGAGACAGGAGAGAGGACTCAAGAATACTACCTTACTATCATCTTGATCTTTGATCACTCACAATGGTCAGACATAAATTTCTATTGTTTAAGCCACCCAGTGTTTGGAATAGAGAACCTAATTCCTTTTTCTAGCAAAATAAATATGGTCATGCATGTGAAGAGTGGTGCTGGCTGGAGAGTCTGACAAACTTAGAGGTTGAAATATGAAAGGAAAGCTGTGAGGATGAAGGGCCTGAACCTGAGAATTCCAGGAACATGCTTGATCCTGTGGGGAAAGGTGATTAGTGAGAAATTCCTCACAACGTTCGTCAAAACACTTATAAAACAAATGTGTATTTACAGTTTACTTGTAAAGTGCTTTCTTTATATCAGTTTAAAATATTTGTGTGGTTCCAAATTGCAAACAAAGTTTTGAATTTATTACGCAATGATTTTGGAACAAAATAGAGAGAAAAGAAAGAACAGAATTACTTGGCTAAATATGTGTTACTCACAAATACAGAGCAAGAGAGGCTCTCAGCCAGCTGTGTTGATGAGATCATATTATCCTGCAGATTCACAAATCACAGGGAGAACACTGCTCTTCCGCATAACACGCACTACAGAACTTGTGACAAAACTAGGCAAATGTAAAAATGTAGAGTATTATCAGCTAATATACCACTCATTATGTTCAAAATCCATTTCAGAGAATATTTGCTTATGTTTATTGATCATTTTATTGGCAAGTAGATATGTTTCAAAATAAAATAAACATTTTAGCATGGTTTCTTAATCCTCAGATCATCGTTTGTAGAGCTGCAAATACTATAGTGTTTAGAAATAAAAACAAACATTATATATAAAACATTAAGGCACAAAGAGAGGCCTGGAAAGAGCAGAGTATAACATAAATAGAAAACATTTTGTAGACTTCAAGGAAAAAAGCAGAAGCCCTTCTAACTGTCTTGGCAATTGAGGAATTACCCAAACAATGAAATGAATATTTGCCCCTGGATAGATCTCCAGACTTTCACTGTTTGTAATAGCACTCTTCCATACCACAGGAGAATCAACAGGAATGTGTCTTTTCTTAATTTGGCAGAACTTGAAATGCATTCAAATAATAACTTAAATTAGTCATAGCATCAGACTCTTTGAAGCTTAGCAGCCAGGAACACATTCCAAAATGTTAGTTTATAATAGATTTCAGAATTCTCCAGCTTTCTCTAGAATTCTTTATCCTAAGAAAGCATTGCATTGTCTCCCATGATGAATGACAGTCCAGGATTTGGGTCATGGTTTTACAGGCATCAACTTTCAGCATAATAGCCAGCATGCCCAGAACCCCAGTACAAGCCAGTACAGGTAATGAACTCCTCCACAATAGCCTAAGTTCTTTTTGAGAAGTCACATGGATGCCACTCAACACATTTACAATTTCCAAGGCTCTGCCTTCTCCCCACCCCCATTGCAACAGAGGTGGAAGTCCTTCTAGCTATTCCAAACTCAAGTTTTATTACAGAGTAGAAAATTATGATGAGCACCTCCAACATAACCACTGATGAGAGAGATGTTTCTTAACCGAGTCATTCCTCCCTGAAGGGGTGAAGCAAATTCTATTTCTTTATGCTTACTTTTGAAAATTATTTCAGGACTGCTGAAGGCAGCAGAAAGATGACTTGCACTGGGGGAACTAATACTTCCCCAATACTTAGATTTTTCATTTGACCAAAATCAGATCTCTAGTGGACCTCTAGTTAAATAGCATAATTGGCTGATGGCAGATATTGTAGCTGACATACGTTTCCAGTAGACATTAGGGACAGATTTCCATGCTAAATCATTGTATGGAAAATGTCCATTCAAAAATGAACTTTATAATAGTCAATTTTAAAGATGTTTAGAATTTTATAATGGAAATACATTCAAGATATACATGAAAAGACAGACAAATATATTCTATTTTATACAAATGAATGTCTATTTGTACTTAACTGCACATCAAAGCTTGTAAATATGCCAAAGCATTCTTCTTTTTTCTCCATTTTTTATTTAAATTAGAAACAAGATTGTTTTACATGTCAAACCGAGTTCCCTTTCTCTCCCCTCCTGCCCTGCCCCCACTAACACCCTACCTATGGCATACCATTTCTGCTCCCCAGGGAGGGTGAGGAATTCCATGTGGGGGTCTTCAGGGTGTGTCATATGCTTTGGGATAGGGCCTAGGACCTCCCCCATGTTTCTAGGCTCAGGGAGTATGCCTCTATGTGAAATGGGATCCCAAAGTCCACCCCTATGCTAGGGATAAGTACTGATATACTACAAGACATCCCATAGATTTTCCAGGCTTCCTCATTGACACCCACATTCATGGGGTCTGGATCAGTCCCATGCTGGTTTCCCTGTGATCAGACTTGGGACCAAGTACACCCCCTTATTCAGGTCAGCTGTTTCTGTGGGTTTCACCAGCCTGGTATGGACCCCTTTTCTCATCACTCTTCCCTCTCTGCAACTGGATTCCAGTTCAGTTCAGTGTTTAGCTGTGGGTGTCTGCTTCTGCTTCCATCAGCTGCTGAATGACAGCTCTAGGATGGCATATAAGTTAGACATCAATCTCATTATCAGGGGAGGGCATTTTGGGTAGCCTCTCCACTATTGCTTAGATTGTTAGTTGGTGTCATCCTTGAAGACCTCTGGACATTTCCCTAGTGCCAAATTTCTCTATAAGCTGCTCTATTATAGTATTCTTATCTTGCTCTCTGCTATTCTTTTTTTATTTTTTTAATTCTTTAATTACTTCTCATATTTGCATATCCATTCTCCCCATTCCTTTGCCCTCCCATCTTCCCATGTTCCCAACCAACCCCCCAACCGACCCACCAACTCCTCCCCAGGGATAGTGAGGCCCTCCACCAGGGACCTTCAAAATCCGTCAAAGGCCCTCCTTGCTCTATCTGGGCTGCATTAGTATCCCTCCATAGGGAATGGGCACCCAAAGTCCATTTGTGCTCTAGGGATAACACTTGCTCCACTATCCCATAGACTGTTTTGGCCTAGCTGGCACCCACATTCAGAGGGCTTGGTTTGGTTCAATGCTCTTTCACCAGCAATATGACTAGGGTCTCCAAGCTATCAGTAGGTCTTGGCTCCTTTGCTCATCCCTCCTCCCTCTCGACAACTGGATTTCTGTAATATGGTTCGGTGCTTAGCTGTGGGTGCCTGTCTCTGCTTTGAACAGCTCCAGGATGAAGGCTCTAGGAATGGTAACCAAGATAGGCATCAATTTCATTATAGGGGGAAGGGAATCAATGGCATCCTCTCTACCACTGCCTAGATTCTTAGTTGGTGTGTTCCCTGTGAATCCCCTAACATTTTCCCTGTGCCAGACTTCCCTCCACACTTTTACTGTGTCCCTCTATCAAGGCATCTCCTTTCTTGCCGTCCTCTATTCCTCCCCGTCTCAGTCCTCTTGTTCATCTCCCCCCTTCTTCCTCTTCCACCTCCTTCCTCTCACCCCTCCAGGCTACCACTTTGGTGAGAGGTTCTTGTCCCCATCACCTTCTTCAAGGGACTATGCAATCTTCTCTTGGGGTCGTCCTTGTTTCCTAGCTCCTCTGGCAGTGTGAATTGTAGACTGGCAATCCTTTGCCCTATGTCTAAAAATCATATATGAGTGAGTGCGTACCATGTTTATCTTTTTGTGATTGGGTTACCTCACTGAGGATGGTTTCTTCTAGTTCCATCCAATTGCCTGAAAATTTCAAGATTCCATTGTTTTTTCCACTGAGTAGTATTCCATTGTGTAAATGTACCACATTTTTTCTATCCATTCTTCAGTTGAGTGGCATCTAGGTTGCTTCCAGGTTCTGGCTATTACAAATAGTGCTGCTATGTACATAGCTGAACATATGTCCTTATTGTATGAGTGTGCATTCTTTGGGTGTATGCCCAAGAGAGGAATTGCTGGATATTGAGGTAGACTGATTCCCATTTTCCTGAGAAACCGCATTACTGATTTTCAAAGTGGTTTTACAAATTTGCACTCCCACTAGAAATGGAGGAGAGTTCCTCTTTCTCCACATCCTCTCCAGCATAGATTGTCATTGGTGTTATTGATTTTAGCCATTCTGACAGGAGTAATATGGTATCTCAGAGTGGTTTTGAGTTGCATTTCCCTGATGACTAAGGATGTTGAGCACTTTCAGCTGAAAGTGTCTTTCAGCTATTTTAGATTACTCTGTTGGGAATTCTCTATTTAGTTCTGCACTCCAACTTTTAATTGCATTGCTTGGTGTTTTGGTGGCTAGCTTCTTGAGTTCCTTGTACAATTTGGTGAACAGCCCTCTGTCAGATGTGGGGTTGGTGAATATCTTTTCCCATTCTGTGGGCTGGTGTTTTGTCTTGCTGACTGTGTCCTTTGCCTTAAAGAAGTTTCTTAGTTTCAGGAGGTCCCATTTATTAATTGTAGGTCTCAATGTCTGTGCTACTGGTGTTATGTTCAGAAAGCAGTCTCCTGTACCAATTTTTTCGAGGATACCACCTACTTTCTCTTCTAGGAGGTTCATTGTGGCTGAATTTATGCTGAAGTCTTTGATCCATTTGGACTTAAGTTTTGTGCATGGTGATAGAAATGGATCTAACTGAAATAGTCTACAGTTATGCCAACACCATTTGCTGAAGATTCTTTTTTTCCTTTGTATAACTTTAGCTTCTTTGTCAAAAATCAGGTGCTCCTAGGTGTGTGGGTTAATATCAGGGTTCTCAATTAGATTCCATTGACCTACATGTCTATTTTTGTGCCAATACCAAGCTGTTTTCAGGATTATGGCTCTATAATAGAGCTGAAGTCAGGGATGGTGATGCCTCCAGATATTCCTTTATTGTACAGGTTTGTTTGGCTATATAAAGTTTTTTTGTTTTTTGTGTTTTTTGTTTTTCCATATAAAGTTGAGTATTGTTCATTCAAGACCTTTGAAGAATTGTGTTGGGTTTTTGATGGGAATTGCACTGAATATTTAGATTGATTCTGGCAAGATTGCCATTTTTACTATGTTGATGCTACATATCCAAGAGCATGAGAGATCGTTCCATTTTCTGGTATCTTCTTTAATTTCTTTCTTTAAAGACTCAAAGTTCTTACTATACAGGTCTATACAGGTCTTTCACATTTTTGGGTAGCATTACCCCAAGACATTTTATGTTGTTAGTTGCTATTGTAAAGGGTGATGTTTCTCTGACTTCTTTCTCAGCACAGTTATTATTTGTATATATTAGGGCTACTGATTTTGTTTTCAGTTAACCTTATATCCTGTCACTTCACTGAAGGTGTTTATCAGCTGTTGGAGTTCCCTGGTAGAGTTTCTTGGGTCATTTATATAAACTCTCATATCATCTGCAAATAGTGAAAGTTTGACTTCTTCCTTTCTGATTTGTATCCCCTTGATCTCCTTTTGTTGTCTTATTGCTCTAGCTAGAACTTCAAGTACAGAATTGAAGAGATAGGGAAAGACTGGGCAGCCTTGTCTTGTTCCTGATTTTAGAGGAATAGCTTTGAATTTCTTTCCATTTAGTTTGATGTTAGCTGTTGGTTTGCTGTATATTGCTTTTTATCATGTTTAGGCATGTTCCTGTTATTCCTGATTTCTCCAAGACTTTTATCATGAAGGGATGTTGGATTTTGTCAAAGGCTTTTTCAGCATCTAGTGAGATGATCATGTGGTTTTTCTTTTTCAGTTTTTTATATGGTGGATTGCATTGATGGAATTTCGTATGTTGAGCCATCCTTGCATCCCTGGGATGAAGCTACCTTGATCATGGTGGATGATTTCTCTGATGTGTTCTTGGATTTGATTTGTCAGTATTTTGTTTCATATTTTTGCATCAATTTTCATGAGGAATATTGGTCTGTAATTCTCTATTTTTAGTTATGTCTTTGTGTGGCTTGGTTACCAAGGTAATTTTAGCCTTGTGAAAAGAGCTTGGCAATGTACCTTCTGCTGCTATTGTGTGGAACAATTGGAGGGGTACTCGTATTAGCTCTTCTTTGAATTTCTGGTAGAATTCTGCACTGAAATCATCTGGCCCTGGGCTTTTTTTGGTTGGTAGATTTATGATGACTGCTTCTATTTCATTAGGGGTTACAGGTCTGTTTAAATTGCTTATCTGTTCTTGATTTAATTTTGGTAAGTAATATCTATCCAGAAAATTGTCCATTTCATTTAGATTTTTGAATTTTGTGGAGTACATGTTTTCAATGTATGACCTGATGATTCTCTGGATTTCCTCAGTGTCCATTGTTATGTTCCCCTTTTCATTTCTGATTTTGTTAACTTGCATGTTCTTTCTCTGCCTTTTGGTTAGTTTGGATAAAGGTTTGTCTATCTTGTTGACTTTCTCAAAGAACCAACTCTTTGTTTCATTGAGTCTTTGTACTGTTTTCCTAGTTTCTACTTTATTGTATTCAGCCCTCAGTTTGATTATTTCCTGGTGTCTACTCTTCTGGGGCGTGTTTGCTTGCATTATGTTCTGGAGCTTTGAGTTGTGCTGTTAATTCTCTAGTGTGACTATTCTCCATTTTTATGTGGGCACTTAGTGAAATGAACTTTCCTCTTAGCACTGCTTTCAAAGTGTCCCATAGGTTTGGGTATGCTGTGTCTTCATTCTCATTTAATCCTAGGAAGTCTTTAATTTCTTCTTTTATTTCTTCCTTGACCCAGGAATGGTGAAATTGCCCATTATTCAATTTCCATGTGTTTGTATGCTTTCTGCAATTTGTGTTGTTGAATTCTAACTTTAAAGCATGATGGTCTGATAAGATACAGGGGGCTATTCCATTTTTTTATATCTGTGTAGGTTTGCTACATTGCCAAGTATGTTGTCAATTTTAGAGAAGGTTCCTCTTGGCGCTGAGAAGAAAGTATATTCTTTTGTGTTTGGATGGAATGTTCTATAGATGTCTGTTAATCTAAATTGGGTTTAACTTCTGTTAGTTCTTTTGTTTCTTTGTTAAGTTTCTGTCTGGTGGTATTATCTAGTGGTGAGAGAAAGGTGTTGAAGTCTCCTAATATAAGGGTGTGAGGTTTTATGTGTAATTTGATCTTTAGTAATGTTTCTTTTACAAATGTGGGTGACTTCATATTTGGGGCATAGATGTTCAGAAATGAGACTTCATCTTGATGGACTTTTCCTGTCATGAGTATGAAGTGCCCTACTTCCTCTCTTTTGATTGATTTTAGTTTGAAGTCTAATTTGTTAGATATTAGGATTACTACACCAGCTTGTTTCTTGGGTCCATTTGATTGGAAAATCTTTTCCTAATCCGTTACTCTGAGGTAAGTCCTGTCCTTAAAGTTGGGATATGTATCTTGTATGCAGCAGAAGGATGGATTCGGTCTTTGTATCCATTCTGTTAGCCTGTATCTTTTTATAGGCAAGTTAAAACCATTGACATTGAGTGATATTAATGACCATTGATTATTGATTCTTGTTTGTTATGCATTTGTTGTTATTGGTATTATTATGTGTGGTTTTCCCCCTGTTTTTATTTTGGTGCTTGATAAAGTGGTATTATCTATTGCCTATTGTTTTTTGACGTTAGTTATCTTCATTGAGTTGGAATTTTCCTTCTAGTAATTTCTGTAGGGCTGGATTTGTGGATATGTGTTGTTTAAATCTTTTTTGTTATGGAATACCTTGTTTTCTCCATCTATAGTGATTGAAAGCTTTGCTGGATACAGTAGTCTGGGTTGGCATCCATGTTCCCTTAGCATTTGTAGAACTTCTATCCAGGATCTTCTGGCTTTCAAAGTTTCCATTGAGAAGTCGGGTATAATTTGGATAGGTCTGCCTTTATATGTTACTTGGCCTTTTTCTTTTGCTGCTCTTACTATTTTTCTTCATTCTGTAGGTTTGGTGTTTTGATTATTATGTGGTAAGGGGACTTCTTTTTGTGGTCCAATCTATTTGGTGTTCTGTAAGCTTCTTGTACTTTCATAGGCATATCCTGCTTTAGGTTGGGGAAATTTTCTTCTATGATTTTGTTGAATATGTTTTCTGTACCTTTCAGCTGAATTTCTTCACCTTCTTCTATACGTATAATTCTTAGGTTTGGTCCTTTCATGGTGTCCCATACTTCCTGGCTATTTTGTGTTAGGGACTTGTTGGATTTGAGATTTTCTTTGATCGATGATTGTATATCCTCTAATGAGCCTTCAACACCTGAGACTCTCTCTTCCATCTCTTGTATTCTATTGGTTATACTTACATCAATGGTTCCTGATTGTTTACCTAGCTTTTCTTTTTAAATTTTTTTATTAGTTCAAGTTGGGAACAAGCTTGTTTCACATGTAAGTCCCTTCTCCCTCTCCCTCCCCTCACCTCCATCCCTCCTCCTCCACTCCCGACCTACTCCCACCCCATCCACCCTTCACACCCCAGGAAGGGTAGGGCCCTCAATGGGGGCTCTGCAAAGTCCACCAAATCTTCCTGGGCTGGGTCTGGGCCCTTCCCCATGTGTCCAGGGCCAGAGTGTATCCCTTCACGTGGGATGGGCTCTCAAAGTCCCTTCTTACACCGGGGAAAAATACTAATCCACTACCAGAGGCTCCCTGGAGTGCATAGGCCTCCATATTGACATCCATGTTCAGGGGTCTGGAGCAGTCCTGTAATGGCCTCCCAGACAGTGTCTGGGGTCGATGTGCTCTGCCTTGTTCAGGCCAACTGTTTCTGTGGGTTTCTCCCACCTGGTACCAACCCGTTTAATCTAAATTCCTCCCTCACTTCAACTAAGTTCCAGATTTCAACTCATTGTATATCTGTGGATGTCTGCTCTGCTTCCCTCAGCCACTGGATGAGGGCTCTAGGATGGCATAAAGAGTAGTCATCAATCTCATTTTAGGGGAAGGGCGTTTAGGTTATCCTTTCCACGACTGCCTGGATTTTCAGATCATGTCATCCTTGTAGGTCTCTGGAAATCTCCCTAGTGCCAGATCTCTCCTCGGACCTATAGTGGCTCCCTCTCATATGGCATCTCTCATCCTGCTCTCTCTCCTCTACTCCTCCCCCAACTCAATAATTCTGCTCTTCCATTTCCTTTCTTCCACTCCTCTTCTCCTGCACTTATTGTGGCAGCTCCCTCTCCCCTACCCTCATGCTCCCAATTAGCTCAGGAGTTCATGCCACTACGCATTCCTGGGGTCGATTTATCCCTTAGAGTCCTTCATGTTTCCTAGTTTCTTTGGTGAAGAGGATTATAGACTGATAATCCTTTGCTCTATGTCTAAAATTCATATATGAATGAGTACATACCATGTTTGTCTTTTTGTGACTGGGTTACCTCACTCAGGATGGTTTCTTCTAGTTCCATCCATTTGCCTGCGAATTACAAGAATCCATTGCTTTTTTCTGCTGAGTAGTGCTCCACTGTAAAAATGTACCACATTTTCTCCATCCATTCTTCAGATGAGGGGCATCTAGGTTGCTTCCAGGTACTGGCTATTACAAACAATGCTGCTATGAACATGGTTGAACATATGTCCTTGTTGTATGAACATGCACTATTTGGGTATATACCCAAGAGAGGAATTGCTGGATCTTCAGGTAGACTGATTCCCATTTTTTCTGAGCAACCACCATACTGCTTTCCAGAGTGGTCTTACAAGTTCGCACTCCTACCAGCAATGGGGGGAGTGTTCCTTTTTCTCTACATCCTCTCCAGCATAGATTGTCTTTGGTATTTTTGATTTTAGCCATTCTGACAGGTGTGAGGTGGTATCTCAGAGTTGTTTTGACCTGCATTTCTCTGATGGCCAAGGATTTTGAGCACTTTCTTAAGTGTCTTCAAGCCATTTCAGATTCCTCTGTTAAGAATTCTCTATTAAGTTCTGCACACCACTTTTTAATATCATTGTTTGGTGGTTTGGTGGCTAGCTTGTTGAGCTCCTTGTATATTGGGAAATCAGCCCACTGTCAGATGTGAGATAGGTGAAGATCTTTTCCCATTCTGTGGGCTGTCATTTTGTCTTACTGACTGTTCCTTTGCCTTGCAGAAGCTTCTCAGTTTCAGGAGGTCCCATTTACTAATTGCAGACCTCAGTGTCTGTGATACTGAAGAAATGTTCAGGAAGCAGGCTCCTGTGATAATTTGTTCAAGGGTATCTCCCACTTTCTCTTCTAGAAGATTCAGTGTGGCTGGATTTATGGTGAGATCTTTGATGTATTTGCACTTAAGTTTTGTGCATGGTGACAGGTATGGATCTATCTGCAATCTTCTGCATGTCCGAATCCAGTTGTGCCAGCACCATTTGTTGAAGATCCTACCTTTTTTCCATTGTATAGATTTAGCATCTTTGTTAAAAATAAGGTGTTCATGGGTGTGTGGGTTAATATTCGGTTTTCAATATAATTCCATTGGTCTGTCTATTTTGGGGCCAATACCAAGCTATTTTCAGAACTATGGCTCTATAATAGAGCTTGAAGTCAGGGATGGTGATGCCTACAGAAGATCCTTTATTGTTCAGAGTTGTTTTGGCTATCCTGGGTTTTTTATTTTTCCATATAAAGTTGAGTATTGTTCTTCCAATGTCTATGAAAAACTGTGTTGGGATTTTGATAGGGATTGCGTTGAATCTGTAGATTGCTTTTGGCAAGATTGACATTTTTACCATGTTGATTCTACCTATCCAAGAGCATGGGAGATCTTTCTGTTTTCTGGTATCTTCTTTAATTTCTCTCTTTAAAGTCTCAAAGTTCTTATTGTACAGGTCTTTCACTTTTTTGGTTAGTGTTACACCAAGATATATTATGTTGCTTGTGGATATTGTGAAAGGTGATGTTTCCCTGATTTCTTTCTCATTGGTTTTATCATCTGTATATAGTAGGGCTACTGATTTATTTGAGTTAATTTTGTATCCTGCTACCTTGCTGAAGGTGTTTATCAGCTGTAGTTCTCTGGCAGAGTTTTTCAGATCACTAATGTAGACTATCATAGCATCTGCAAATAGTGAAAGTTTGACTTCTTCCTTTCCAATTTGTATCCCTTTGATCCCCTTTTCTTGTCTTATTGCTCTATCTAGAACTTCAAGTACAATATTGAAGAGATATGGAGAGAGTGGACAGCCTTGTCTTGTTCCTGATTTTAGAGGAAATGCTTTGAGTTTCTCTCCATTTAGTTTGATGTTGGCTATTGGTTTGGTGTATATTGCATTTATCATGTTTAGATATGTTCCTGTTATTCCTGTTCTCTCCAAGATCTTTATCATGAAGGGATGTTGGATTTTGTCAAAGGCTTTTTCAGTGTCTAGTGAGATGATCATGTGGTTTTTCTTTTTCAGTTTGTTTATATGGTGGATTACATTGATGGATTTTCATATGTTGAACCATCCTTGTATCCCTGGGATGAAGCCTACTTGATCATGGTGGATGATTTTTCTAATATGTTCTTGGATTCCATTCGCCAATATTTTATTGAGTATTTTAGCATCGATGTTCATGAGGGATATTGGTCTGTAATTCTCTTTCTTAGTCATATCTTTGTGTGGCTTGGGTATCAAAGTGATTGTAGCCTCGTAGAAAGAGTTTGGCAATGTCCCATCTGCTTCTATTGTGTGGAACAGTTTGAGGAGTACAGGAATTAGTTCTTGTTTAGATTTCTGGTGGAATTCTGAAGTGAAGCCATCTGGCCCTGGGCTTTTTTTGGTTGGGAGGCTTTTTATGACTGCTTCTATTTCATTAGGGTTTATAGGTCGATTTAAACTGCTTATCTGATCTTGGTTTAATTTTGGTAAGTGATATCTATCCAGAAAACTGTCCATTTCCTTTAGATTTTCCAATTTTGTGGAGTACAGGTTTTCAAAGTATGACTTGAAGATTCTCTGGATTTCCTCAGTGTCCATTGTCATATCCCCCTTTTCATTTCTGATTTTGTTAATTAGCATGCTCTCTCTCTCTCTCTGCCTTTTGATTAGTTTGGCTAGAAGTTTGTCTATCTTGTTGATCTTCTCAAAGAACCAATTCTTTGTTTCATTGATTCTTTGTAATGTTTTCCTAGTTTCTACTTTGTTGATTTCAGCTCTCAGGTTGATTATTTCCTCGTGCCTACTCCTCCTTGGTGAGTTTGTTTCTTTTTGCTCTAAAGCTTTCAGTTGTTCTGTCAATTCTCTAATGTGACTTTCCTCCAGTTTCTTCATGTGGGAACTTAGTGCTATGAACTTCCTCTTAGCACTGCTTTCAGAGTGTCCCATAAGTTTTGGTATGTTGTGTCTACATTCTCATTAAATTCTAGGAAGTCTTTAATTTCTATTTTAATTTCTTCCTCAACCTAGGAATGGTGCAATTGGGTATTATTCAATTTCCACGAATAAGTAGGTTTTCTGCAATTCGTATTGCTGTTGAATTCTAGCTTTAAAGCATGGTGGTCTGAAAAGATACAGGGGGTTATTTCATTTCTTTTGTAACTATGGAAGTTTGCTTTGCTGCCATCTATGTGGTCAATTTTTGAGAAGGTTCCATGTGGCACTGAGAAGAAGGTATATTCTTTTGTGATTGGATGGTATGTTCTATAGACATCTGTTAAACTTAGTGGGGTTATAACTTCTATCTGATCCTTTGTTTCTTTGTTAAGTTTCTGTCTGGTGGTCCTGTCTAGTAGTGTAAGAGGGGAGTCTCCTACTATAAGTGTGTGTGGTTTTATGTGTGGTTTGAGCTTTAGTAATGTTTCTTTTACGTATGTGGGTGCCTTCGTATTTGGGGCATAGATGTTCAGGATTGAGACATCATCTTGATGGACTTTTCCTGTGATGAGTATGAAATGCCCTTCTTCATCTCTTTTGATTGATTTTAGTTTGAAGTCTAATTTGTTAGATATTAGGATTACTACACCAGGTTGTTTCTTGGGCCCATTTGATTGGAAAATCTTTTTCCATCCTTTTAGTGTGAGGTAACACCTGTCTTTGAAATTGAGGTGTGTTTCTTGTAAACAGCAGAAGGATGGATTCTGTTCGTATTCATTCTGTCAGCCTATATCTTTTTATGGGTAAGTTAAGACCATTGACATTTAGGGATATTAATGTCCATTGTTCATTGGTTCTTCTCTGTTTTGGATTTATTGTTGGTGGTGTCAATGTGTGTGGATTTTGCCCTTCTGTTTCTTTTTTTGTGTTTGGTAAAATTAGATTATGTATTGCCTGTGTTTTTGTGAGTGTAGTTATGTTAGTTGGGTTGGAGTTTTCCTTCCAGAACCTTCTGTAGTGCTGGATTTGTGGGTATGCATTGTTTAAATCTGTTTTTGTCATGGAATATCTTGTTTTCTTCATCTATAGTGATTGAAAGTTTTGCTGGGTACAGTAGTCTGGGTAGACTTCCATGCTCCCTTAGTGCTTGTAGGGTATCTATCCAAGACCTTCTGGCTTTCAGAGTTTCCATTGAGAAGTTGGGTGTGATTCTGATTGGTTTGCCTTTATATGTTACTTGGGCTTTTTCCTTTGCTGCTCCTAATATTTTCTCTTTATTCTGTAGATTTGGTGTTTTGATTATTATGTGCCAGGGGGACTTCTTTTTGTGGTCCAGTCTGTTGGTGTTCTGTAAGTTTCTTGTAGTTTCATAGGCATATCCTTCTGTAGGTTGGGGAAGTTTTCTTCTATGATTTTGTTGAATATGTTTTCTGTACCTTTGAGCAGTGTTTCTTCACCTTCTATACCTATTATTCTTAGGTTTGGTCTTTTCATGGTGTCCCATATTTCCTGAATATTTTGTGTTGGGGATTTGTTGGACTTGAGGTTTTCTTTGTCGATGAATGTATATACTTCAGCGAGTCTTCAATAACTGAGATTCTCTCTTCCATTGCTTGAATTCTATTAGTTATACTCACATCTTTATTTCCTGGTCGTTTATCCAGTGTTTCCATTTCCAGCATTGCCTCATTTTGTGTTTTCTTTATTGTGTCTATTTCAGCTTTCATGCTTGAACTCTTTCAAGAGCTTCCTTCACTTTTTTGGTGGTTTTTTCTTGGGTTCTTTAGATTCTTTAAGAGATTTGTTTATTTCTTGAATTTTTTAGTTTGTCTTTTCCTCCATTTTGTGTAATGTTTTGCTTGCTTTTTCTTCTATTTCTTTAAGGGATTTTCTTGTTTCCTCTTTAAAGGTCTCTATCATCTTGCCGAGATTATTTTTGAGGTCCATCTCTTCTTCATCTTTTGTGTCAAGCTTTTCAGATCTTGCTGGTTCTGTTGGTGTTATATTGTTCTTTCTGTTGTTGAGTGAGTTCTTATTCTGTCTTCTTCCCATATCTTCTTCCAGTGGGTTCAGGTGGTGTCTCTCTATCTCCTCTGGTGACCCAGTTGTGTGTGGGGGCCAGGGATTCAATGTCCGCAGCTCTGGATGGTCTTGCCTCTCCTGGTAGTCTCCCCACTTTGAAAGAGTTAGGCCACAGTAGGGTCAGGTTGGCAGAAAGGGAAGGAAGAGTGGGGTGTTTCCAGACTAAGTGAGCTCTTTCCTGCTTGGGCAGGTCTACTCCCAGGGGGCACAGGCCCAGTGAGATTGGGGTGAATGGGGTTTGGCCAGGAGTTGGGCAAGAGCAGAGGGTCACTCACCTCATTATGGATCAGGTCGGCAGAACGGGATGGAAGAGTGGGGTGTTTCTTACCCAGCTTTTCTACTTAGAGCATCCCCTTATTCTGTGTTTTGTTTATTGTTTCTAATTCTGCTTTCAAACTGTGAACTGTTTGAATTGTTTCCTTCACTTGCTTGGTTGTTTTTTTTTTTTTTTTCTTGGATTTCCTTAGATTCTTTAAGAGATTTTTTTTTTTATTTCTTGAATTTTTGGTTTGTCTTTTCCTCCATTTCATGTTATTTTTTGCTTGTTTTTCTCCTATTTCTTTGAGGGATTGTCTTGTTTCCTCTTTAATGGTCTTTGTCATCTTTATAAGATAATTTTTAAGGTCCATCTCTTCATCCTCTGTGTTGGGCTTTTCAGTTCTTGGTGTGGAGTCCCTAGATTCTGGTGGAGTCATATTGGTCTTTCTGTTGAGTGTATTATTATGTCATCTTCTCATCCCTCCTTACAGTGGGTGCAGGTGGCATCTCTCTCCCTCTCTTCTCAGGCCGCATTCGGCAGGTGGAGGGCTGCTGTCCTCTTTTCTTGCCCTGACTCAACCTTCCTGTTCCCTTTGTTCTCCTCTCCCCTCCTCCTCTCCCCTTCTCTTTCTCCTAGCTCCCTCCCTCCCCCCATGCTTCCAATTTTCTCAGGAGATCTAGTCCCTTTTCCCTTCTCTGGGGGACCATGTATGTCTCTCTTAGTTTCCTCCTTGTTTCTTAGCTTTTCTGGAGGTATTGATTGTAGGCTGTTAATTCTTTGCTATGTTCTCTACTTTCGGTAACATATATGGAGTATAAATTAAAGAACACAATAGTAATGCTATCAAAAGCAGAGAGACTCATCCATTCACAATGTTTATTTAGGCCATATAATGTTCCTGCCTACTTTACCAGGCTGCCTTTTAACGTCCATTTTTTTTTTGCCCAATAGGAGAGGTCTGTGTACCAAATATCTTAATTTCTGTTGTGACAGTGTCTAGAAGGATTTTTTGGAATAGTGTTTTGAAGTGAAAATGCATCATTGAGTGTGCAGAATAAAGCTCTCTCTTTGAATGATGATAGCAGTGTGCCAGGAATTTGGTATGCTTTATTTCATGTAATCTGGATAGTTTTAACTTAAGGTCAATCATTCTTGTTTTATAGGTTAAGAAAAGTTAAGTGAGGTTTAAGCAAACTGTCCTATACACTTAACGTGTAGTCAAAACAATGGCTCCAACTCAGGACTTCCTTACTCTTATTACTAT
Organism: Cricetulus griseus; assembly: GCF_003668045.3. Taxonomy (NCBI): domain Eukaryota; kingdom Metazoa; phylum Chordata; class Mammalia; order Rodentia; family Cricetidae; genus Cricetulus; species Cricetulus griseus. Next base: position 59,137,953 of record NC_048604.1, read on the forward strand.
GTTACATTTCCTTCTTTAACCAAAACATATCCAGAGAAAGTTTACATACACAGAGAGTATAAAAGTAAAATAAACTGATAGTAGCATTTTGAATAAGAAAAATCCCCATACATGTATATGTTTGAATATTTGGTTCAAAGTTGGTAGAACTATTTGGGAATGGTTGGGAATTGTGACCTTCTTGGATGAATTGTGTCACTGAGGATAGGCTCTGAGGTTTCCAAACCCTATGCCATCCCCAGTTAGCTTTCTCTGCCTTGTGATTTGCCTCAGGATGTGTGCTCTTAGCTACTTCTATGGAACCATGCTTGTCTATTGTCATGCTCCCTGCCATGATCGTCATGGACTGTAACTCTCTGAAACTGTAAGCCCCAAATAAACTCTTTCTTTAATAAGTTCCTTGATTGTGATGTCTTATCACAGCTGTAGAACATTAACTAAGAAACTAGTTATTATATGCACCACATGTATCATTAAATTTTATTCTTGCCATAAGCCTATGAGGGTATGGTGGCTGATGCTTAATATCTCAGTACTTAGAAAAGTGATGGAGGAATATTGCCATGATTTTAAGATCAAAATGGACTAGACAGTAAGATAGATAAGAAAAATGTCAAGCAGAGAGAATATGCTACAATGTTTCCCCATCCCTCTTCTCTCTCTCTCCCTTCCCCCTCTCTATCTCTCTCCCCCTCCTTCTTTCTCTCCAAACACCCACACACACCCACACATAGTAGGTGATCGCACAATGATAAGCAGACTTTGTTAGTCTGTTTTTTCTATAAAACACATGCATATGAAATTTTGCATATGCATATATTGCTGTGGCCTCCCCCTGTTCACACATCTTCAGGCTTTCCCCAGAATATGACAACTAATTAAGAAACCATTCAAAGTGTACCAGGTTATGTGTATAGGCTATAATAAGTACCCATTTTTACATAAGGACTTTGAGTACCAGCAGACATCAGCATCCATGAAGAAGTTGTCCTGGGACTAATCCTACATGGATATCAAGGGATAGATGAATAAATAAAGTATTGTGATAAATAACTTACACATATTCTATTGAACCATCACAACAACAATCAAATGTGGCACTTTTATTAATTCTGCTCTACAGTTGGGCAAACTGTGGTTGAAGAATATTAAATAACATGTCAAAGGTTGTATTCTGGCTTGCTTTCTGTTGCTAGGTATATACCTTGATTAAAACTAACTTGGGTATCTATGGTAGACAGAATGAGTATGTCTCCCATGGGGTCATATATTTGAGTGCTCACTCTCCAGGAATTGTCACTATTTGAAGAAATTAGAAGGATTAGCAGGTGTGCCTTTGTTGTCAGAATTGTGTCATAGGGGAGGGGCTTTGAGTTTTCAAAAGGCCTATGCTAGCTAGGCCTAGGGTCTCTCTCTCTCTCTCTCTCTCTCTCTCTCTCTCTCTCTCTCTCTCTCTCTTACTCTCTCTCCCTCTCTGCCTACAGATCAGGATGTAGATCTCAGCTACTCCTCTAGTGCCTTTCTGCATGCTACCATGCTTCCCGTTTTGATAATAATAGACTAAATATCTGAAACTATTTGGAAGCCTGCAATTAAATGCTTTCTCTCATAAGAGTCACTATGGTTATGGTGTCTCTTCACTGTAATAGAACATTGACAAAAACAGGAAGAGAAGGTTTATATGAAGGTTACAGTCTATTACTGAGTAAAGTAAGTCTGGAACTCAGGCAGGTTCTTGAAGAAGAAAGAAACATCTGCTTAATGTAAAAAAACATTTGCTTTTCCTAGTGTGATCATCTGACTTTTACAAACCAGGGCAATGTGCATAGAATTGTATTGTCTGCAGTGGTCTGGGCCATAGTACATCAATCAGCAATCAAGAAAGCACCACAGGGACTTAGCCACATGTCAATCTGATGGAGCCATTTCTTCACATAAGGTTACTCTTCCCAGGAGTGTCAAACTGAAACCAAAGATTAGCCACCACAAATTATATCACCAGTAAATGGTACAGTTAGAAATAAGTCTCTGTCATTTTTATTACAAAATCATGAATAAAATCAAAGGCAGTATGAATGGTAGTGTTGACTAAGTGAATAGACTAAGACTATATGAGATAAAAATCTTTCTTCTGTTCTTACTAGCTGTGTGATCATGAGAATTCTGTTTACCATCTCTGAGCCTTTTCTATGAAATGAAGATGATGGTAGATTTTAACAGGTTGACATAGGTAAATGCCTGAGAATAATGCCTGGCAATTGTATGTGTGCTGCATTATAGTACATTATGCTGAAAGCTGATATGCCAGACACAAAGGAACATCCCACATATTGTCACTCATATATGAAAGATAATACTGATTTCATAGAAATAAAGTATTATAGCTATCATTAGTATGAAAACAGTAAGAGGGATGATAATAGGTACCAAAGTTGCATATAAGTTATAATGCTCTATAATTCAATAGGCTAATTGCAATTTATATCACTTAATATATATCACCAATATGACTGCCCAAACATGAGGTAAACAAGGATAGCACAAATGTACATGCTAAAGTAAATGGGAAAGGCCCATGGAGCCTCAACCTCACAAAAATTACAGGTAATTAAAGAATGCTGAGAGCAAGGGAAGTATGTTTCCCCAGTGAAGAGCAAACCAATTAGTTATCCAATACCAAATGGAGGGATACTATTGCAGCACAGATACAGCAAGGAGGGCCTAGGGCCTCCCTCAAACGATATGACAGACTTTGAAGGTCCCTGGTGGAGGGCCTCACTATCCCTGGGGAGGATTTGGGGGATGGGTTGGGGGTGCTTGGTGGAGAACATGGGCGATGGGATGGCAAGGGAATGGAGGGGATGAATATGTAAATATGAGTAGTAATTAAAGAATTTAAATAAAAATACATGGAAAAAAGATAAATTAAAGATTACAAAGTGGGTTAATAGTAGATCAGTAAAAACAAGTATTTGATCACATAAATGTTCATATTGAAAATCATGTAGTGACTCAAATGTCTTTGTATTTTACACTGCTGTAAATCTTTGCCAATATTGGGACAACTTAATATATCAAAATATACACAATATTTAAAGATATCTTTGTGATTATGTATAAACTAACTTAGGCTTAAGAATGTGACAGACTTTGATAATCCCCCATGGAAGGCCTCATCTTCCCTGGGGGAATGGATTTGGGGGGGGGGGCTTGGGAAGACAGGAGGGAGAGGGAACTGGGATTGATTTGTAAATAAGATTGTTTCTAAATTAAATACAAATTTATAAAAATGAATTAAATAGGGAAATTAGAAGCTTTACAGTTCATGAAAATAATGAATGTTTAAGGAAATGTGGATGTTGATTATTATGATATGATCACTACACATTGCACACGAGTATGGAATTCTTTTAATGAAATCCACAATTTACACAATTATCGTGTGCCAATTAGAAAATCAACTTTGAAATCTTGGAAGATGGTTCAATCAATAAACTACTGGCTTTGCAAGTATAAGGGTCCGATTTCCAATCCCCAGATCTCATGTAAAACCAGATGTGACATACATCTGTAACCTCAGAAATGGGGCAGGGTGCATGTGAATCCAAAGGATTCACTGGACAGCCAGTCTAGACAAAATGGTGGGCTCCAAGTTCAGAGAGAGACCCTGCCACAGAAACAATGTGAACACGATGGAAGAAAACACTGGACGTCAACCTCACAGGCAAGTGAATCCACATTCACATTCACTCATACATATGCCACACCCAATATTTAAAAACAAAGCAATAAAAATAAATATAAATTTACAAAGGAAACTGAAACAAAAATGTTCAAATAAAAATGAAAACATTGAATGAAACAACAAATAGAGTTTTATAACCGCATATTGCAACATATTCTTCTACCAAAAATAATTCAATTCAAAAGAAAAATGCTTAATAGATTAAAAAATAAGGCAGTAAAAGCAACCATGTCTTATTCTTACAAAACACTCTGAGAGTTTGATGATCTGTAATTCCTTCACTTCTTCATCACACAACAATCTGAGAAGCAAGTGAGTATATATTTTTAAGAAGCTGTAAAGAAAAAACTGAACAATTTGAAAATGAAGTTAATCCAACATGTGTCAATTCATTTAAAAATCAAGAAACCAACTTGGAATTTATGTTACAAAGTTTACCAGAGAGAAGTGGTTACCCATCCTTAATTCTATCCATAATTATAACCTGTCACTTGTGAGACTTATAAGTTAATAGCTTTTGGCAGTCACTGTTAACCTGTATAGGACAAGCAAGAAGAGTCAGAAGTTGTTATATCCAATAGTGTTAAATACTGATGAAAGGGCATTATCACAAATTATAAATGTGAATTGCTTCTGAAATTTCTCATTCATCTGGTCAAATCTAAAAGTAACCACATTTACTCTGGATTATGTATATTAGGGGATAGTCTAATTTTATTCTATGCTCCCCTCTAAAGAAAAATCCACTAAAAACATCTTTGAGCCCCTTAAAAACTCTAAGGATTTTAGATGAATTTAATGTATAGGTTTCTGCCATATTAAAATGCCATTTGATCCTAACTCCAGCCCTTAGTTTTAGCCACCAGCTAACCCAACACAAATATCATGTAAACAAATTCATTATCGTCTGAGGATGGAGGAACATGAATTTGAAATTTTTGTTAGAAAGATTTTAGTTCTTATAGTTTAAAAAGCAGCATTTGGCTTTTGACACTAATAGCCTTTGTTTCAGGACAAATGATCTTTTGATAAATCATTGGGCTGTGTTCAGGTTTGGGGAAACACTGCTCACAGATCAGAGCACATTTCAATTGAAATAAAACAGGGCAGCACACAACATAATTACTGCATGGTTAATCTAGATCAATTCCCATGTCCAAGCAGCATGGTCAGTGCTTGCAGCAGAGTTGAGATATATTTATAATTTATGTAGATCCATGCAAATGAGTGTGTGACAGTTGTGCCAAGCATATCAAATGAAATGCTTCAAAGGTTAGAATGAGCTTTGAGAGAGCATCTAGCTCACCTTCTAGGTCTTGCTGGGATTATAGCAAAATTATCTCACAAAGCTAAAGAGATTTTTTTAAATCTCTAAAGAGAAGCACCAGACACTTGGTGAAATGTTCCAACCTCATTTCTTATGCAAATGACTCAGACCTAATGGAGACAAGGTTACCATAGTAAATAATTTCCATTTCCATCACTTTTTGAAGTGAATAAGACAACAAATCCACCAATAAGAGTTGTCCAGCTGTTAACCATATGCATATTTAATGTGTAAAACTTTCTAAAAGACAGAGCAATCTACAGCAATCATCAGGGTTATGTGGAAATTGTCAACATTTAATGTTTAATAATGTAGCCTTTGTCTCAAGAAATGGTCTTGTTTTTCTAATTGCAATTGAATTTTTATTTATTCTTGCAACACAATACAGATCTCCCTAAAAAGATATATGTCTTATCAACTCAAATCTCAATGAATTGAGATTCATTAAGAGGAGTTAGAAAGACATTTCTCTTAATGCATTTACAAATATTAACATCTACTGTAACATCTCTAAAGAAAGGGGTTTACTCCAGAAGAACACAGCCAAGGCCACTGCTGATGCATGATTTAGATTCACCATTGTGTATACAAATGGCATTAATATTCTTTGCCTTTCTATGGCTCTGGGGAAGTGGCCAACTTCTTCATTGATTATGTTTCCTCTAAGAAATGCAGTTTCTTAACCTCAACATTACCATAACAGTTTTTTGTGTATTTAGATCCTAGGTACTATTTAACAAGATTTCCTTCCTCAAATTTTGTCTTTACTAGGTAGAGCATTCAAATGTACCCTTAAACTGGCAGACAGGTATTGTCTTGATGTGAGATGTCCTTGTGTACACTGAATATGTATTATTTTATTGATTGATGGATAAAACTGCTTTGGCCTATGGCAAGGCAAGTTAAAGGAAGGACAGTAAATTCAAACAGAGATAAAGGGAAAAAAGTAGATGGAGTCTGGGAGATGCCAGCCAGCCACCAAGGAAGCAGAACATATACAAAATGAAGTAACATGCCACAAAACAAATGGCAAAGCACAGATAAGGACTATAAGTTAATTTAAATGTAAGAATAAGTTAATAATAAGCCTGAGTCATCAGCAAAACAATTATAATTCATATTAAGCCTCTTGAGTGATTATTTTATAAGCAGCTGCAGGACTGAGCAGGACACAGCAGACATGTTTGATTAATCCAGGACACATTAGCTCCTCATTTGGCATGGGATCTTCATAGCATCATCTGTTGCATCAAACTAGTTCATCTCTTCCATCAAGATCATAAATTTCAAGGCCTAAAAACTGAAGTAGAGACAAAAAAGAAAGCACAATCTGAGGGAATGCTGGAAATAGAAAAGTTGGGTAAACAATCAGGAACTACAGATGCAATCATAAACAACAGAATACAAGAGATGGAAGAGAGAATCTCAGGAGTTGAAGATACACTAAGAGAAATAGATTCGTTGACGAAAGAAAATCTTGATTTCAACAAATTCCTAACACAAAATATCCAAGAAATATGGGACACCGTGAAAAGGCCAAATCTAAGAATAATAGGTATAGAAGAAGGGGAAGAAATCCAACTCAAAGTTGCAGAAAACATATTCAACAAATCATAGAAGAAAAATTTCCTAATCTAAAGAAAGATATGCCAATAAAATACAAGAAGCTTACAAAACATCAAAGAGTGGACCAAAAAAGTCCCCTCGACAAATAATAAAACCCCAAACATACAGAATAAAGAAAGAATATTAAGAGCAGCAAAGGGAAACGACCAAGTAACATGTAAAGGGAAACCTATCAGAATTACACCTGACTTCTCCATGGAAACTCTGAAAGCCAGAAGGTCCTGGATAGATATTCTACCTACACTAAGAGATCATGGATGCCAGCCCAGACTACTATATCCAGCAAAGCTTTCAATCAATATAGAAGGAGAAAACAAGATATTCCATGACAAAACCAGATTTCAACAATACATATCCAGCAATCCAGCGCTACAGAAAGTTATAGAAGGAAAACTCCAACCCAAGGAAGTTAACTACTCTAACGATAAATCTTTATGCCAGCCACCCAAGTTCTGCCTGCCACCACATTAAGGTCCCAAGTGACACACAGAGACTTATATTAGGTACAATGCTGCTGGTCAATGACTAGGGTTTCTCACTTGCTAGCTCAGTCTTAATTATCAACCATAATTACTAATCTATATATTTTATAAAAACTTAACTGATCGAGGATGCCAGTAGGATGCTTCCTCTCTTGTCAGGCTCACATGGTGGCTCATGAGAAGAGAGGAGGAGCAACTTCTTGCTTGTCCCTGCTTATATTCTGAGTCTGCTTGCTATGTCACTTCCTGCCTGTATCACAAGACCTCTCTTTCCTACATTCTCCTCGACTCCTAGTCCCACCTATCTTCCTCCCCTATTGGCCAACAGTGCCTTAATCAATAACCAATAACATAAACATATACACAGAAGGACCTCCCCCATCAAACTACAACCAGAAAACCATAAACAATAAATAATCCCACTTCACCAACAGCCAAAAAAAATGGGGTAGAAATCCACGCAAAATTCCACCACCACCACCAAATCCAAACAAAGAAGAATGAAAATCAATGGTCATTAATATCTCTTAATATTAATGGTCTTAACTCGCCTATAAAAAGACACAGACTAGCAGAATGGATATGAAGACAGAATCCACCCTTCTGCTACATACAAGAAACACACCTCAACTTCAAAGACAGACATTACCTCAGAGTAAAGGGTTGGGAAAAGATTTTCCAATCAAATGGATCCAAGAAACAAGCAGGGGTAGCAACCCTAATATCTAATAAATTAGACTTCAAACTAAAATCAATCAAAAGAGATGAACTCATATTCATATTCATCACAGGAGAAATCCATCAAGATGAAGTCTCAATTATGAACATCTATGCTCCAAATACAAAGGTATCCATATTCGTAAAATAAGCATTACTAAAACTCAAATCACATATAAAACATCACACACTTATAGTGGGAGACTTCAACACCCCACTCTCATGACTAGACAGGACCACCAGACAGAAACTTAGGAAAGAAACAGAAGAACTAATAGAAGTTATGACCCAGTTGGGTTTAACAGACATGTATAGAACATTCCTTCCAAACACAAAAGAATATACCTTCTCAGTGCCTCTTGGAACCTTCTCTAAAATCAACCACATACTTGGCAACATAGCAAACCTCAATAGATACAAAAAAATTGGAATAACCACCTGTATCTTATCAGACCACCATGTTTTAAAGGTAGAATTCAATAACAATACAAATTGCAGGAAACCCTGCAAACTCATGGAAATTAAACAATGCTCAATTGCACCATTAATGAGTGAAGGAAGAAATATAGAAATTAAAGACTTCCTGGAATTCAATAAGAATGAAAACAAAACATACCCAAATTTATGGGACACTTTGAAAAGCAGTACTAAGAAGAAAATTCATAGCACTAAATACCCACATTAAGAAACTGGACAATAGTCACACTAGAGAATTAACAGCACAACTGAAAGCTCTACAACAAAAGGAAGCAAACTTGCCCTGGAGGAGTAGACACCAGTAAATAATCAAAATGAGGGCCGAAATCAATGAAATAGAAACTAGGAAAACATTACAAAGACTCAATGAAAAAAAGAGTTGGTTCTTTGAGAAAGTCAACAAGATAGACAAACCGTTATCCAAACTAACCAAAAGGCAGAGAAAGAACATGCAAGTTAACAAAATCAGAAATGAAAAGTGTCGGTCATAACAACGAACATGGAAGAAATCCAGAGAATTTTTAGGTCATACTTTGAAAGCCTGTACTCCCCAAAATACAAAATGTAAAGGAAATGAACAATTTTCTGGATAGATATCACTTACCAAAATTAAATCAAGAAGAGATAAGCAGTTTAAATAGACCCATAATCCCTAATGAAGTCTCCCAAACAACAAAAAAAAATGCCTAGGGCCAGATAGTTTCAGTGAAAAATTCTTCCAGAAATTCGAAGGTCAAATACCAATACTCCTCAAAGTGCTCCACACAATAGAAGCAGAAGATTCATTGCCAAACTTTCTTTATGAGGCTACAATTACCTTGGTACCCAATTCACACAAAGACACAACTAAGAATGAGAACTGTAGACCAATATCCCTCATAAACATTGATGCAAAAATACTCAAAAAAGACTGGCAAATCAAATCCAAGAACACATCAGAGAAATCATCCACCATGATAAAGTAGGATGCTGAAAAAGCCTTTGACAAAATCCAACACCCCTTCATGATAAAGGTCTTGGAGAGCTCAGGGATAACAGGAGCACACCTAAACATAATAAAACCAATATTCAGTGAACCAACAGACAACATCAAACTAAATAGAGAGAAACTCAATGTGATTCCTCTAAAATCATGAACAACAAAAGGCTGTCCACCCTCTCCATATCTCTTCAATATTGTACTTGAAGTTCTGTCTAGAGCAATAAGACAACAAAAGGAGATCAAGAGAACACAAAATGGAAGGGAAGAAGTCAAACTTTTACTATTTTCAGATGATAGGATAGTTTACATAAATGACCCGAAAAACTCTACCAGGGAACTGCTATAGCTGATAAACACCTTCAGCAAAGTGACAAGATACAAGATTAACTAAAAAAAAATCAGTAGCCTTACTATATATAAACAATAAATGGGCTGAGAAAGAAATTAGAGAAACATCACCCTTTACAATAGCCACAAACAACATAAAATATCTTGGGGTAACAATAATCAAACAAATGAAAGACCTATATCACAAGAAATTTGAGTCTTGAAAGAAAGAAATTAAAGAAGATACCAGAAAATGGAAAGAACTCCCACACTCTTGGATAGGTAGGATCAACATAGTAAAAATGGCAATCTTGCCAAAAGCAATCTTCAGATTCAATGGAATTCCCATCAAAATATCAGAACAATTCTTCACAGACCTTGAAAGAATAATACTCAACTTTATATGGAAAAACAAAAGACTTGGGATAGCCAAAACAACCCTGTATAAAGGAAATTCAGGAGGCATCACCATCCCTGACTTCCAGCTCTATTATAGAGCTATGGTCCTGAAAACAGCTTGATATTGGCATAAAAATAGATAGGTACATCAACGGAATCGAATTGAAAACCTTGATATTAACCCACATACTAGGAACACCTGATTTTTGACAAAGAAGCTGAACTTATACAATGGAATAAAGAAAGCACCTTCAACAAATGGTGCTGGCATAACTGGATGCTGGCATGTAGAAGACTGCATATAGATCCATGTCTATCACCATGCACAAAACTTAAGTCCAAATGTATCAAGGACCTCAACATAAATCCAGCCACACTGAACCTCTTAGAAGAGAAAGAGGGATGCACCCTTGAATGAATTGGTACAGGAGACCACTTCCTGAACATAACCTAGTAGCACAGACACTGAGATGGACAATTAATAAATGGGACCTCCTGAAACTGAGAAAATTCTGTAAGGCAAAGGACACAGTCAGCAAGACAAAGTGGCAGCCCACAGAATGGGAAAAGATATTTACCAACTCCACATCTGACAGAGGGCTGATTTCCAAAATATACAAAGAACCCAAGAAGCTAGTCACCAAATCACCAAATAATCCATTTTAAAGTGGGGTACAGAACTAAAGAGAGAAATCTCAATAAAGGAATCTAAAATGGCTTGCAGACACTTAAGAAAGTGTGCAACATCTTTAGTCATCAGGGAAATGCAAATCAAAACAACTCTGAGATACCATCTTACTCCTGTCAGAATGGCTAAAATCAAAAACACCAATGACAGTTTATGCTGGAGAGGATGTAGAGAAAGGGGAATGCTTCTACTTTGCTGGTGGGAGTGCCAACTCAAACAGCCACTTTGGAAATCAGTATGGTGGTTCTTCCGGAAAATGGGAACCAGTCTACCTCAAGATGCAGCAATTCCACTCTTAGGCATACACCCAAAGGATGCACAATCATACCACAAGGAAATCTGTTCAACTACATTCATAGCAGCATTATTTGTAATAGCCAGAGGCTGGAAGCAACCCAGATGCCCAACAACCAAAGTATGGATACAGAAAATGTGGTACATTGACACAATGGAGTACTACTCAGCAGAAAAAGGCAAATGGATGGAACTAGAAGAAATAGTTATTCTAAGAGGAAATATTAGAAAGTATACAGTCTTAAAGTTTAAAAGGAGAACATATTTGAAAAATATAATTAATGCATCTATAAAGATGCAACTTGCTTATTTAACACAAACCAAGTTGGATTACATTACAAAATAAAATATAACATGATGTGATATAGATTATATAATCCGCAGTCCATGAACTCACTGGGGTAATGAAAGGATAATGAGGTAGAGTTCATATGTGGAGCTCCACACAAATTTGTGTAAGACCATGTTTCAATAAAAAGAACACCATCACATAATACACACACACACATTTAATCCCAGGAATTTAGAGGTATAAAAGGTAGAGTCAATCAGTCTGAGAATTAGTCTCTAGCCACTCTGAAGAGAACACAGCAGCTTCAATTAATCTGAGGATCAGTGAAGCTGGGAGCAATTTGAGGATCACCCCTTTGGTCTGAACTGATGTAGAGGTAAGAGATAGTGACTGGCTGCTTTGGTATTTTGATCTCCAGTGTCTTTAATAAATAATAAACAATATATTGCCACAGTCCAAGCATCAGCCTGGCTTGTTTAGGGATCTCCAGGATAATGAACAGTCTAAAAGATCACTATTTCACACAATATGGAGTAACTAAGAGTAGAGCATATCTCAGAAACACTGCCTCCCTCTGGATCCCTAATTTTATTAATATGAGTGTTCTCTTTCTTTAGATTTGTTTTGCTAAGATTTTCTCCATCTTTTCAAAGAAACAACTTTGTTTCATTGATTTTTTCTTTCATTTCCTTTTCATTGATTTGTGCCTTGATTTTAATGACAATTTTTCATCTATCAATTTTGAGTTTGGCTTGTACTTATTGTACAAAGCCTCAAGATGTATCGAGTTATTTAATTGACATTTATCTGATTTTGTAATGTAGTCATTTAGAGTTATAACCTTACCTCTTAGTATAGCTTTTATCATGTCCAGTAGGTTATGATATGTTATGTTTTCATTTTCTTTCTTTTCTAGGGAGTGTGTTGATTTTCTAAATGACCCATCTAACATTGAAGAGTATATTTTGTTTCATCTCCATATTTTTATGTTTGTTCCTTAGTTTCTTTTGCTACTGATTTGCATTTTATTCCATTTTGTTAATGTATTTGTTAAGTACTGTTTTCTGACTTAATACTGATAAATTTTAGAGTAAGGTCCATAAAATTATGATGATGGTGTATGGCACTTTTCACCTGGGCATTAACAAGATGCCATCTTGGATTTTTTTCTGTACCCATAGCAACTAGAACACATGAATACAATGGCAGCCGACTCTATGGAATAGTAACTGAGCTATTAACATTCTTTTGTAGACAGTGCAAAGTAGGTACAGGAGTAACCCTCCTTGAGATTCCAGATATTGTTTCTATGCTCCCTCCTTCAGCTACCAGTGATCTTGGGTGATGCTGGACTTTATAGGACATAGAAAGTTTTTTTTTTCCTAGCAGCATTATTTGCTTTCTTTTTTGTTTATTTATTAGTTCTAGTTAGGGAACAAGCTTGTTTCACATGTAAGTCCCTTCTCCCTCTCCCTCCCTCACCCCCATCCCTCCTCCACTATCCCCATCCTACCCCCCACCCCATCCACCCAACACTCCCAGGCAGGGTAGGGCCCTCAACGGGGCCTCTGCAAAGTCTACCAAATATTCCTGTGCTGGTCCTGTGCCCTTCCCCATGTGTCCAGGGCCAGAGTGTAACCCTTCACGTGGGATAGGCTCTCAAAGTCCCTTCTTGAACCAGGGAAAAATACTAATCCACCACCAGAGGCTCCCTGGAGTGCAGAGGCTTCCTTATTGACATCCATGTTCAGGGGTCGGGATCAGTCTTGTACTGGCCTCCCTGACAGCATCTGGGGTGCTCTCCCTTGTTCAGGCCAATTGTTCCTGTGGGTTTCTCCAACCTGGGACAGACCCCTTCGCTCTTCATTCCTCCCTCTCTTCAACTAAATTCCCGATTTCAGCTCAGTGTATATCTGTGGATGTCTGTCTCTGCTTCCATCAGCCACTGGGTGAGGGCTCTAGGATGGCATAAAGAGAAGTCATCAATTTCATTTTAGGGGAAGGGATTTAGGTTATCCTCTCCACCATTGCTTGGATTGTCAGATCATGTCATCCTTGTAGGTCTCTGGAGATCTCCCTGGTTCCAGATTTTCATATGTTGAACCATCCTTGTATCCCTGGGATGAAGCCTACTTGATCATGGTGGATGATTTTTCTGATATGTTCTTGGATTCAGTTCGCCAATATTTTATTGAGTATTTTAGCATTGATGTTCATGAGGGATATCAGTCTATAGTTCTCTTTTCTTAGTCATATCTTTGTGAGGCTTGGGTATCAAAGTGATTGTAGCCTAGTAGAAAGAGTTTGGCAATATCCCATCTGCTTCTATTGTGCGGAACAGTTTGAGGAGTACTGGCATTAGCTCTTGTTTGAATTTCTGGTAGAATTCTGCAGTGAAGCCATCTGGCCCTGGGCTTTTTTTGGTTGGGAGGCTTTTGATGACTGCTTCTATTTCATTAGGGGTTATAGGTCCATTTAAACTGTTTATCTGATCTTGATTTAATTTTGGTAAGTGATATTTATCCAGAAAGCTGTCCATATCCTTTAGATTTTCCAATTTTGTGGAGTACAGATTTTCAAAGTATGACCTGAAGATTCTCTGGATTTCCTCAGTGTCCGTTGTCATATCCCCCTTTTCATTTCTGATTTTGTTAATTAGCATGCTCTCTCTCTGCCTTTTGGTTAGTTTGGCTAGAGGTTTGTCTATCTTATTGATCTTCTCAAAGAACCAATTCTTTGTTTCATTGATTATTTGTAATGTTTTCCTAGTTTCTACTTTGTTGATTTCAGCTCTCAGGTTGATTATTTCCTGGCTTCTACTCCTCCTTGGTGTGTTTGCTTCTTTTTACTCTAAAGCTTTCAGTTGTTCTGTCAATTCTCTAATGTGACTTTCCTCCAGTTTCTTCATGTGGGCACCTAGGGCTATGAACTTCCCTCTTAGCACTGCTTTCAGAGTGTCCCATAAGTTTGGGTATGTTGTGTCTACATTCTCATTAAATTCTAGGAAGTCTTTAATTTCTTTTTTTATTTCTTCCTCAAACCAGGAATGGTGCAATTGGGTGTTATTCATTTTCCACGAGAATGTAGGTTTTCTGCAATTCATATTGCTGTTGAATTCTAGCTTTAATGCATGATGGTCTGATAAGATACAGGGGGTTATTTCAATTCTTTTGTAACTGTGGAGGTTTGCTTTGCTGCCAACTATGCGGTCAATTTTTGGTAAGGTTCCAGATGGCACTTAGAAGAAGGTATATTCTTTTGTGTTTGGATGGAATGCTCTATAGATATCTGTTAAACCCATTTGGGTCATAACTTCTGTCACATCCTTTGTTTCTTTGTTAAGTTTCTGTCTGGTAGTCCTGTCTAATGGTGTAAGGGGGGGATGTTGAAGTCTCCTACTCTAAGTGTGTGTGGTTTTATGTGTGGTTTGAGCAGAAGGATGGATTCTGTCTTCGTATACACTCTGTTAGCCTATATCATTTTATGGGTAAGTTAAGGCCATTGACATTTAGGGATATTAATGTCCATTGTTCATTGGTTCTTCTTTGTTTTGGATTTATTGTTGGTGGTGTCATTGCGTGTGGATTTTGCCCTCCTGTTTCTTTTTGTGTTTGGTAAAATTAGATTATCTATTGCCAGTGTTTTTGTGAGTGTAGTTATGTTTGTTGGGTTGGAGTTTTCCTCCCAGAACCTTCTGTAGTGCTGGATTGTGGTTATGTATGGTTTAAGTCTGTTTTTGTCATGGAATATCTTGTTTTCTCCATCTATAGTGATTGAAAGTTTTGCTGGGTAGAGTAGTCTGGGTTGACATCCATGCTGACATTAGTGCTTGTACGGTATCTATCCAAGACCTTCTGGATATCAGAGTTTCCATTGAAAAGTTGGGTGTGATTCTGATTGGTTTGCCTTTATATGTTACTTGGGCTTTTTCCTTTGTTGCTCTTAATATTTTCTCTTTATTCTGTAGATTTGGTGTTTTGATTATTATGTGTCGGGGGGACTTCTTTTTTTGGTCCAGTCTGTTTGGTGTCCTGTAAGCTTCTTGTACTTTCATAGGCATATCCTTCTGTAGGTTGGGGAAGTTTTCTTCTATGATTTTGTTGAATATGTTTTCTGTACCTTTGAGCAGTGTTTCTTCACCTTCTTCTACACCTATTATTCTTAGGTTTGGTCTTTTTACAGTGTCCCATATTTCCTGGATATTTTGTGTTAGGGATTTGTTGGACTTGAGGTTTTCTTTGGTTGATGAATGTATATCCTCTAGCGAGTCTTCAATAGCTGAGATTCTCTCTTCCATCTCTTGAATTCTATTGGTTATACTCAGATCTTTAGTTCCTGATCGTTTATCCAGCCTTTCCATTTCCAACATCGCCTCATTCTGTGTTTGTGTCTATTTCAGCTTTCATGCTTTGAACTGTTTCAAGAACTTCCTTCACTTGTTTGGTTGTTTTTTCTTGGGTTTCTTTAGATTCTTTAAGAGACTTGTTTATTTCTTGAATTTTTGGTTTGTCTTTTCCTCCAATTCGTGTAATTTTTTGTTTGCTTTTTCTTCTATTTCTTTAAGGGATTTTCTTGTTTTCTCTCTAAAGGTCTCTATCATCTTGCTGAGGTAATTTTTGAGGTCCATCTCATCTTCATGCTCTGTGTTGGGCTTTTCAGATCTTGCTGGAGTGGAGTCCCTAGATTCTGGTGGTGTCATATTGGTCTTTCTGTTGTTGAGTGAAATCTTATTCTGTCTTCTTCCCACATCTTCTTTTAGTGGGTGCAGGTGGAGTCTCTCTATCTCCTCTTGTGACCCAGTGGTGTGTGGGTGCCTGGAACTCAATGTCAAAAACTCTGGATGGTCTTGCCTCTCCTTGTAGTCTCCTCACTGGTTGTGGATCAGTTGGTGGAAAGAGATGGAAGAGTGGGGTGTTTCCAGATTCAGGGAGCTCCTCCTTGTCTGTGCGTGTCTACCCCAAGTAGGCCCGGGGTGAGTGATGGTTTGGGTGGGGGTTGGTTAAGGGCAGAGGCTCACTCACCTAGTTGGTAGGTCGGTAGTCGGAAAGAGATGGAAGAGTGGGGTGCTACCAGATTCAGGGAGCTGGGAGCTCCTCCCTGCCTGGGTATGTCTACTCCAAGAAGGCAGGCGCAGGCAGTGGGGGGGGGTTGGTTGGGGTGCGTGATGTTTTGGGCGGGAGTTGGGTAAGGCTCACTCACCTAGTTCCTGGGTTGGTCGGCGGAAAGGGAGGACATAGAAAGTTAACTGAAAGAGATTTTCTATCATCAGCCTCCAGGAAATCATGATCCATATGGGGTAGCCTTTACAGTGATGGAGCTGTTTGTGGGTCACCACACTCCTGTAAATAACCTCTCACCTATGTTTTGTGGGAAAGAGCAACAAACTAATTAGTCTCATCAAGTTGGACATAATGAAATTGTACTATGGTCTGCCATGGTATCCATCTAGGGTTAATGGACATTTTTTTGTGTTTCCCCAGGAAAAGTTAATACAACATGTGGGTATCTGAGAAGAATGTGTATTATGCATTGTGGAATGAATAATCTGAAGTTGTCTTGTAAGTCTATTTGATCTGTGATGTCATTTAATTCAGATTTTTGTTTATTTTCTGCCTGGATAGCTTATTGTTTGGCCAGAGTGAGATACTAAAGTCACCAAGTCATATTCTGTTAAGTTTAATCTGTAACTTCACATATATTAGTATTTATTTTATGAAATCAGGTGCACATAAGTTTAGTGTGTATATCTTTAGAGGTGTAAAGTCTTTTTGGTGGATTGTTACTTTAGTCAAATATGAAATGTCATTTTTTTTGTCTGTTCTGGGTAATTTTGGTTCAAAGTTTATGTGGTTAGTTTTCATTATCAATTTAACAATCTATCATCACTGTGAGGAATTGTCTAGATCAGATTGCTCTTTGTGTATTTCTGTGGGAAATTATGTTAATTATATGGGAGGAGCCTCCCACTGTTAACAGTCTCATTTTCATCTCTGCTGAAACTCAAAAGAAATAGAGAAAGTAGGGCAGGGCATTGGGAGCAAACGTCTTTAATCTCAGCACTTGGGAGGCAGAGGCAGGTGGATCTCTGTGAGTTCGAGGCTAGCCTGGTCTACAGAGTGAGTTCCAGGACAATGTCCAAAGCTACACAGAGAAACCCTGTCTCGAAAACAAAGCAAAAACCCCCAAAATAAAAAAAAAGAATGTAGAAACTAAGCTGAATGCAGATATGAATGTGTTCAATCTCTCTTTGTTCTTGACTTGTGGTTGTGACATGACCATTTTTTTCAAACTTCTGCTATTCTGTTTTTGTGGTATTATGGATTGTAAACTGGAACTGTAAGCTAATATAAACCCTTTTTCCCCTAAATTTCTTTTGTTAGGCAGGTATTTTAACCACGGTATCGGAAAAAATCTAATATCTATATTATCAGATATTAGAACAGTGACTTCTATGTTTTTCATCTGCATTTGCTTGAACTATGTTTTTCCTCCCTTCCACCTTAAGATAGCATCTACCTTTTGTGTTGTGATAAATTTGATGGAGACAACAAATAGATGGATCTTGACTTTTAAACTAGTATGCTATCTGGTGTCTTTTGATTGAGGAATTGAGACAATTTATAGTCACACTTATTATTGAAAAGTGTTATTTTGTTGACATTATAGTGTGTGATGTTTGCTTGTTGCTCTTTTGCTTACTCTTAATCAAGGATTTTGTTACTTTGGCCTCATGAATATGTTTTTTTTTCAGTCCAAATAATTCCTTGAAGTATATTTTTCAGTTTTGCTTACTGGTCATAAATTCTCTAAACCTGTTTTTGCCATGGAAGATTTTCCTTTTTTCTGTCAATTATAAACATATTTGCTGAGTATGGCAGTTATTGTCTTTCAAAACTTGAAATATGTCATTCACAGATCTCCTGGATTTTTAAGTTTCTATTGAGAAATCCACCATTATTTTTGTGGGCCTGCCTTTGTATGTGACTTAGTGCTTCTTTCTTGCTACCTTCAATATACTTTCTTTGCTTATATATTTAATTGTGTTCTTATCTGATGAGTGGGTATGATATTTTGACACTGTCTGTTGGGTTTTCTACAAGCTGACTCTATTAGTCAGGATTCTTTAGAGAATTGGTAGAACTCTCCCTTATTCTTATAGAACAAGTGCTTTCACCTGACAACAGGAACTAGACTTTCCTAGGGTTGTGGTGTTGTTTCTGTCTGCTAGGTTGGTAGCCTGGGTGCAACATGAACCCAGTACTCTCACATGTGCTTTACATAAGTCTTCTTTTTCTCTGTGAAATTGCCAATGCCATTCCTGCATGCTTTTGTCAACTTGACATAAGCTAGAATCTTTTGTGAAGAAGAAACCCCAATTGAAAACATACCCTTCTCAGATTAGTTTGTAGACTACCTAATAACTGATGTGAAAGAGCCTGGGCCACTGTGGACAGTGCTTTCCCTGAGCAGGTAGTTCTTCAATGTATAAGAAAGCAGGTTGAGCAAGCCAGAAGGAACAAGTCAGTAAGGAGTGTTACTTCATGGCCTCTGCTCCAGTTTCTGCTTCCAGGTTTTCACTTGAGTTCTCACTCTGACATTCCTTCTTGAAGGACCAATGACTTAAAATATGCCATTCCTAGATTTTCTGGATGTTTAAATTTCTATTGAGAAATCTGCCATTATTTTGATGGGCTTTATAGTATACGTATGTCAAAGAAACTCTTTCCTCCCAGAGTTGCTTTTGATGATGGTGTTTTATCACAAGAATAAAGAGCCAACAAAGAAAATATTGTTTGTTGGCAGAGATAACACTGTTCTGTAGTTTAAGAAGATAGCTTGTGGAGCCATTAACTTAGCAGTGGCAGGTGCTGCAGCTAGTTTGCTCCCCACATAACTAGGATTGATGGGAATCTTGGCAGGTGTATTCTTGTGACGGGTGGACAGAAAGGTTTCAAAGGATGGAATGGAGACACTAATTTCATTCAGGCATCAGGTAGGGCTAGAGACACACAGTCATTTTGAATTCACCTGGGGAGTGGTCATTGCTAAAGTTCTGTGGTTTTACAGTCCTCACCAGCCTCTGAGCACGGTTGGAGTATTGTGGGTAACTTAACCACACCACAGTGATGGATAAGACTAAAGCCTCAAGGGTGTATTGCATAGAGCTTATGCAGTCTTTACTGAAGGAATCAGCAGGGCAGAAGTCCAGGGGCATGGTCGTTCCTCACAGCACAGTGGGAAGGCCGATTTCTTTACCTGGATGAAAGGTCAGACATGCAGTTCTCAAAGGGATTATGGGTGGACCCGAATACCCTGCTGTGCAGATTTTACTAGATGATCAGGATAGGTTAAAGCCTCAAAGGCATTGTGCCCTTTTAGATAATGGGTTGGAACTAAACAGAGGTTTTAAAACAGTTGTCTTAAGTATAATGAAAGATCTAAAGGAAAACATGTAAAAAGAACTAAAATAAGACAGGAAAACAATCCATGGATATATATATATATATATATATATATATATATATATATATATATGTATCTTTCAAAATGAGAATTAATCTGATACTAGAAACTGACTAAATGCAGTCATAGTGTTAAATTCACTGGAGGGGTTCAGCAGCAATAAACTTATTCAGGGAGAAAAAAGAAACAGTTATCACATTCGTGTTGAAATTATGAGTCTGAAGAGCAAAATGGTAAATATATATATATATATACACCAGACTTAAGGATCTCCATCACACAGAGAAGCAAGCTAAGCATATGTTCTGGGAGTCTTAAAAGGGAAGAAAAAGAGACAAAAACCTTAGTATTAGACATAATGGTGGACAACTTTTCAAGTTTAAAGACGAGTAGAGGAATATAAGCAGTTTCTTAAAACCCAAATAGGATAGAATCAAAGTAATACACAATGAGATACATTATAAGTAAGTTATTATAAACTTAAAACAAGTGTACAATCTGAAAGCATCAATAGAAAAGCAACTTATCATCTTCACCACAACCTCATTAAGATTATCAGGGTGTGATGCATCAGTCAAAACCTTTGAGACATCACAACAATACATTTAAAGGACTGAAAGAAAAGTAAATGACAAAGTAGAATTCCATATCAAACAACTTTATCTTTCAAAAATGAGGAGAATTTAAGACACAGTTAGAAAACCAAAAGTTGAGGAGATTCATTATTACTAGACCATCTGTACAAAAATGCTAGTTTGTTTTTCTAGTTGAAAAGAATGTCTAGTTAGACAGTAAGTGAAATCCAAGTAAAAGTACAATTCTTTGATTAAAGAATAAACATGAGAAAATATAAAAATAAATTATTTTAATTTTTATTGTATGCACTACTTCATGAAAGAGTTTTGAAATTATAAATGGAAATAATTATAAATATTTGTCAATGATAAACAATGTTTGAAATGTTATGTGTAACATCACTAACATAAAGTGAGACTGGCAGAACTGAAAAGGTGCCCATTTACATGTTCTTGAAGTTCGTACCATATTAAAATATTTTGTTTAAACTATGTTTAGATGTAAACTCCATGGTAACTCCAAAGACAATGTTTGTAACATATTCAGGAAAAATATATGAGAAGGGAATCAAAATGTCATGATAAAAATAAGCTGATTATTAAAGAATACACAAAGGAGCAGAAATGGGAAACAAAAAACTTATACACACACAAACACACGTTCAAACAGGTGACAATATTAAGTCATTCCTGTAAGTAATTGTTTTAAATGTAAATAGATCAATCTTCTAAATCAAAGGTGTAGATGGGCAAAATGAAAATTATAAGTTCAGCTTAAACTTCCAAACATAAATAGATTAAAAGTGAAAGAATGAGAAAATATATTCAATGTAAGTAGTGGCCAAAACAGATCAAGCATTGATCTACTAATACTAGATACGATAGTGATAGATTTTTCTGCTTCCCACTCCATGCACTGATAATAAATTTCTCTGATGCAGTAAGCCAGATTAAGCTGAATTGAAAAAGTATAGCAATAGGTAGACTGAGCAAAACAACTCCTAGGTATGTACTCTGGTCCCAAAGAATGAGGCCAGAGAAGTCACAATCCAAACTAAAGCAGGGAGATATAGGTTGTGGGAAATTGGGTAATGATTTAATAATTTCCACCACAAGTTGGGTTTTGCCCAAGTATGATCAAAAGCCGAGGGCTTAGGTGGGGACTTGAAAATCTGGAAACTTCAGGAGATGAAACTGCAATAGCCACCAAGAATTCGGAACTGGGATTTTTGGTGCTTTTCTGTTATTCAGAGACTCGCTGAGAGGGTGTGGTTTGGAGAAAAAAAGAGAGACAGAAATGGGGCTTCTTTGACCATACAAAGGTGATCTGGGGCTCCAACCAAACAGATATGCTTTAGGAAAAATTGTTGTAAGTGATAAGTGATAGTATTCTATAGTGTTAATTTCATAAAGAAGAAAAAAAGCCTAAGTATATATGTACCAATCATTAGAAGTCCTTAACATACAAGGCAAACACTGAATAACTAAAAGAAGCCATACAAGTATATTTGTTAACTTTAATATTTTTAAATAGCATCACTGTCAGTGAAACACAGAAAAAAATCAAGAACAAAAAGTCAATGAGAACTTGAGAAAAGCAACTGGACCTAAAAGACTTATTTAAAAGCAATCTTTGCAACAATAATGGAGAACAAGTGCATATAAAATATTTTCCAAGGAACACCATATGCTAGGCCACAAAACAAGTCTTAATAAGTGGAAAAGATTAAAATAATGCAAGTATCTCTTGTGATTACAACAGAATGAAACTATAAATCAAGAATAGAAGGAACACTTGGAAATGCACAGATGAGAAATTACACAGGGACTAATGAAAATGAAAGCACAGCATGGCAAAATTTATGGGATATAGCGTGGTGCCAATGAGTATTTATGGTTATAAATGTTTTTATTAGAAATGAAGAAAAATCTTAAACAACCTAACTTTTCACGTAGAAAACCCAATCTAAAGATGACTTATTACTAAGCTAGAAGAAGTAACTAACAAGATAGGGTTAAGATAAAAAAATTAGTGATTCTAGAAAGGTAACAGAAATTAAATGAATTCAGAGTTGATGCTTTGAAAAGAATCAACAAAAGTAACAAACCTTTATGTAGATTATCAAAGGCCAGGTGTGGTGACGCACTCCCGCAGTCCCAGCACTCAGGAGGCAGAGCCAAGCAGATCTCTGTGAGTTCTAACCCTACCATTTGCTAAGGTTTACCTTCAGTGCTCATTCCTACTTTTCTCATGAAGCTGATAACTAGATGTGTACTGAATATATATCACATGTAGATTACATGTAAATTTGGCTTCATTATTAAAGAACTGGCTTATAATCTAATTGATTATAATAAAGAGTTTGAGATAATTACGAAGAATTTTTGATGTAAAAGGTAAACTGGAATGTAAAGGCAGCAAGAAGGTTTATAAAGTACTGCTGGGTGAAAGGGTTAAGAGACTACCAAAGATTTCAGGTGTACTAACAGCTCAGTCAGAATGAGAGGGTAATATGGAAGCTTTCTTAAGGGTTTTTGTTTACACACTCCTGTACAACACAACACAGCACACACATACACACACAAACACAAACACACACACAAAATTTCTTTTTAAAAATAAAAACAGGGACTGGCCAGATGGCTCAGCAGTTAAGAGCACTTGTTGCTTTTGTAGGGGTTCCAGGTTTGATTTGTTGCACCCACATGATGGCTCAAAACCAAATGAAACACCAGTTCCAGGATAACTTATGCCCCTCTTTGTTATGATAAATCTTTCCTCCACCTGCTTGACTTCTGCCCGACACATCAATGGCCAAAATGATACACAGAGACTTCTATTAGGTACAAATGCTGCTTAGCCAATGACTAGGATTTCTCATCTGTTAGCTCAGTCTTAATTATCATAAATCTATATATTTTATAAGACTTATTTAGGATTCCTTCCATTGGCGTCCTCATCCTGGGATCACATGGTAACTCTGGAGGAAGAGAGAAGGGCCCACTTCCTTCTTGCTCTTGTTTATATATGAGTCTCCCTGCTATGTCACTTCCTGTGGATCACCACTTCTTTACTACATTTCCCAGAATCCTCCCTGACTCCTAGTTCCACCTAACTTGCTGCCTCATTGGCCAAACAGTACTTTATTTATCATCCAATAAGACAAATACATACACAAAAGCACTTCCCCCATCACCTCTTTCCATCTCTACAAACACCAGGCATGCACATGGTACACACGCATACATACATACATATAGGCAAAGCAATCATACAAATATGAAATAAAAATAGTTTCATTAAATACAGAATAAGTATAAATGGATTAGGAAGTGTGCTTAGACTAAATGCCATACAATTTATTTATCTTTATAATCAGCCAAAATAAGTTTCATAATACAAGGCCTACAGTGTTAGAAGTAGAGTCAGCAACATCTGGTTTAATGGGAAAGTTCTATACTGTAGTCATGGACTTCTATACAAACTAATTTTCCTATACCATGATTGATCTTTTAAATTCTGTGTCCTGGAGTTCATCTAGGTAATTCTTATTGGCAAGCATTTCTATAAGATGTAGGCAGAGTTTTCCTTTCTGCCTGCTCCCAAATAACTGGCAGCCACTTCCCAAATCACTGACTCAGAGACTTAATATCAATTATAAATTCTTGACCAAAAATTCAGTCTTCTTACTAGGCAATTCTTACATTTAAATTAACCCATCTTTCTTTTTTAACTTTTTTATTTTTTATTGAAATTAAAAGAAATCTTATTTTACATACCAATCCCAGTTCCCTTTCCCTCCCTTCTTCCCATGCCTCCCACCAGTCTCCCCCATCCTAACCCCATCCATTCCCCAGGGAGGGTGAGGCCTTCCATGGGGGGAATCATCAAAGTCTGTCACATCATTTGGGGCAGGGCCTAGGGCCTCTCCCATGTATCTAGGCTGAGAGAGTATCCCTCCATAGGGAATGGGCTCCAAAATTCCTTGCACTAGGGATATAGATACAGGTACTGCTGCCAAGGCCCCATAGACTGCCCTGGCCTCCCAACTGACACCCACGTTCAGGGGGCCTGGTTCTAACCCATATTTCTTTTCTATGCTCTGCCACATGGCTTGGTACTTTTTCCCAATACAATATGCCCATCTTGTTTCTCTCTGTTTCTGCTGACCACTCCATACTCCTCCCTTTCTCCTCCCAGCATTCTAGTCTGGCTCTCCTGAACAATCTCTTCCTGCCTAGCTATTGGCCAGCCAACTTTTTTATTAAACCAATCACAGAAACAACATATATTCACACAGTGTAAAAGAATATTCCACAGCAATAGGACTCGAAAGTTTTGAAGAGATAATACTAGCTTGCTCTTTGATATTGTTGATTTTCTTGCAATGAGATCTGGGCATATGGGCTTCTTCTGTTAGTTCTGAGTTTGTTATAAACAAAGCAGTTTGGAAGAAGACAAGATGAGGAATCAGATGGGGTATAGAAGTTGGTAATGACTTGCTTGGAATGAAGTCAGGTAGTCACTTGGAGTGACTTGGCAGGTAGGTATACAGGATGTGCTTCCCATTAAAAGTCTAGCATTTAGGGGTAGATCTAACTGGGTGGAAAGGTTGGACTCAATCTAAGTTTGGTATGTTTAACAAAAGGTGTGAATAAGGAGGTCAGGGGTATTCATTAGAATAGACCTTGGAAGTGGAAATGGGAAGGCTGGCTATGGAGTCTGTGTAGTCTTTAAACTCCTTGAAATCTTCGATCAAGTTTATGATTGATATTTTAAATCCTGTGTCTGGAGTTCATCTGGGTAATTCTCACTGGCAAATATTTCTAAAGGACTGCTGGGTCTTAGAGAGAACATGCTGGCTTCATTTTTCATATGGTTGGTATTTTTGCAGTTCTGCAAAATCTTTTGTTAATTCTGAGTTGGGTAGGCCCTGGAGTACCCGGGAAGTCTGGGTGCTGAGTGGGGCGATAGGGTTGTTGGAGGTGGTACAGAAGGGACCTGTAGATGGTCATTGGTAAGAAGAGCTCTGGCAAAAGTCCAGGGGTTGGCTGAGACACAGGAGGGCAATCAGACTAGGTTGGGATCTTTGTTGTAGATATTTTAAATGTTTTTGTGAATACATATGAGATGGGCTGCCTCACAAATGTAACATGACCCCTTTCTTTCTCAAATCATGGTGAATTAGGTTTTCCTTTTAGACTATTTTTTCCTTAGCACTGCCTTTTTTTCTGATATTTTGAGACAGGGGCTCATGAAATTGTCTAGACTGGTTGTTCTCTCATGCTGAAGGTCAAGTATATCTTGAATTTGAAACCTTCCTGCCTAGTCTCCTAGGAAGTGTCAGTATGGGTTTTTCCACTAAGCTAAGCAAAAATGAGACTTCATTTTTAGAATACTTCCTTTTAAATTGCCTTGAATCTCTTCTACAACATGATGGTAACAATTGTTATTGAGTATTTTCAATGTTCCAGGAATCCTAACACTATTTCCTGCCCACTTTCATTTGCTTTTTTGTTCATTTACTTTTTTAAATCTTCAAATTCATGTCCTCTCATTCAAATGTTATCTAGTTAGTGTCAGCTCAACTTACCCATTTCTATTCTGTGATGTTACTGAACAATTGACACCGAAATCACCTATCCTGCTTTATTCTTTTGGAATCTGTCCATTTAGTTCCAAATTTGGGCTCTGATAATAGTCTCATCTAGCTATAACACCCCCTTCATGGTCTGGAATCATATCTACTTCTGTCTCTGATCTTTTATTTTTTAAGATGTATTTTGAGGACTGGAGAAATAACTGAGCACTCAAGAAGATGCACTCTCTTTTGTAGAAGAATTAAGTTGAATACCCAGCATCCAGGTTTGGCAGCTGACAACCACCTGTAACATCAGGTGAGCATGATATGGCACTTCTTAACTCAACAGAGGTGGGCACTCACCTGCATGTGCCCACACACAGGTATCCACATAATTAAAGTAAAATTAATTTTACTTATGCATATGCATGTTTGTCTGTGTGTAGGTTTGTGAACATGTGTGCAGTACACCTGGAGGCCAAAAGAGGACGTTGGATCCCCTTGAGCTAGAGTTGCAGATAGCTGTGAGTTGCCCAGTATGGATGCTGGGAACTGTTTGGATTCTCTACCAGAGTTGTGCTCACTCTTAACCACTGGCCATCTCTCCAGTCTCTGATCTTGAGTTCCTTTTCTTTTTTTCTTTTCTTTTCTTTCTTTCTTTCTTTTTTTTTTTTGGTTTATCAAGACAGGGTTTCTCTGTGTAGCTTTGGAGCCTATCTTGGCACTCACTCTGGAGACCAGGCTGGTCTCGAACTCACAGAGATCCACCTGCCTCTGCCTCCCGAGTGCTGGGATTAAAGGCGTGTGCCACCAATGCCCAGCGCTTGATTTTCTTCTCTAATTTGTTGATACATTGATGGTATCATGGCATCATAAAATGTTTTTGAGTCTTTCTGTAGCCAATATCTTTTTTCATGGTGAATTGAGAATATTTCTTTTTTAAAAGACAATATGGAATTAATTTTTTCCATTTTTAAGTTTTTGATTTCATTTTACATTCCAACCACAGTTTTCTTTCGCACCCCTCACCTCCCCCCAGCCCACACACTCCTCCTGTTGGGTAAGGGCTCAACCCAGTCTGGTTCATTATGTTGAGGCAGGGCCCAGTCTCTCTCCCATGAATTAAGACAGAGCATGACATCTCACTGTAGGGAATGAGTTCCAAGAGGCTAACTCATATACCGGAATTATATCGTGGTCCTACTGTCACGGAGCATGGGATTTCATCCTAAGAAATGGGCTCCAACAAGCTAGCTCATATACCAGGTTTGTATCATGGTCCTACTGCCAGGGGTCCCTCTGATAGTCCAAGCTTCACAACTGTCTCCCACATATGGAGGGTCTCGTTTGGTCCCCTGGAGTCTCCACAGTTATAGGCCTAGACTTCATGAGTTTCTAGGAGCTTGATTTAGCTGTCTCTGTAGATGTATCCATCATTATCTTGACCTCCCTTGCTAATATATTCCCTCCTCCCTCTCTTCGCCTTGATAGTTGGAGCTCAGAATGGTTTTGGTTGTGGATCTGTGTCTGGTTCCATCAATTACTGGATGAGGGCTCTATGATGATAGTTGGGTTATTCATCAATCTGATTACAGGGGTAGGCCAGTTCAGGCACCCTCTCTACTATTGCTAGGAATCTTAGTTGGGGTCCTCCTTGTAGATTCTTGGGAGTTGGGAGTTACCATAGCACCAGATTTCTCCCAAAGTCCATAGTGGCTCTCTCTATTAAGATAGCTTTTTCATTGCTCTTCCACTGCATCCCTCCCTATCTCATCCCCCCTCCCATACCCATTACCATCCCCTGACCCTAGTTTTCCCTGTAGATATCATCTAATTTCTCTTCCCAGGGTTATCCATGTGTCCCTCTTGGGGTCCTCCTTGTTACCTAGATTTCTGGAGCTGTGGACTTTATGCTAGATATCCTTTGCTTTACTTCTAATATCCACTGTGTTTTTCTTCATGAGTCTGGGTTACCTCACTCAGGTTGGCTTTTCTAGTTCCATCCATTCGCTGAAAATTTCATGAGGTCATCATTTTTTACTGCTGAGTAGTACTCCATTGTGTAATTGTACCACATTTATTTTCCTTATCCATTCTTCAGTTGAGGGACATCTGGGTTGTTTCCAGGTTCTGGCCATTACAAATAATGCTGCTACAAACATTGCTGAGCAAATTTCCTTGTGGTATGATTGAACATCCTTTGAATAAATGCCCAAGAGTTAGTTAAAATAGATGTGGTAAACAATACACTATATGCTCTACTCCATTCAAGACACTGGGAAAGATGCACAAATAAATCACTTTTCCTTGGAGATTGCCAAAACTAGAACAGAGAAGCTTAAAACAGCAACATTGTGTTTTGGAAGAACTAAATAGGATGACTTTGATACAGCCTATATCTGATATTTCTACATCCTTAGTGATCTCCACTGTGGCACACTTGTTCAACATGCAGTGTTGCCACCTGGGTCAGGCAAAGGATGCTGAGGGGAACTTTTGGTTGCACTTTCCAAACTTGGCAATGCCCCAAATAAGAGCTACATTGATCCAGTCTGAATATTGGCTATAGAGAGCTCTTGCTTGTTAACCAGCCTTACTTCTGCATAATCCCTTCTCTTCCATCCCTATATCAAGAGCAATAGATTTCAAAAGTTTTATATAAGAGAGCTGGATAAAACAGGTTTATGCCAAATGATAATATCAATTTCACTATTTTTAAATTGAAAATAGATTCTTCTTTCATACAACACATCCTGACCACAGTTTTCCCCCTCCACTCCTTCCAGATCCCCCTTCATTCTCTCTGTCCCCGATATGCTCTCCCTCCATTTCCCTTCAGAAAGGAGCAGTCATCCTAGAGACAACAACTAAATATACAAAGATACAATAAGGCAATTCAAAAGTCCTCATATTGAGGCTTGGCAGGGCAACTCACTAGGAGGAAAATAGTCCCAAGAGCATGTAGCCAATGTCTTAAAATGTCCTTGGTTGATTCAATTTTTCTCTCAGGAATACAACTGTTAGCTACAGCCCTTAATTCAATAACTACATTTAACTTAACACTTCTAAGTAGCATGGAAGATCCTTAAGTGGCAAGCATGAAGCAGTGCATGAAGGAGAGACCCTCTTCTGCTACAAAACTTACAAATGAATGGCTCATGTCTTATAACCACATGTTCTACAAACCACTAGTAAAGAGCATATCTCAGCTGAAATGGAATTCACATTTGTGTCTTGATGCAGCAGGTCAGAACTGACAAAAGTCATTTGGAATTACAAATAAAAGATATTTCCCACTTCCAACTCTTCAGATATCATTTTTAGCCTGCAGTGCTCTCTGAAAGGGTAGCACTTGGCTTGGGTACAAAATAGTCTAAGAACTCTGAAATCTAAAGAATAATTTTTCTGCCATTTGCTAAATCTTCAGATTAATCTCTCCTGTTCAAATAAGTGCCAGCTTATACAACTAGAAAGATCTTCTAACCCCATAAAATTTCCACATTAACTTGATTGACAACATTCTGGCAAAATAAAAAACACAGAATGAATTTTTAATTAAATATGTCTTGTGCATTTTATTTTAATCCAGTAAGAAATTTACTTAGTACTAAGAAGTATGTCTAGACCAAACTATATTTATTTGGTTTTAGTTATATTTTTCCTCAGTCTTTTTTTCTTTTTCAGTTTCTTCTACCATAGCCTACTCTAACAACAGCTACTAAATATCATACATTCCCCAAATAGTTTGAAAAATGTTATGATTGACATCATATACTCTGGAATACTGTGTAAAACCTATATTTCAAAGAAGGGCTATCTGGGCATTTTAATTAATTGTACATATTAAATGCTAATATTTGATGTTTGGTACCAGCAATTGATGTCTAGGAAGGAAAGATAGGTAAGGGATGAGAATTATCCCCCGGTTCTTTGAATTGCACCACATACCATACAGCCTAACCAGAAAGATGATGATTCTGTACCTTTCTTTCCTCACAACTGATTTAATTCACATTCATTTAAGAATTACATTAGCTGGATCTACCTAGAGCTAGACTTACAGTGAGGGTAAAACCCATTGCCTGTGAAGGCTGCACAGTTCTTATGAGCCTGAGGCAGAGATTTTTCCATTAATGGCTTTGCTAAGGTCAAAGTGTTTCCACAACAATACGTTATGAACTGCTGGAGAGAGACAAGCTAAAGCGGTGAGACGAAGTGCTTGATACAACATGTTATATATGTACTTCTACTGCTAAGTAGTAACTGCTGGATTGTAGTTGTCAACTTGAAACAAACTAGACTCACCTGGGAAGAAGGAATCTCAACTGAGGGACTGTCTTGATTAGATTGGCCTATAGGTATCTCTGTGAGATATTTTCTTGATTTATGATTCATATAGGAAAACCACTGAAAATGTGATCCCAGTTGTAAATAAAAACATAACAAAAAACAACCTTAGTAAAGCATGGAGAACAAGCCAGTAATCAGCATTTCCTCATGACCTCTTCTTAAGTTCCTGCTTCCATGTTCCTGTTTGAGTTTCTGCCTTTGGCTCTCATGACAATGGACCGTAGCCATAAACCAAATAAATCCTGTCTTCCCCCATGTTGCCTTGAGTGACATGTTTATCATAGCAATGCAAAGAAAGCTAGAATACCAAATGATCCATGTTCCTTTATCCGCTAATAGTTATAGAAGTTAAAAGGATGACTGCTTTAATTGAACATTATGATAGTGGCATATAATATATTTGCATATGTTAGCATAGTGGGCCTATTTAGTACTTGTGGTTGCCTCAGAAGTTAATAATGTACTTTCAGAATGACATCAGAGATCACACTAGGAACTCTGCATGTTAAGCAAGGGTTATAAAAGTGTTGACTAATTCAGAGAGAATATAAACTCCTAAATGAATTCAAAGGTAATCCAAATAAACAACTGAATGAAATAAGTCAATACAGGATATAAAAGAGGAATAAAAACACATTAATAAAGAATACTGAAAAAATAAATTTTAAAAATGAAACACACTTTAAGTCAAATATAAATTGTAAGAAAGCCTTACTAGTAGAATTGATCAACTAGAAGATAGAATTTCATATATTGAAAACAAGATAGATAAATTAGCATATTCAGACATTGGCAGATGTAAATAGCAGGAAGTATGGTTATAACACATGAGATCTATGGGAAACATTACAAGACCAAATTTAAGAGCCTGTGGGGTTAGAAAACTGCTGGCAAAATCATTATTAATCTGTCGATCAAATCAGAGCAAAACCAATACTAAATGTAAGAAGACAGATGATCACCCAGATTCAGAAGCATTTAGAATATCAAAAATAGAATGTCATGGGGTGGAAGATTAAGGCTCTGTTGTTAAAAGCCTTTGCCACTCTTGCAGAGGACCCAAGATTACTTCCCAGTGCCAATGCTGGGAAGCTCAAAACTGATGGTTACTTTAGCTCTGGATGATCTGATGTCTCTGGCCTCTTCAAGCCCTGACACTCACTTACACACACACACACACACACACACACACACACACACACACACACCATCTAAAACAAAAATAAAGAAAGATAAGACCAGAAAAGGACTAGCCCATACAAAATTATAGTTAAAACATGAAGCATAGAGGACAAAGAAAAAATATTGAAAGTCACATTAAAGAAGTATTAAGTCATATGTAAACACAAACACATTTCTTGAAAGAGATGCTGAGAGACAGGAGAACATGGGCTGTTGCTCTGAAAGACAGAAGATGCCAACCTAAGTTACCATATCCAGCAAAAGCATCCATCATAATTGAATGAGAAAAATAACTCCAAATGATAAATACAAACTAAAGGAATAGAAAATATAGGTGTCCTCTGCACTGAACAGAACTGCAGACACATGTATGAGGTTGCACAAAAGCATAAACCATGCTAGAACAACAGTTAAGCAGATTCCCCCCCCCCTTGTAATCCCAACAGACTACTTAGGCACAGTCGTGAACCATACCAGTTGAAAAATCAGGTGAATGCCTGGCCTCTCAGTTGGACTGCCCCTAAGTTCAGACCTTAACTAAACCTCAGGACACATGCTGTGCCCCTCTCCCTCCCATCCCAGCACCAGCAAGGCAGCTGGGCCCTGCCCCCACCTCTGGTGGAACTCCACTGCTTTGCTGCAGTTCCCACCAGCTGGCAAGCAGGTGACAGACCTTCCGCCAGGCTGTGCCCTGCCCCCACCACACACTGTACTTTGTTCCTCTGAGACCCACACTGATGCGGAACCCCACAACCTGAACATCCTCCCATGGCCAGTCTTCCCCCTCAACCCTAGTAGACTACACTGGCACAGGCACAAACCACACCAGCTGGAAAAACAGCAGACTACATAGACACAGGTGCAAACTCAACACTTGGAAGAACAGGCACAGGCATGAGCCACATCAGTTGGAAGAAAAGATGAGTAAACTCCAGTGTAAGAATACATTCAACAACTGAAAGAGCAATATGACACCACCAGAACCCAGTGATCCTACAACAGCAAAACCTGAACATTCCAATCACTAAAACACAAGAAAATTAACTTAAAAATTACTAGACTGACAGTTGGGGAGACTGCATGGAACCAAACCAGGCCCTCTGCATGTGGGTGACAGTTGTGTAGCCTGGTTTGTTTGTTGGACCCCTGGCAGTGGGACCAGGATCTATCCCTAGTACATGATCTGGCTTTTTGAAGCCTTGATGGGGGGTGTTAGGACTTGGTCCTTCCTCAAGTGAATGTGCCAGGCTTTGTTGGCTTCCCTTTCTGAGGAGTAGATAGGGATGGGCTACAGGGGAGATGCGAAGGGAGGGAAAACTGTGCTTGGTATATAAAATGAATAAAAGAATAAAATAAAATATAAAAAGTAAAAATTACTTTATGAAAATGATGGAGACCTTTAAAGAGAAAATGAAAATTCCCCTTAATGAAGTCGAGGAAAAGACAAACAAAATATTGGAATAATCAATAAATCCCTTAAAGAAAGCAAAGAAAGCCAAGAAAAAAAACCAATCAGGTGAAGTAAATGGTTCAAGACTTGAAAACTGAAATAGAAACAATAAAGAAAACACAAACCAAGGGAATTCTGGCATTGGAAAATCTGGAGAATCGAACAGGAACTTCAAATGTAAGCATCACCAACAAAATATGTGAAATGGAAGAGAGAATCTCAGGTATTGAGGATTTGATAGAGAAAACAGATTCATCAGTCAAAGAAAATGTCAGTACTTATCCCTAGCATAGGAATGGACTTTGGGAGTCCATCCCACATGGAAGGATACTCCCTGAGCCTAGACACAAGGGGGCTGGCCTAGCCCCTATCCCAAGGAGTAATACAGACTTTGAAGAACCCCTATGGAAGGCCTCACCCTCCCTTGGGAGCAGAAAGCGTATGGGATAGGTAGGGTGTTATTGGGGGGGGAGGGGAGGAGGAAAGGGAAAGGGACCTGGGATTGACATGTAAAATAATTTTCTTTCTAATTATATATATATATATATATATATATATATATATTTAAGTCCAATAAATTCCTTATACAAAACATCCAGGAAATCTGAGACACCATGAAGAACAGAAAAACATGAACTATTAGAAAACTGACTAAATTATGGGAAATGATATACAACATTCAATAATAACTTTGAATACCAATGGCTCCAATTGCACTACTAAAAAGCAAAAAAATGCAGGCTACCAGACTGGATTTAAAATACAAATAGGGTCCATGTAATTTTGCCTCCAGGAAACAGACTTCACTAGGTTATATATTAAAACATATAATAATAAAATGGAAATTCTAAAAGAAATGCAGAGATTTACAGAAACATAGTATCTATTAAGTTCAACTAAAAGGAGACCAACAATTTCAACAGATTAAAACAAGCAATGAGTTTGAAGCAGTAAGAAAATGTAAATGTCCCAACTTAAAAAAATACCACCCACAACCAAGGCTCTGAAGGACTCAGTGCTAAAACCAAGTGGAACCTTAGAACAGAAGTAATGACATGAATGCTCCTCAAATTATTTCATAAAATAGAAAGTGAAGGAATGCTACCAAACTCTTCATAAAATAGTTTACCTGGATACAAAGACTGCACAAACACACAACTAAAAAGAAGGAAATTTTAAGTCAGTCTCTCTGACAAAACCATACTCAAAATTTCTGAATAAAATACAAACTGAACTCAAGAACATATTTAAAAATATCATACACCACGAACAACTTAACTTCCTTTCAGGCATGCATGGGTGTACCATGCATACCAATCAATAAATAGGTTCAAGATCAGAAAGCACGTGGTCATTTCAATAGATGAAGGGAGCTTTTTGTTTGACAAAATCCAATATTCCTTTATGATACAATCCTGAAGAAACTAGGAATGGGAGATTTCAACATGAACACCATGTAGTACAAACCATCAGCAGACATTCTGCCAAGTTTTAACAAAGCATTTCACTAAAGTCAAGGACCAGGCAAGGGGTTCCCTCACTTCATTCTTACTCAGCAAATGATTGAAGTCTTCTCAAGAGCAGTAAGAGAAAATAAAGAAATGGGAGGAGAAAATAAGTCAAAGGCCCTAATTTAAGGCGATAGGAGTCCGTACAGGAGACCCTGGAACCTCCACCAAAGACTCTCAAAAGTGATGAACACTCGGAAAGCAACAGCATGCAAAATTAGCAGACACATGTCAGTAGTCTTCCTATACACTGATCATAAGCACACCGAGGAAGAAATCAGGGAAACAAAGAGCATTCACAGCTGCCTCAAAACTACCTCAGAATAAATGTAACCATGGAAATAAAAGATCTCTATACTGAGAACTTTAAAACACTGAGAAAAGAGATGGAAAAAGAAAATAGAAGATGGAAGCACCACGTATGGTCACAGATTGGAAGAACTGAATCACCATTGTACACAAAGCAACCTCCAGAGTCAATAGAATTGCAAAACAAAATTCTAATGCAATTCTTCACAGAATAGAGAGAAAAACTTAAATACAGAATTACAAAAGACCCAGGATAACTAAAAGACATTGTGAGCAAAAATAATAATGTCAAAGATAACTGCCATACCTGATTTTTCTACAGAGCCATTGTTAGGGTTTATGCTGAGTTAGTTAAGTGGCAGTTGTAGGTTCTTCAAGACTGTGACTAGGCTTCTAGTAGCAGGCATGACTTCCCTCTTGTTGAGTGAGTCTTAAGAGTCTTAAGTCCAATTAGAGAGTGGTTGGTTACCACCAAGTTATGCATGCACCCTTAGGGTTTACATGCCAATCTGGTTGTTGTTTTGGTTCATAGCTTTCCTACCTGGGTAGGACTGTTCGCTGCTTCCCTCTGTTGGAAACTTGCATTGCTCCTTTTGATACCATGAAAATAGTCCTCAGGGTGGGGGCATTTAAGTCAGGTTCAACTCAGGGGCTTCTGAACACTTGTGAAGCACGTTATATCTCAATCCCTATCTACATTGTAAATATTTGTTCTCATACCCACAGGTAAGTGTGGTCCTCACCCCTTATCAAGGACCTTCTATTTGTAACAGAAGGAGACTATCATAGAAAAGCTCAACCAATTGCAATGGAGACGTATAGAGCACTCCAGGCCCAACTGCAGTATGGCTCCCACCCTAAAGCCAGGGATTACTGCAGAAGAAGGGGTGGAAATATTGTACAAGTCAGAGAATCCGGGCATTCGCTAGGAGTCTGTCTTCTAGAAATGCCAGAAGCTGCACATAAAGACTCACAAACATGACTGACTTAACATAGGCCGAACAAGGACAACAAAAGACGTGCTAATATAGATGGGAGTGGGGACTCCAAGAGACCTCGCTCCTACACAAAGAACTACAGGCAACTAAGGATGCTGAGAGCAGGAGAGATAGCCCTTGTGACGAGCATACCAGTCAGGTATCCAATACCAAAATGTACATGCAAGTAACATTTTACAGACGGAGGAGGTTTTACTTATGTATTTATGTATTACATGTGTATTTCTGAAAACATGTTTGCAACAACAATTAATGAAAAGAGGCCATGAATTTGAAAAAGAACAAGTAAGGTTATATGGGAAGGTTTAGAGCGAAGAAAGGGGGATGACATACTTACCTTATAACCTCAAAAAGCAAAATAAATGATTATAAAAACCCTTCCTGTGTGGCATTGTATTGTTGAAAACTCTGCATTTCAAATGTTAACAAAATTATTAGTACCAATTTTCAAATTTTTGCATATGAATATATGAGTGATTCATTACACAATTCACATTTTAAAAATATTCTTTTAAAGTAATTTCAAACGTGTGAAGTTCATTCGAATTAACTAACCTCCCTTCATTATCTTCCCTAAATGATCATTTTAAATATTTGGCTGTAGTTCCAAATACTGACACTAGATGGTAGCAGTGGCTTTCTAACAAAGTGAGTTTTTAGGCTTCATTGACTGCAAAATGAGAAAACAAGAGAATGCGTCACAGCTCTAACAAATGTCCAGAGGTTTAGAATTTTATTATGGAGTCAAAGGTAGAATATTAAAGCAGTCTCTTGAAATTCAACAAAAAGTGCCACATTGAAATGTTTTTGTCTGATTACAGCACCATTTTTTAGACCTGGAAATGTCACTTTTTAAATTAAGACGTGGATTGAAATGAAAAATACTCACTCTTTATAGAGAAAAGAGGTTTTAGGTCTTGTCAAAAGATCTCTTCTATGTAACTCTGTGGACTGCCAAAAGTCACACCTTGACCATTGCTGTGCATAGAGAAAAAATACTATCATGAGTCACATTTGCCATTGGGGTGAGGGAGTCCTGACTAATAAGCAAGGTGCTTTTATGTATTATTATCCTTAGAAACAGCTGCTTAGCTTTCGTGAAATTTTCCTAGAAATTTACCAGTTACAGTAGAGATTCTCTTGGATTTTGAATTCATTTATTTTCATAATGTGATAAGGGAAGTGATGTTAGCATTCGGTGACTGTCTTTCTGAGGAGATTTTGGCCTGAGATGTGTTATCTTGTAAGGTCATACCTTCCCATTTATCTTGTCTAATTCTCGTCACTTCTTTGGCTCATTCAGGGAAACCGGCTTTCCCAAAGCATTTCCAACCATTTATACCTTTGTTCTCAGAGTAGTGAGAGGGGACAAGCTGGGAGCAGGGTGGAAGGGCCTCACCGCCTTACTGATCTGTTCCACTGAAATGTTGAGCTGTTTTGTCCCTCCTGCAGAAGCTAACACAATGTGGGAAGCGAATAGTAAGGCAATCTAATGGAGCCTTTAAAAAGAAAAGCCTGTAACATAGAGCTTTAAAGTGAAATCAGACTCTGATGTCTGTGAGTATGTATATAATCGAATATGTAAGTAAGGTACACTAAGGGAACATTTTATATATTGCTTATTGCCAGTACACAATTATGCATTTATTTTTAGAAGAAAAAGTAACGTAATGAATTTATAAGAGTGACAGTAAGTAATTGATCCTCTAAGTTTGAAGTTGAAATAGTAAAAGAAGAATCCAGATACTGAAGCTCATTTTATTTTGGTAAGTAACATTTTTTACAGCATTTTTTCCCCATGTGGTAAGAGGAACGCCAGGAGCATAATTTGTTAGTGTATGTACAATCATGAGACTCTACTTATTCTGGTAAAGAGAAACAAATAAACAAGTAAACACATACAAATAAACTATGCGGGAGGGGGGCTTCATCTTTACTTTCTAAGCATTTTTGAGACTGGAAGTGAATGCACCGAGCACATATGGAAAGCATCATGTGGTTTAGAGGTGTTACATATCATTCACTCAGCTCACCATCAGAGAAAACACCAGCATTTCATTAAAATACAGTTTTGTTTTATTATTTTGTGTTCCTATAACTGCTTATGAGAAATCCATAATGTTTTATTTGAAGTGTCTATAAAAGATGGAAGTTCTACTTATTGAAATTTGCAAAAGTTTTGATTGTGCTCAAAGTAATAGGCCTCATCTAGTTTATGATATTATCAATCTGTTTATTCTCTAAAAGGCTACAGGATAAAAGCAACCCGGAGGGAATACGATTGGTATCAATGGCTGTTGTGTGGATCTGCACGCAGATGCTAGGCTTTTTTCTATTAAGTATCGAGAGCCATAAAGACTCCCAGGCCTCAAGATTACTTAAAATGCTAAAGATAATAATGTTAATAATGTACATTCATGGCCCTGTGTATTTTTAAGCAGGAGACAGTAGCCAAATTGCATGTCATTATTTTTAATGAATGTCATCCAAGAAGCACAGCCTTATTCAATATTCTAATTACCTTATTAATGTGGAAAAATTGAAAGAGAAAAAGGAGAATGAAGAAAAAAAACAGACTTTTCTTAGACTCAGTGTGATGAACCATGCCACTTATTACAGCATACTAGACTTCTTTTATGTTGTTTCATTTATGCATACATATTATAATAATAGGATCTTCTTTAAAGGGGAAGGGAAAGAATGTGGATATTTTTGAGAACCTATCATTTGTTAGTCTCTTGGTTAGATTATTTATGACCATTGTCTAATGGTCTAATGTGTGTGTGTTTAGTCATTATTAACAGAAAATTATCCTCTGGGGGAGTTTGATATGGTTCACTTTTATATTCTGCTTTTAATAAAAGACATCACATTTTAACTGTACATAACAGAGAAATGTGATGTACCAAAAAAAAAGAAAGAAATAACAAAGGTGCCATTTGAGGCTCAAAGATGTAATTTAATCAGAAAATCTATCTCCATCTTGAATGTGTATATCTGTCAGCCTAGTAAGTGTATCTTCACTTACTTAGGTCTTTGAAGACTTATGCTAGTATAGTTGAGACATCTTCTTGGATATTAATACTTGATATGAGTAACTGACTTTTAAGGAAATAAATATTTACAATCACCAAAGTTTTATAGGATCTCATAGCAACCATGCAACATATAGTCCTGTCTCTGAAGTACAAAGTTGACATGCTCATGTTGTGGAGTCATTGGATAGCAATTCTATGACGAAATTAGTTCTCATTCTTTCTTAATCATAGGTCAAGTCTCAAAGATATTGCTTATTAGAGCTTATTAGACAAAAGCTGATAACATCACGACCTTTCATCTTGATATTTGAGTAACAAATGGAGAATCTAAGGATTGACTGATACTTAATTGATGACCAGGATAGAAGTTTTTCTAGAAAAGCCAGTGATGACCTAGAATGTGCCAGCCATACACCTGACATAGGTGTAATACAGAATGCTTTTGACAGCAAATACGATTACAAAATCAGCATTTGCAACACACTCTTATCGGGTGTGAATTCTTGACTCTTGCTTCTAGTAGGAAGGGTGACACTATAATGTTCTATGACATGGGAGAGTAATGGCAGGTCAACACAACTGGCCGAGGCAGAATTCATTTCAGACTTCTGTGGGTTGCAAGTTCTTCAAGGGCAGGGCCATTCTAATTTGCTGCGGGTAGGCCCATTTTGCTGAGCAGAGCACAGTGATCTACATTAAGTGTACATGCAAGAGACTTCTGTTGATGATAATAGTATTGACTATGAAGAAGGTAGGGATGGTCCTAAGCACAAGTAGAAACAATTAGAGGATGACAAAATTTGGAAGAATGAGTGATAACCTTTTTCTTGAGTAAAGTGATTTAATACTTAGATATTTTAAGTGCTAGGTACTGTAGTTGAGGGATCCAACCTTCCTTCTCAGGTCTTTGATGATGTCGAAGATCAGATTGTCACAATTATTATTGTTCTCTCTTCCTATATAGAAAAATTAGGTGCAAGACTTGAACTTTCCAGCTTAGGACAACTCTATAGCAATCTAAGCTATGCCTTTACCCTAGGACTGAATATGGAGTTCTTGCCTTTTGCTCTAGTTGATACACTGACAATAGGTCTTAAAAGATGTAGTTCTTACTTTTCCTTCTCCCAGTGCATGCTTGATATTTTCTATTCTTTGTATATGGTTTGTATCAAGTCTAAATGTGTTTCTTTAGACTAAAAGGGGAATTGTAGCGAGAGATCCTACCAGCCGTACCTGTGGCACTGACCACAGGTGTGGTCACAGCTGCCTACGTGAGCATGTAGGATTTGGTCTGGAGTCCGTGATAGGCTTGCTCTCTCTTTGTTGCTATCGGGTCATGGAGAGCAGCTGGGTGTGGATCTTTGGAGCTGGAACTTGTGGGTCATCGGTTTCCCTACCTGAAATAAAATTAACTTATATTTATCCTAGTCCCATATATCTTAATCTGTACATGTACAAGTCAGCCTGCTCAAATAATAACACACAATTACAAAAATCAGCAGGAAATTTACTTCAGGCCTATAAACACATTGTCTGTGATTAGACATCATCTTAGGTTTAACATATTTCAAGTGGATCTCAGAGTAAGGAGAATACTTAGAAAAACTTCATGGAAGTAAAAGTATCCCAGTTAATTATGGAAATCTAACTCCTGTATTAATTTTACTAAATTATGAATATTCAAGCCAAGATACGGTTTAGAAACTGATCCTCATGCTGCATTTACATGGGTAAATGTAACAAATGGCAAGGAAACGGATTTGGCTTTCTGTCCTCACACTGTCCAAGCAACAGTGCTATAAACCCAGCTCAGTCCCGGCCCTTGAGCAAAACTGCACTGGTTGACCAGATACCGCTCTTTAGAAATAAACCAGTGCAGCCTCGCTTTCCAAGATATAACTCCTTTAAAAGACAGCCCCTTCCCATTCAAAACGATTTGTTCTGTGGTATGAAAATGGGTATAAGAGATTAATCAAAACAGGCTATTTAACTGAATAGCAGAACAGCCTTAGGAGATCAAGAAAAGGTCACATAGTCAAACTAAAGTATATTCATAACACAAAGGTATGCTTTACAACTAGGGTCTCCGAATCTCACCAGTCAGGTCAGCTGTTTCTGTGGGTTTCTCCAGGACTGTCTTGGCGCCTTTGCTCATCCCACCTCCCTCTCCACAACTGGATTCCAGGAGTATGGCTCAGTGTTTAGCTGTGGGTGTGCCTGTTTCTGCTTCAATCAGCTACTGGATGAAGGCTCTAGGAATGGTAACAAAGGTAAACATCAATCTCATTATAGGCGAAGGACATCAAAAGCAACCTCTCCACCACTGCCTAGATTCTTAGTTGGGGTCACCCCGGTGGTTCCCCTAACACTT
This sequence comes from Cricetulus griseus, assembly GCF_003668045.3. Lineage (NCBI taxonomy): Eukaryota > Metazoa > Chordata > Mammalia > Rodentia > Cricetidae > Cricetulus > Cricetulus griseus. The sequence continues at coordinate 59,179,135 of NC_048604.1, forward strand.
CCCCTGTGCCAAACCTCTCTCCAAACTACTGTCTCCCTCTATTAAGGCATCTCCTTTTTTACCCTCCTCTATTCCTCCCCTGTCTCAGTCCTCCTGTTTTCCTTCCCCACTTCTCCCCCTCTCGCCTTCCCATATTCTTCCTCTCTTCCCCCCATGCTCCCAATTTGCTCAGGGGTTCTTGTCCCCCTCCTCTTCTTCAAAGGACCATGCAATATTCTCTTGGGGTCCTCCTTGTTTCCTAGCTCCTCTGGCGATGTGGATTGTAGACTGGTAATCCTTTGCTCTGTGTCTAAAATCTGTATATGAGTGAGTACATACCATTTTTGTCTTTTTGTGTCTGGGTTACTTCACTAAGGATGGTTTCTTCTAGTTCCACCCATTGGCCTGCGAATTTCAAAATTCCTTTATTTTTTTCTGCTGAATGGTTCTCCATTGTGTAAATGTACCACATTTTCTCTATCCATTCTTCAGCTGAGTGGCATATAAGTTGCTTCCAGGTTCTGGCTATTACAAACAATGCTGCTATGAACATAGTTGAACATATGTCCCTATTATATGAATGTGCATTCTTTGGTTATATGCCCAAGAGAGGAATTGCTGGATCTCGAGTTAGACTGATTCCCATTTTCATAAAAGTCAGCATCAGCACTGCATACCTTTCTTGGAAAGAGAGTAGATGTAATGTGTTCTGACTACAAAAGTGATAAATATGTGAGGTAATGCCAGACCACAGTGTATACAGCTGTACATACTTCAGATACCATTTTGATATACTAAATACAATCTATTAATTGAAAAATTATGTATGATCTTTCCCCCAAGGCTTGTTACTAAAGGTTATCTCCTAGGGGTTTCTGTACAAAAGAAGCTTCAGGAAAAGTAATGCTTTATTTTCCTAAATATTAATTAAACAATTTTCTTTTCTTTATTCCCTAGATCCGAGGAAGAGGTTTTGCTTCTTTCCATGTTATTATTCATGCTCTTATTCCATTTTCAAAACACATCTTTATTCCATCAATTGCTCCTTTTCTGTGTGTGCTTCCTTTAAGTTCACCTTTTCTTTTGCTTAGCTTAACAGTATATTATATTTTCTATGACATCAAAACACACAAACAATAATCATTCCCTTCTTGATACCTTCCCTCAATTGTCCTATGTTAAATAATTTAATTTCTAAATATTTCATTATCGCCATTTTACAGTTCAGTTACCATCTCAATTTATTTTGTGTTCATTTCTCCATGCTTCACAAATATTTGCACTTCTCATCAGGAAAAAAAGCAATTTTGTTTTTCACTAACTAAAATGAGCTTTTTCATGTCCTCCTATTATTGTGTACGATAAACAACAACAGTACTAGCCGCATATGTCACTATTGTGAACAGAAATTGCATGTCTTTATATCATATCATATCGTATAACTATCTTTATATGTGTGCTAAAATGCCATTTATACTTATGATTACTTTAGAATTATGGTAATTATTAGATGGTATGTATCTGCAGTCTTCCTGTCTATAAATGCTCATGAAATACACATAGATGGGCACCTATTTGGTAGCTGTTCCTTTACTTGTAGGTCATATACAGAACAATAAACTACTGTACTCTTACACTGATGACCTAGGCTTATACTTTTTTCCTTGATAGTTCATGTTTGTAGGAATTAATTGATTAATTGACAGTTTTAGATGAATCGAAACTACTCCAAAATTTAGTGTCTTGATTCAATTTACTCATTTAAATAACAACAATAACTGTAATACTAATGCCATGAAAATTAAGTCTAACTTTAGATTTCATATGTGTGTGTGTGTGTGTGTGTGTGTGTATGTGTGTGTATGTGTGAAATCTTCATTTTAATATGACAGATGCAATTATGTGAATCACATTAATCATGAAGCTTTGGAGTATAGGTACATTGTGGAATGAATAAATGTAGAAAATTAGACTTTAAAATACCTTATATAGTTTTCATATTTTGGTAAAATATGTATGATTAACTCTATGCCATTAAGGAATATAATCCATTTTGTAAAGATAGGGTCTCATTATGTAGCTCTGACTGGCCTGCAAAACTTGCTGGCCTCCAAGTCACAGAAAACTGGTTGCCTCTGCTTCCTGAGCACTGGGATTATGAGTGTCTTCGAATGTTTTAGTAACATAAATCCTTAATTAACAACTTATTGAATATATGATTTGCAAGTGTTTCCTCCATTCTGTAAGTTTTCCCTTCAAACTGCTGCTTTAAAAAATGCATCAGCTTTTTATGTAATTCTATAGAAAATCAATACCAAGACTAATGTTATGGATTGTTCCTCTTCTTTGTTCTTCTAATTTAAGTCTTTAATCAATTTTATTAGTTATCATGTTAGATAGGGCCAATTTTATTCTTGTACCAACATCATCTAATAAAAAGAGTGTCTTTATATTGTTTTGTATCCTTGACACTTGTGTCAAAAATAAATTCACTATAAATATGGTATTTTCACTATTTCTTTGGATATTCAGGGTATTTAAAACTCTACACAAAGTTTAAATTGTTTATTTTATTCTACCTATAAGCAATGTTATGATATTTTGGTAAAGATTATATTGAATATATGTTTGTGTACTATGGGCACTCCAATTGTGCTAGGCTTTATTTTTTTTATTTTTATTTTTTTCAACCTTTTTTATTTGAATTAGAAACAGGATTGTTTTACAAGACAATCCCATCTCCCTTCTCCCACCCGTCCTCCCCTAATCCCCCCCATTAAAACCTTATCTGTCACATATCTTTTCTGCTTCCCCTGGCTGGGGAGGCCTTCCATAGGGTGTCATCAGAGTCTTTTGTATCTTTTGGGATAGGGCCTAGGCCCACCCCCATGTGTCTTGGCTCAGGGAGTATTCCTCTATATGAAATGGGCTCCCAAAGTCCACACCTATGCTAGGGATAAATACTGGGCTTCTACAGGAGGTCCCATAGATTCCTGAGGTTTTCTCACAGAAACCCATGTTCCTTGGGTCTGGATCAGTCCCATGCTGGTATTCCAGCTATCAGACTGGGGAGCAAGAGTTCCCAGATGTTCAGGTAAGCTGTTTCTGTGTGTTTCACCAGCCTGGTCTGGACTTCTGTGCTCTTCACTGGTCCTTCTCTGCATCTGGGTTCCAGTTCAGTTCGGTGATTAGTTATGGGTGTCTGCTTCTACTTCTACCAGCTGCTGGATGAAGGCATATAAATCAGTCATCAATCTCATAATCAGGGGAGGGCATTTAAGGTAGCCTCTCCTCCGTTGCTGAGATAGTTAACTGGTGTCATCTTTGTAGATCTCCAGACATTTCCCTAGTGCCTGATTTCTCTGTAAACCAAAAATGTCTCCCTCTATTATGATATCTCCATTTTTGTTATCATATATTCTTCCCCTGACTCATACTTTCTGCTCCCTCATGTCCTCAGCATCCCTCTTCTTCTCCCCTTCTCATTCTCCTAGCTCCCTCCCCCCTCTTCCTGTGCTCCCAATTTGCTCTACAGTTGCTATCTTTTGTCTGTTCTCTTTAGCATTATTTCAGTATATGTTGAACTTTCCTTTTTCTCTTAATGTCTGTTTGATCATGTTCATTCTTTATCTGTTGTTAGACTCTGTAACTTCTTCATATCCACCTCTCATTTAACTGAATATCTTTAACCTTGACCAACATTCTTTGTAAAGACTTATAAAGCTGTTACTTGAAGGTTTTTTGTCTGTTTGTTTAGTTGGCTGGTTGATTGTTTTATCAGAAAGCTTTACCGGGTCTTTTGTTTGTTTGTTTGTTCTTTTTCTGTTTTGTTGAGATAAAGTGTTACTTTACAGCTCAGGATGGCCTCAGACTCATTCAATTCTCCTGCCTTAAATTCCAGAGTGCTGTGACTACAGGCATGAACCACAACATTTCACATGCCTCCTTTGGGATGGGGAATAAAAATCTTCTATTTTTCTCATTATTATAATTCTTTCTTTTATATCATTAATCACTTCAAATGTACTTCTCCACTGGTGATACTGTGTTGGGCGCTTCAAAGTGCTTCTTTGTCCCTTCTTACTTCAGCTTCTTTTATTATTATTATTATTATTATTATTATTATTATTATTATTATTATTAATTCAAGTTAGGCAACAGGCTTGTTTCACATGTAAGTCCCCTCTCCCTCTCCCTCCCCTCACCCCCATTCCTTCTCCCCCACCTCCAACCTACCCCCACCCCATCCACCCACCACTCCCCAGGCAGGGTAGGGCCCCCAACCAGGGCTCCACCAAGTCCACCAAATCTTCCTGTGCTGGGCCTGGGCCCCTCCCCATGTGTCCAGAGACAGAGCGCATTCCTTCAAGTGGGATGGGCTTTCAAAGTCCCACACACACACCAGGGCAAAACACCAGTCCACCTCCGGAGGCTCCCAGGAGTGCAGGGGCCTCCCCATTGGCATCCATGATCAGGGGGCTGGATCAGTCCTGTACTGGCCTCCCAAAGAGCATCTGGGGTTGACATGCTTTCCGTTTTTCAGGCCAACTGTTTCTGTGGGTTTCTCCAACCTGGTACAGACCCCTTCGTTCTTCATTCTCCCTCTCTTCAACTAGGTTCCAGATTTCAGCTCAGTGTATTTCTGTGGATGTCTGTCTCTGCTTCCATCAGCCACTGGATGAGGACTCTAGGATAGCATAGAGAGTAGTCATCAATCTCATTCTAGGGGAAGGGCTTCTAGGCCATCCTCTCCTCCACTGCCCGGACTGTCAGATCGTGTCATCCTTGTAGGTCTCTGGAGATCTCCCTAGTTCCAGATCTCTTCTTGGACCTATAGTGGCTCCCTCTGATATGGTATCTCTCATCCTGCTCTCTTTCCTCTATTCTTCCCCCAACTCAATATCTCTGCTCCTCCATTTCTTCTCCTCTACTCTTCTTCTTGTGCTCTTATTGTGGCTTGTGCTAGGCTTTAAATTGTTTATTTTATTCTACCTATAGCAATGTTATGATATTTTGGTAAAGATTATATTGAATATATATGTTTGTGTACCATGGACACTCCAACTGTGCTAGGCTTTTCAATCCAGGAAAACAGTACAGGCTTCCATTTATTATCTTCAATTATTTTATCAATGTTTTATCATTTTCAATGTAGAGAGCTTTTTTAACTTCTTGGTTTAAATAATTGTAAGCCAAATTCAAGAACACATCAAAAAGATCATCTGATTCAATCATCTCAGAGATGCAGAGTTAGTGCAACATATGTAAATTAATAATCATAACCCAACACTTTGGCAGACTGAAACACAAAAATGACATGATCATCTCATTACATGCAGATCAGGCCTGTCTTGGTTAGTTTTCTATTGCTGTGAAGAGGCATCATGACCAACCCAACTCTTACAAGGAGAAAGGATGAGACACTGGTCCTGGCTTGAGCATCTGAAAACATAAAGCCCACCCCCAGTGACATACTTCCTCCAACAAAGCCACTCCTACTCAAATGAAGCTGCTCCTAATAGTGCCACTTCCTATTGGCCTATGGGGGCCATTTTCATTCAAATCACCACAGAGCCTTTGACAAAATCCAATGAATCTTCATGATAAAAGTCCTGGAGAACCTAGGAATATAGGAGGTGTATCTAAACATAGTAAACTCAATATACAATAAGCTCACAGCCAGCATCATAAATGGAGAAAAACTCAATAAAATCAGGAATATATCAAGGTTCAGTTTGATGTTGTTTATTGGATTGTTGTGTCTTGCCTTCATTATGTTTAGGTATGTCTCTTATATCTCTAATCCAGGACTTTTATCATGAAGGGTAGTTGGAGTTTGTCAAAGGCCTTTTCTTCATAAAGAGATGATTTGTGTTTTTTTCCCTTTCAGTTTGTTTACATGGTGGATTATAATTACTGATTTTCCTATATTGAACCATTTCTGGGATGAAACCTACTTGATCATAGTAGATGATATTTTTATGTGTTTTGGGATGCTGTTGGCCAATATTTTTATTATATTTTATCTGTGGTCACAAGGAAAATTGTTCTATAATTGTTTTTCTTCCTTTAGGTCTTTATGTGGTTTGGGTATCAAGGTAAATGTGGCCTTATAAAATGAATTGGGTAATGTTCCTTTTGTTTCTACTTTGTGGAATAATTTGCAGAGTATTGGTGCTAATTATTCTTTGGAAGTCTATAAGAGTTCTGGGTTATAGCGCTTTGGCCCTGGGCTTTTGTTTGTTTGTTTACTTTGGTTTGGGGACTTTTAATGACTGTTTTTATTTCACTAGGGAATTATAGCTTTATTTGAATAGTTTATTTGGTTTTAGTTTAACTCTGGTAAGTGGTTATATCCAGAAAATTGTCCATTTCTTTTAGATTTTCCTATTTGATGGAGTATAGGTTTTTAAAGTATATCCTACGATTATCTAGATTTTTTTCATGTCTATTGTTATGCCCCTCTTTCTTTTCTGAGTTTTCTAATTTTGATATTTTATCTTTGTCTTTTAGTTAGTTTGGAAAAGGACTTGTCTGTCTTGTTGATTTTTCTCAGGAAACCAGCTCTTTGTCTCATTGATTCTTTTTATTGTTCTCTTTGTTTCTATTTTATTGATTTCAGCCCTTACTTTGATTATCTCTTGCTGTCTACCCCTCTTGGATATTCTTTCTTCTTTTTGTTTAAGAACATTCACGTGTGCTCTTACGTTGCTAGCATGAGACCTCTCTAATATTTTCATGTAGGCACTTAGTGCTATGAACTTTTTCTTAGCACCTATGTCACTGTGTCCCATAAGTCTGGCTATGCTGTGCTATTCATTTACATTGAATTCTAGAAAGTCTTTCATTTCCTTCTTTATTTCTATCTTGATCCATTTTTTTTTATTCAGTAGTGGGTTTTTCAGTTTCCATGAGTTTGTAAGCTTTCTAATATCCAGCTTTAAATCACGGAGGACTGATTGGAAGCAGGAAGTGATTTCAATTTTTTTGTGTCCAAGCATATAGTCAATTTTGGAGAACGTTCAGTGAGATGCAGAGAAGAAGGTATATTTTTGTGTGATTATGTGATATGTTCTGTAAATATGCTAGCACCTTTTGGTTTATAGTGTCTATTACATCTAGTATTTCTTTTTTTAGTTTTGTCTGAATGACCTGTCTATTGTGGGAAGTGGAGTACTAAAGTCTCCCACTATTAGTCTGTGAGAATCAATATGTGATTTAAGCTATACTAGTATTTCTTTAATAAACTTGTACGCCCTTGTGTTTGAGGCATAGATACTAAGGATTGAAATTCATTTTGGTAGATTTTTAGTTTGATGAATATGTAGTGTCCTGTGCTATCTCTTTTCATTAGCTTTGCTTTGAATTTTATTTTGTTATATATCAAAATGGTTACACCCACTTGCTCCTTAAGGCCATTTGCTAGGAATAACTTTTTTACAACCTTTTACCCTGATGTAATAAACCTTCCTTGGTATTAAGGTGTGTTTCTTGGATGCAGCAGAAAGATGGACTCAGGTTTTGCATCCATTTTGTTATTATGTGTCTTTTTATTGGGGGAGTTGAGACCACTGATATTGAGAAACATCAAAGAACAATGGATGTTTATTCCTGTTATTTTGTTGTTGTTGTTGTTGGTGGTGGTGGTGGTGGTGGTGGTGGTGGTGGTAGTGTGTGTGTGTGTGTGTGTGTGTGTGTGTGTGTGTGCTTCCCTTCTTTTGATTTTGCTGGTGAAGCATTATTAATTTTCTGTGTTTTTATGGGTATAGTTAACCTCCTTTGGTTGGACTTTTCCTTCTAGCACTTCCTATAGGGTGGGATTTATAAATAGACATTGTTGAAAGTTGGTTTTACCATGGGATATCTTATTTTATCCATGTATAGTGATTGAAAGATTTGCTGAGTATTGTAGCCTGGGCTGGCATCTATGATCTCTTAGAGTCTACAGAACTTTCCAGCTTCCAGATTTACCATTCAGAAATTAGGTATGATTCTGATAAGTCTTCCTTTATATGTTACTTGGTCTTTTTACTTTGCAGATTTTAACATTCTTTCTTTATTCAATATGTTTAATATTTTGATTACTATGTGTAGAAGGGACTTGTGATCCTATCTATTTTGTATTCTGTATGCTTCTTGTAGCTATGTATGTATCTCCCTTAGGTTGTTGAAACTATTTTCTCAGCCTCTAAGCTGGAATTCTTCTCCTGTATTCTTATTATTCTTAGGCTTAGTCTTTTCATAGTGTCCCAGATTTCTTAGATGTTTTGTGTCAGGAATATTTTAGATTTAATATTTTCTTTGACCAATATATTTATTTCTTCTATTCTATCTTCAATGCCTTAGATTCTCTTTTTCACCTCATGTGTCCTGTTTGTGAAGCTTTCATTCATCCCAAAGATGTGAGGAAAAAAGACCATCAACCAAAATCCTCATAGTAAAATTAAAGTTAGAAAGTTAATTAAAATAAGACTTTGAAAAAATATTTGTGTACATGGGCTGCCTCTCCCTAGAGTTCAATTGGTCAGCATTGGGTATGACGAAGATAGGGATTTTATAGCTCAAGCAAAGGGGGTTTCCAAGTGGGCAATTTAGTAGGTAAGTAGTTAGGGTTACAGAAGCAGAATATAACAGCTCCATGAAAGAAAGACATGGTTGCAAAGTGGTCATAATAACCTTTTGAAACAAAGGAATATTTGCCATTTTCTGGAACAGACAGTACAGAATCATTCGTAGTTAAGGTTACAGGTGGGCCATAACCCAATCCATGAGAAACAGATTTAATGATACACTGGAATGAATCTAGTATGTCTTTGCTATAAGATGGTTTTCAAGCCTAAGATGGAGGCATACTAGTTTATCACTTGCCTCTGTAGTTCCCATTTGAATTACTAAAATTTTCTTTTCCAGAATTCCATAAGTTTGTGTTTTCTTTATTCTATTTCCATTTTCAGGTCTTGAACAGTTTGATTCATTTCATTCAACTGTTTGTGTTTTCCTGGATTTCTTTAAGGAATTTACTAATTTCTGCCAATTATTTGTTTGTGTTTTCCTGGATTTCTTTAAAAGATTTATTCATTTCCTCTTTAAGGACCTCTATTACTTTTATATAGTTTGTTTTATGGTTATTTTCTTGTATTTCATCTATATTGGAATATTCTGGGTCTGCTGTGATAAGATAACTAGACTCCAGTGGAGACATATTATCTTGGCTATTATTGATTGTGTTCTCATACTAGCATCTGGGCATCTGGGTTTGGGGTGAATACAGGTCTAGGTGCTGATTTCTGTGTTTGTCTTTGTTGAGTGGATGTTTTGTTCCTTGGTTTCTGTTTCCTCTCGTAAATTTTGAGAACCAATGTTGGCTATGTGTTGCCTGTTGTACTGGCCTGCTTAGCTGATGAGACTGGGTTGGGGGTATCAGGAGCAGTAGGAGAGGTTTGAGTCTGCCTTTCGCATACTTGTTCTCCATGGAGGAGAAGCCTTTGGGTTAGCAGTGAGTACTTGCTGGGGTTGAGGACTGAGATAAAGTGGCCATGTGTGGGGAGGAAGGTTAAGAGGGGTGGACTGTGGTATCCACAGGTAATATTGGCAGTGGGGGAAGGGAAGGTTACTGCTAGTGTCTTCTTGAAGCACTCAGGGTGAGACTGGAAAGTTGAATTTTGGGAAACACAGAGAGAAAAGAAGGTCTATAGGCAGTCTACCTGGTTTTCCAGCAAGCTTGGTTTATGTTTTACCAGAGTACCTTCTGGAGTTGGGGGCTGTGATACAGCAACTGAGTGAGAGAAGAAGTTAGGAAGAAATGGACTGTGGGATCCACAGATGTGTCTATGGGAAGGAAAGTTCCAGTTGATGTTTTGTTGCAGTTCTGAGGACAAGTCTGGGGAACTGGATTTGGAGGACTGGATTTGGAGGGAATGAGACAGTGATGCAGCTCTTCAGTTAGGTAACCTGCTTCCCCGTTCTGATTAGTTTTTGTGCTCTCAGTGAATGTCTGCTGAAGTTGGAGGCTGGAATAATGGGAAGAGTTGAGGGAAGGAACATTGGGGGAGAAGATCTGTGATTCCTTTGGAATGTGGTCAGAAACAACAGGTAGACTGAAGCAGTTTTCTGCTCTAGAGCTGGGGATGAGACTGAGGGGGATTGAATCTCAGGAGAAGAAGGAGAGATGCAGGTCTGTCTTCATTTCACTTGTTACTTTGGGAGAAGTGGCCATTGGCTTATCAGGGACTATTTTTGGGGCTTGGGAGCTAGGATAAAGTGATTAAGTGGAAGGGTAGGTTAGGAGAGGAAGGACTGTGGAATTCACAGGGGATGTGGGCAGGGAGGAAGAAGGACTACACAGCTGGTGTTCTGTTGGAACGAGACTGGGGAATTGGTTATGGGGGAACAGAGAGATAAGAGAAGGTCTATGAACAATCTACCTAGTTTTCTGGTAGGTGTGTACCTTTTGAATGTAGCTATTGATTTTTACCTCCCATTGCCATTGTTGAGAGCTATCACTTTGGAAATATCCTCAAAATAAATGTTTTAAATCAAGTCTAAAAAGATTTTAAAATTAATATTCATTTACCTTTTAGAAACGATTTTTTTCTGTGTGGCCCTGAAAAAATTAGCATTCTCAAATACTGAACAACTGTACTCTAGATATGTGTTGTGGTGTAAGATTTAGTAACACTTAGGATGAAACATAAAATCCTACTTCAAGAAATTTATGTACAAAACTACCCCACTGATATAATTTACTATGCTTAGCTTGGCAGTGCTATACTGTTTATTTTATCTATTTTTTCTTTTAATTGGCAACAATCTTTATTTTTTTATCGTGATGCCTTAGAAGTATCCTCGAATAAAGGAGTAGGTAAAGGAAAGGAATTTGGAGTTTAACTCAGTTGGCTATTATCAAAATGAAGACTGAGAGGAAGAGGGAGGTTCCTGTAATCATACCAAGCATTATTCAGCAGCAGAAATAACACTCCAGCAAAGCTTTGGTAACTAAGGTCCTTCTCTTGAACCTCCCCAACTGGTTAGAGTTGGTTTCGGCTAAGGTGGAGCTGCTTCTACCATTACATTGTTGTTATTACTGACAATTATTTTTATTGTGCTATATAATATATACATGCCATTTTATAGTATCACACATAAGGACCAGGGAACAGGTCCTTCTTCTAGGCTTCTTGAAAGGTTGTTTGACAAATACTTAGATAGGAGAACTTTTAAAGGTAGGATTTGTGCTTATTTATACAAATTTCAGTGCCCTCTTGAATCTCATAGATATTGTTCTATATAAACTTTTGTTGGTACTTTTATGGATGGAATGCATGGTCTCATGCATATTAGACAGACTATTATTGCTCAGTCACACAAAAACCATCTTTAATATTTTCATGCTTAACATAAAAGGTATGTCAAGATTTCACAATAATTCTTTCATCTGTTTTGATACGTTTCTGGAGGGAAAATGTCTTCTATAATTATATTAATTCATTTATCTCACTTATTAATTCATAGTATTTTATTTTTTGTCTCAGAAGAAATGTTATACAATGTCTGGATTTTGAACATTATTTACTTATTGTATGGGAAAAATCTGTCACTTTTGGTGGTGCTAGTATGAGTAGATAATTGGAAGAAATTTAAAGTATTGGTGCAATTTCCCTGCGGTCAGCATGATCCCTGGGGCTTTATAAATATTTATATAGACAAATAGATTACTTAAGATCAAAATGCTCCCTGTTGTTTGAGGCCAAACTAGAAACACTCCAAATTAAGTTGAAGAATCTAATAAATGCCCACCACAAACCATAAACTCATTCTAGAGCATTACCAAAGCAGGAAAAAGAAATTTTACATATGAAAGTACTTTAGAGTATCTTGTTTTAAATATTTCCAGTGTTGTGGATCCACATGGACATTGTTGGCATCAAATGAGAAAGAAAGCTCATAACTTTACATTATTCATTTATGACTTATCACAAATATTAAGATACAGTTGTTTATCCACATGTACATATCTAAATTAAGTTTAAAATTAGTATTTTGCTAAGCCTCTCTTTATATATTTTATAAAATAAGTATATAAAATACAATGAATATAGTAGTAAGCATATTTCTTATTCTCTTCCACATATTATTTAGAAATATTAAGCTAAAAATTATATAAACTTACATGGTTCTAGAAATCCTTGTTTTAATATCCTTGGTCAAGATAATATGCTTCTATAAAGGATTTGCATTTCTGTGTAGAAATTTAATACTTATAATTAAATCTTCCACAATTGTAGAGCATAGCAGTATATCATGCAAAATTGTTCATTTATATTCATTATACATTGTATGTGATATATTATCTGTTATATATAAATCATGTCTTTGAATCAGTGCCATTGACCTCAGCATTAAAATACAACATTTTAGCTTGGTTATTTGATTTATAATGCAATGATCAACCCGCACCACTGGTATTCTGATTTAACATTGTCATCAGTAGGAAGTCATGAATTCCACAAAATATTATAGTAGGTCTTGTGTATTGTTTTTATATCATTGAAATTAAATAACTTCTGAGACATTTCTTAAGAAGTCAAATCTACAGATATACTTTATCCAACTTAAATTAAAGTATAGGTAAAATAAGCTTTTTATTTATAATGAAGATACTTTACTAAAACATAATTTCCAATGTAGTTTATATCATAGGATATTTGAGCTAAAGATCATAACTTCATTGCTCAGCATGTGAATATAACTAGGTTTTCATGAATGTCAGACACACCCAACTAAACCAGTTTTAAATTTGTACAAACTTGTATTGCTCAGATTGACAAATCGCAGCATGATATAGTCTCTGCTACATTCATGAGTCATTAAAATATTTTAAAAGACTTCTTGAAATCCACCTTTTCAACACTGATGATAATTAGAAGGAAAATGTAATTGATTCTTTCTTCACAAGTAGGAACACTTAAAATGATATCACATTTTCATTAGTAGTGATGATGCTACTTCAAGTATGATGGTCTGTAAGAAATAAAATGCTTTTTCTCTCCTGCAGAGCAAAATAGTTTTATCATTAAAGGGAATAATTGATTTCAATGGTAGGCTTAGCTGTATCCTTAGCCTCTAGTTTTTTCACAGCCATGAAGCTCTGAATCTTTTAAAGCAGTGAGTTTGAGTTATTTCTGCAAGACATGGTGAGTACAAGATAACCACACAGAATTAAGGAAGATGATACATTAACACTTCCAGAATTTTTGCTCAGACAGGTATTTGGCTAATGAGAATGGAGCTACACATTGAAATGTTTAGAACTTTTTCCCTTGGGGTAAAAGTACTAATAACAGGATAACTCTTCCAGATATCAGGGTACATGCCATTCATTCAGCTCTTCATATTTTTCATGCATGTAGGCAATATACTATGTGCTCCATTTCTTAAGGCTCCTGATTCAGGTTTAGGGGATATTATGGCAAGAAAAAACTCAATGTCATTGCAATACAGTGTGGTCATCATTTTGGTGAAATTGGGCATCATTGTAGCACATAAGAACGAGATACATTTTCAAGGAAGTGACCACTAAACTCAGTTGGTTGATTAAGATAAAGCAAGCAGGCAATCTGTACAAAAGACTGCAAGAAACGATGTCAAAGACTAGAATTAATTTCCTGGGTTTTCCTTGTATACTGAATACTTAATAGCAGAACTCAGTTGGATAATTGTTTTGGTTTTTAAATGTAAGATCAATGTTGAATTATAATACAATGCATCTCTATTCATAAAACAGAGACTATGGTTTTATGAAAGGGAATCAGCAATCATGAAGTGTTTATTGCTTCATAATGTCTTCCAATCCAATTCATGATATAGCATACACCAAAAGACCCCAAGTTCAAGAAAAGTGTCTTAAATCAGAGAAGTTGGTTTATTATTCCAGACATTAAACGGATATTTTAACAGTCTTGGTTCTGCATCTAATATTCCTTCAAGCAGTCTTTAAGGGTCAGATAGCACCTCTTTTTAATTATCAAAGTCACCTAAGAATTTCCATTTTTAGCAGTGTTAGTTGTTATCTAGTTTTAGAATGGATATAGAGAAAATGCTAAAAGGAGAAGACACAGAAAGCATCTGGCACAAATACATTCAATCTCCAAATCTGAGACAGTCTATAGACTGTATCTGCTGAAGCATCTGCAGAAAATTTTATTGGAAAATGAAATATTGCTCCATGTTTTATCTCCCTAACAAAAATGGTCTCTGCTTTTATATGAATGATACCCATTATGTGTGGTCCTGGCTTAGCCTGAGTAATTTCACACTTAATGCTTGAACCTCTGTGATATAGAGTGCCTATAACTCTGAGGGCCTGGAGTCAAAACTGCATCAGTGCCCTTATTGTCACAAAATAATCACTTCCAAACATTTTCTCATGAAACACCCCCTTATTTAGCAATAAAACACCAGCTACTTCATTTACTTGTCATTACAAAATCTTCTGAACAGTTTAAAATCACACAGGAGTGAAGTGGATGCTACAAATGCAATTCTTTTTTCATAAAGAGAAACTATCTGGGGAAGGCCTGTAGTTATTGTGAGGATATTTTATGGTATACAAGTTTTTATGTGAGCTCTTTTGCATTTTGGTCCACAGTTTTGTGTTTATATGATAGGTGTACATTTCTCAAGTAGTTTTAGTATGTTACAAAATGCTGTGGCAAGTTGAAAACAATTCAACTTGCTTTGGATTGTTGGAGTAGAAAGAATTTAATTGGAATCAGCCTTATCTATAAATCAGACAAGAGTATTTATTTCTTTATGAGAACTTTGATGATGAATTTAATAATGTGAACAAGTAATGATGTGATTGCTTCTACACAAATTATCATAATAACACCTTGTATCATAGCTGTGCAGAGACATTTTCCTAGACACTCAAACTATGCCGTCATTGTATAATTTAAAGTTGAAAAGGTCTATGGACACAGTGAATATTTAGATGCTAATGAACATTTTGCACATGTTTGTGAAGACAGAGAAAAAAGGAGAGTTTAGAAAATCTGGGAATGAAAATGTTGGAGACATTTCAAACATCAAATTTTAAATAGCTTTGAGGCAACAAATTATGGTAGAAAGAACACTAAACAGGATCCAGGAAAGCCAGTTTCAAGTCTTGCCATTTCCAGTAATCACCAAAGTGAGCATGAGTAAATCACTAAACTTCTGTTCTCTGTCCATATATAAAATCACAGGGTTGGAACCCAGGATATCCCCAGTCTCTTCCAGTTAATTGTTCCCATTAAATTGTTCCAATTAAGTGTTTGAGTTGTTCTAATTACTCTAGAAAAGTTATATAAAGAGGCTCTTCTTCAGAAAGCTACATCTAGTACTAAACTGTAGTTACATATTTCATGAAAATTGAACAAGACATTATCTCTATTATCATTTGCTTGAGTGTTCATTTTCAGGTCAAAAACACCATATGGACTTTCCACATAACATTTTTTCCTTATTTAAATCCTTTCTCATATTACATGTAGTTGACAGGACTATTGATGAAGGACAAATATTCCTAGATTAGGTAAATATTATCTCTAATTTTTATCTAAATATTAATCTCTCCTCTAGCAGCAAAAGAAGATCTAGTGAAAGCAGTTTATCATATACATGCGTGCTTGCACGCAC
Source organism: Cricetulus griseus (assembly GCF_003668045.3). NCBI lineage: Eukaryota > Metazoa > Chordata > Mammalia > Rodentia > Cricetidae > Cricetulus > Cricetulus griseus. Next base: position 59,194,792 of record NC_048604.1, read on the forward strand.
GTGCGCGCGGCGCGCGCGCGCGCGGCGCACACACACACACACACACACACACACACACACACACACACACACACTTTAACTCCCAGATCTGAATAATAAAGTTTCTCCCCTACCCTACTTTCTCATATGTAACAGCAATGAATGGGGAAGGTAAAACCCTCATGGAAGCAGTCAAGTGATGAAGCAACAGGGAGCAATGCCTTCGGATTAATCATACAGTTATCTGATTAGAGGGTGCCATTAAACATGTTTAAAATTTGACAGTAGAAGTCTCCATAGAAACAAAATGCCATTTAGGTAACAACCAGTAAAGGGTAGAAAACAGAACATATTTACTTCTTGAAAACAGAAATAAGCACAAAGTGAAGTAAACAGATATTCTCAAAAGAATAAAAGAATGCAACTAAAGCTAGGAATGCAAGTAGCAACTCTAGGAGTGTGTGTGTGATGGAAAGGAAAAAAAGAATGCATCTAACATAATCTAACAGAACTGGAAATATTTTTGTCTTTATTTACATCTGAATTTGTGTTGAATGGCCTTTGAGGATGGTGATTGAACAATTTGTAACTAACCCTCAGAAAATATTTTGTTAAATATGGTAATGGAAGTTTTTAATTAAAATTTGCTCAAGAAACTTGATTCCCAGTGTTTTAAGCAAATGATGTAGGGAATATTGAGAAAACTATCCATTGAAGGCAGAAACTGGCTTGAATGCAGGCTTTCAAATATGTATTAGTGTATGGAGTGATTAAATTTTAGAAGCTTAGAAGTTGGAAAATAATCAAATAGCTCAAATTTTCTTATTTTAAAACTGAGAAAAGTGAGGGCCAGAGAATGAAGTGACCTGCCAAATTCTGTGTAGCTATGGATGCATCCAAGCATTAAATTTCTTTTGTAAAACATATCAAAGACATTTTTCTATCAATATCTGTTCTAGAAGATTATATAATTAATAGGGACATGTTGTAATTATGGGATGTTATAAATAGCCTCCTGCAAAAGAACCCACCAATGCAATTACATAATTACAGGGATAAGTGCTTTCTAGTGAGAGTTTCTTAAAGAGAGAGAAAATGAATGGACTTAGGGCCAGCAATAACCAGTTGGAAAGAAAAATCTCTTACAGTAAAAAATGGAAACAAAAATAAACTTAAGCTGCAAAATAGTAATTTATCTTTTCATTAACGGGTCAATAAAGTTTGATTAAGTAATTCAATATAGTTTTTAACCTAGGGGTTTTTTTTCAAAAAATTAGGTAGGAGTTGGGAAGTTATCTCATTCAGCAAAGTCCCTGCTCCACAGGCATGAAGACTGGTGCTTGATCTTTGGTACCTACATAAAAATACCAGGTGTTGAGCCTCATGCCTGTAGTCCCAGAGTCGGGGAGCCATAAAGAAGCTGATTTAGGACCGGTGTTGGTGCGCACACCTTTAATCCTAGCACTCGGGAGGCAGAGGCAGGCGGATCTCTGTGAGTTCGAGGCCAGCCTGGTCTCCAGAGTGAGTGCCAGGATAGGCTCCAAAGCTACACAGAGAATTAAATACATAAATACATAAATTCATAAATAAAAATACAACTAGGTCATACAAAACCTCTATCTAGCAAACCCTTGCTGAAAACTCTGCTCATTTTTATGCCTGAAGCTAAAAGTGTTTGTAAGATACAACTATCCCCTCTACCTTCTACATTCAAGGTCCAAGGAATAAAGAAATCGTCCTTTTGGACTCTTACGAGTCTGTTGGTATCCTAAAAATATGCCAAGGCTTTGTTCTGTCCTTTCAAGTTATATCTTTTCCATATGTAAAGTTGTTGGTAATATACTATCTGTTAAAAATAGATCATGTTCTGTTTTGGCCTAAAAGACACATACCTGGGCTGGAAAGAAGTCTCAGAAATTAAGAGCACATGTTATTCTTGCAGAGGATACAAGCTCAGTTCCTAGCACCTACATATGGCAGTTCACAACTCCTTGCAATTCCAGATCCAGGTCATCTGACACCCTCCTTCTGTCTTCCATGGGCACCTGCGCTTGGCTTGCATGTACTTGCCATCCATATACCTATAATTTTAAAAATACCATTTTAAACATAACCCTAATCTACAACTAGGTGGCTTTTATTTGGATACTTTGATGATAGGTGGTCTTTCCTTCCCGTTTACACTTATCTCCCAGGTAGTACTCAGACACTGAAGGGAGGGTGGAAAGCATGGGTAAGGTGTCATGAAGAGCTAAGCCATGCCAATCATACATCTAAAACTTTAAACTAGCTTCACACAACTTATTCAGGTTTCTATTTCCTTAGCTAGGAAGTAGAGATCTTGCTAATACCTGCTTGATAGAAATGTTTTGAACAGAAAATATGAGATGATAAATGTAACAATACTGAGGCCCATGCCTGGCACATTGTAAGCAGGTAAGTTTTCACTACTAAAAATATGGTACAGAAACAGAGGAGTCAGGGATTGGGGAGAGTGAGGGGATGGGAAGAGAGAAGTGAGGGTACACTGCCACTGGGAAGTAAAATAAATGAATAAATTTAATGAGTAAAAATATGGTGCAGACCTTTTGTGCCAAGGAGCTCATTATCTGTAGGAAGACATTTTGAAAATGATGCTCGTAAGGCAGTAGGTTCTGGGGAATAGGGAAGACAGAGACAAGTTTTCTAAATGTAAACAAATTTCTTGAAAATACTCAAAATGAACTCAAAGAATGAATTTTGCTCATTCTTTTTTTTCTAGGCAATCTTTTCTTAATAAATCAAACCAAAGATAACTTCTGCATCAACTGATATACAGCTTGACTTTGAGAAATATAAATAATGTGATTTCATTATATCCTGACATCTTAGAATTGATATTATAATAATGTTTTTAATCAATGTATCACTTTAATACTCTGCTTAAAAATAGTGAAAGTGAGCTGAACAAAAGATTAGCATTTACACAAAATGGTACTAATTGAGAGGGTCTTTTATTAACTTCCTAAACTACTTTTTCAAAAGCTATCAAATTTAAGCAATATGTACTAAAAGGTGTTTTTCCAGTTAAACATCTGGGTAAATTAGTTGAAACCCGGTATCATGTTTGGTTTGCAACAGACATTTAGTTGCACCTTTTCACAGGCATATACACAAAAATTCTGTGTGTACAACATGCTTTTGAACTGATGATATTGATTCAGAATTGACATAAATTTTTTAGTTATTTTGCTCACTCTGGACCAGAATCGTTGACTTTACTGTCTCATGAAAAAGTATCGTAGACAATGGTGGCAAATTAAGAGAATAGAATATATTAATTTATAACCTTAAAAATATGACATAGGAAGGCTTTTTAAATGAAATTAAAAAGTGGGGTGCAGAACTAATAGAGAATTTTCAACAGAGGAATCCGAAATGGCTGAAAGACTCTTAAGAAAGTGCGCAAAATCCTTGGCCATCAGAGAAATGCAACTCCAAACAACTCTGAGATACCATCTCACACCTGTCAGAATGGCTAAAATTAAAAATACCAATCACAATCTATGCTGGAGAGGATGTGGAGAAAAAGGAACACTCCTCCATTGCTGGTGGGAGTTCGAAATTGTAAGACTACTCTGGAAATCGGTATGGCGGTTGCTCAGAAAAATGGGAATCAGTCTACCTCAAGATCCAGCAATTCCTCTCTTGGGCATATACCCAAATAATGCACGTTCACACAACAAGGACATATGTTCGACCATGTTCATAGCAGCATTGTTTGTAATAGCCAGAACCTGGAAGCAACCTAGATGTCCCTCAACTGAAGAATGGATAGAGAAAATGTGGTACATTTATCCAATGGAGTACTACTCAGCAGAAAAAAAGAAATGGAATCTTGAAATTCGCAGGCAATTCGCAGAAACTAGAAGAAACCATCCTGAGTGAGGTAACCCAGTATGTACTCACTCATATATGAATTTTAGACATAGAGCAAAGGATTACCAGCCTACAATCTTCTTCACCAAAGAAATTAGGAAACATGAAGGACTCTAGGGGATAAATGCATGGACCCCAGGAATGGGAAAGGGCAGGATATTCTGAGCTAATTGGGAGCATGAGAGTAGGGGAGAGGGAGCTGCCAGAATGAGAGCAGGAGAAGAGGAGAGGAGGAAATGGAGGAGCAGAAATATTGAGTTGGGGGAAGAATAGAGGAGAGCAGGATGAGAGATACCATATTAGAGGGAGCCACTATAGGTCCAAGGAGAGATCTGGCACTTGGGAGACTTCCAGAGATCTACAAGGATGACACGAACTGACAATCCAGGCAATGGTGGAGAGGATAACCTAAATGCCCTTCCCCTAAAATGAGATTGATGACTACTTTTTATGCCATCCTAGAGCCCTCATCCAGTGGCTGATGGAAGCAGAGGCAGACACCCACAGATACACACTGAACTGAACTCTGGAACTTAGTTGCAGAGAGGGAGGAATGAAGATTGAAGGGGTCTGTACCAGGTGTGAAAACAGCTGGCCTGAACAATGGGGAACACATCGACCCCAGATGCTGTCTAGGAAGCCAGTACAGGACTGATCCAGACCCCTGAACATGGATGTCAATGGGGAGACCTCTGCACTCCAGGGGACCCCTGGTAGTGGATTAGTATTTTTCCCTGGTGCAAGAAGGGACTTTGAGAGCCCATCCCATGTGAAGGGATGCACTCTTGCCCTGGACACATAGGGAAGGACCCAGGCCCAGCCCAGGATGATGTGGTGGAATTTGCGGAGCCCCTGTGGAGGGCCCTATCCTGCCTGGGGAGTGGAGGGTGGATGGGGAGGGAGTAGGTTGGGGGGGTAGGAGGGGTGAGGGTGAGGGGAAGGAGAGGGAGAAGGGATTGGCATGTGAAACAAGCTTGTTCCTAATTTGAACTAATAAAAAATATGATAAGACAAATATTTCAGTTGCTATTTACTAAGCTGAGGATGAGTTTCAATGTCTAAGGATTTTAGAGAAAAAAATAAAGGTGTGAACCAATACACCAATAGTTTATATGGTTCCTTTGGACTCTAATTCAAAGAATGACCCTTTGCTTATTAAATAGCAATAATTGGCATGTGTCTTGGACAGTTAATCAATAAGTTAATTGTGAAGCTACAGTTATATCCGTACATGAACAATAACTGGCCTTTACAAGGCCATTCCTGAACATAATGGCATCATTTAGAATAACCTTTCTTTGAACAAAAATTGCAGGGCATTGGTGGCACATGCCTTTAATCCCAGCATTCGGGAGGCAGAGGCAGGTGGATATCTATGAGTTCGAGGCCAGCCTGGTCTCCAGAGCCAGAGTCAGGATAGGCTCCAAAGCTACACAGCGAAACCCTGTCTTGAAAAACCAAAAAAAAAATAATAACAGGGCTTAAATTTTAAGTCTAATGTTATGGTTTTAAAACTGAAAGAGAAGTAACAAAATTTTAAAATTAAAATTAGTTCTATAAAGCTACATATTCATACAGTGACTGTTCTTTGTAACCTCTGTAATGTTGGAATACTTTAACATTATCATAAAAATAATCTAAAATGATATTTTAGCTTACTGATGTATATATGTGGGTTATGTATAAGGAAACTTAAAATCAATGATTCCTAGAAAAAATTTCTAACGACAGTCACAAGTAACCAAATCGTTGACAATACCCATGGCCCTTTCCTATACAAAATCACTAAACCTCAACATCTGATCACATTACATCACAGCTTCAGTAGAATGAATTATTTTAAACTTTGATTTGTGAAAATATATTCTTTTAAAAATAATAATCTATTAAAGAATGAATTGTTTTATTGTTGACTTCATAAATGACTTTTAAATTTTATTTATTTTTACATCCTGACCACAGTTTCTCCTCTCTCCTCTCCTCCCAGTCCCTCCCCCATCTCCACTCTGCCCCCACCCCAATCTACTCCTCCTCCATTTCTGTTCCAAAAAGGGCAAGCCTCCCTTGGATATCAATAAAACATGGCATATAATGTTTCAGTAAGACTAAGTACCTCCCCTTGTATAAGGCTGGACAAGGCAGTCCAGTATGCACAATAGGGTCCCAAGTGCCAGCCAACACATTAGAGACAGCCACTGCTCCCACAAGAAGACCAAGCTGTACAACTGTAATATATATGCAGAGGGTCTAGGTCAGTCCTTGCAGGCCCTCTGGTTCTAATTTCAGTCTCTGTGAGCCCATATGAGCCAAGGTTATTTGATTCTGTGGGTTTTTTGTGATGGTCTTGACCCCTCTGGCTCCTACAATCCTTCTTCCCTTTTTCAGCAGGATTCCTGAGCTAGGCCTAATGTTTGGTTGTGAGTCTCTGCATCTTTTTGTGTCTGGATGGAGACTCTCTGATGATAATTGGTCTAGTAACCAACCTATGAATATAGCAGAATATCATTAAGTATCATTACATCAACTATTTTGCCAGTTGATTTTTGTTCTCTTCTAGGTCTATGGATTATCCATTCCCTGTGTCCTGACCTTCCAGAAGTCTCAGGTGTGGGCTCTCCCACATAGCATGGGTCTCAGGCTGGACCATTCATTGGTTGTCCACTCCCATATTAATGTGCTAACTTTACCCAAGCATATCAAGCAGGCAGGAAAAAATCACAGGTTGAAAGTTATGTGTCTGGATTGGTGTCCACTGGAAGTCTTGCAGGAGATGGCAAGTTCAGGCTATTTATTCTCTATTTCTTAGAGTCTTAGCTGGGGTCAACCTTGTAGATTCCTGGGAGATTCCCTCGTAATAGGTTTCTACCTGACCCTGAAATAACGTCCCTCTTTGCTCATCTCTTTCAGTACTCTCCCCATAAATCCTTTTCCCACCTGATCCCATCTCCAACTGACCCCAGTCCACACATGAAGTCTCTTCTATTTCCCCTTCCCAGCAAGATCCAACATTCCTGCCTTGAGTCCTCTTTGTTACTTAGCCTCTCTGGGTCTGTGGATTGTAGAATGGTTATCCCTTACTTTACAGCTACTAACTACTTACAAGTGAATACGTACCATGTTTGTCTTTCTGGGTGTGGGTTACCTCATTCAGGATGATTTGTAATCTACCATATAAACAAACTTGGAAAAAACCCCATATGTTCATCTCGTTAGATGCTGTAAAAGCCTTTAGCAAAATTCAACACCCTTATATAATAAAAGTCTTGGAGAAATCAGGGACACAAGGGACATACATAATACAATAAAAGCAATTTACAGCAAGCCAATAGCAAAACTCAAATTGAATGGAGAGAAACTTAATGTGATTACATGAAAATCAGGAACAAGAAAAGGTTGTCCATTCTCTCCATATCTATTCAATATAGTACTTGAAGCTCTAGCTAAAGCAATAAGACAACTAAAAGAGATCAAGAGGATACAAATTGGAAAAATGAAGTCAAAGTATCATTATTCACAGAAGATTTGATAGTATACATAATCAACCTCCAAAATTCTACCAGGGAACTCCTACAACTGATAAACACCTTGAGTGAAGTGGCTGGATACAAGATTACCTTAAAAAATAGTAGTCTGCCTATATACAAATGGTAAATTTGTATATAGATAAAGAAATAAGGCAAACATCACCCTTCACTATAGCCCAAATTATAAAATATCATGGTGTAATGCTAACCAAACAAGTAGAAGACTTGTATGACAAGAACTTCAAGTCTGTGAAGAAAGAAATTGGAGAAGATATCAGAAGATGGAAAGATCTCCCATGCTCACGGATCAGTAGAGTAAACAGTTAGCCCTCTTACCAAAAGCACTCTACAGATTCAATGCAGTCGCCATTAAAAATCCCAATACAATTCTTTACAGACTTTGACAGAACAATACTCAACTTCATTTGGAAAATCAAAACCCAGGATAGGTAAAACAATCTTATACAATGAAACAACATCTAGAGGTGTCACCATCCTTGATTTCAAACACTACTCCATACCTATAGCAGTAAAAACCACATGGTATTGGCATAAAAACAGACAGGAAGATCAATGGAATTGAATCAAAGATCCAGACATAAATCCACATACTCATGGACACCTGATTTTTGACAATGAAGCCAAAATTGTACAGTGGAAAAAAGAAAGCATCTTCAACAAATGGTACTGGTATAACCAGATGTCAGCAGGTGGAAGAATGCAAATAAATCAGATCTGTTACTGCACAAAACTCAAATACAAGTGGATCAAAGACCTCAACATAAAGCCAGATACACTGAACCTGACATAAGAGAAAGTAGTGAATAACCTTGAACACATTGGCATAAGAGACAACTTTCTGAACAGAACACCAATAGTGCAGACACTAAGACTGACATTTGATAAATAGGAACTGATGCAACTGATAAGCTTCTCTAAGGCAATGGGCACTGTCAATGGGACAGCAGTCTGTGGAACAGGAAAAGATGTTCACCAACCCTGCATCTGAGAGAGGGCTAAATTTCAAAATATGTAAAGAACTCAAGAAACTAGACAGCAACAAAAACATTAATCCAGCTGACCTGAACAACGGGGAGCTTTTGGTCCCCAGACTGATAGCTGGGATACCAGCATGGGACTGATCCAGACCCCAGGAACGTGGGTTTCAGTGAGGAGACCTCGGAAATCTATGGGACCTCCTGTAGTAATTCAGTACTTATCCCTAGCATAGGTGTGGACTTTGGGAGTCCATTCCACATAGAGGGATACTCCCTGAGCCAAGACACATGGGGGTGGGCCTAGGCCCTATCCCAAAGGATATGATAGACTCTGGTGACCCCCTATGGAAGACCTCCCCCTCCCTGGGGAGTAGAAAGGATATGTGATAGGTAGGGTTTGAGTGGGGAGTAGTAGGGGATGAGGGGAAGGAGAGGGAACTGGTATTGACATGTAAAATAATCTTGTTTCTAATTCAAATAAAAATGTATACAAGGAATAAAAAATGTACAGATCTAAATAGAGGGTTCTAACCAGAAGAAACTCAAACGGCAGAGAAACACTTAAAGAAATGTTCATTGTCCTTAGTCATCAGGGAAATTCAAATCAATACAACTCGTGATTTCATCTTACACCTGTCAAAATAGTTAAGTTCAAACACACAAGTAACAAAATATGTTGGAAAGGATGTGAAATAAAGGGAACATTCCTCCATTGCTGGTGGGATTGGAAACTTGTACAACCACTTAGGGAATCAGTATTGTGATTGCTCAGAAAATTAGTAATCAATCATCCTCAAGACCAAGTGATACCACCCTTGGGCATATACCCAAAGGATGCTCAATCACACTACAAGGACACTTGCTCAACTATGTTCATAGCAGCATTATTAATAATAGCCAGAACACAGAAACATCCTAGATGCCTCTCAACTGAAGAATGGACTAAGAAATAGTGGTGCATTTACACAATGGAGTATTACTCAACTGTTAAAAACAATGACATCATGAGATTTTCAGACAAATAGTTGTAAAACTATATTATATAAATTTTACTGTTAAACCCTATTAAATAATTTACCTGATTATAATGTAGTGGTCTGATTAATCTTAAAACACTTACATAAAATAGGAATCTATGTGCCTTCAGGCTTTGGGCCTCATTTTAGCTCAGAGAATAGGATATTAGAATAAGAGTTACAAGATTTAAGCACTTCCATATTTTAACCAGTGTTTTAATTCTGTGACCCTAAAAACATCCAATTTATTTTAATAGCTTAAAATGAAATTCCTCAAATCATATGCAGTGCCTAAATAATTAAATAGAAAATGTTCCAAAGATCTTTACGAAAATTACACTATGAAAGCATAGAGTAAGTATTATTTCCCCCTTTCTATTAACTCCATTAGGCACAGACAGTTAATTCCCAGTTGCTATTGGTTAGTAAATGGCTAAGAGATTTTTTTATAGCTACCATTTACTGAGAACATATTCTTTGCCAAGCTCTGTGCTTGCTGCTTTACATGCATTATCTCACTTATTCCCACGATAGATGTATGAGATGGGTATTTAATTACAGGCCTATGGTAGCAAGCAAAGAGGAAATGATTCCAAATTGCAACATATTGCAGAGTAAATTGTGAACAAGGATTTCTAATCTTTGATGAGGTTTTGCCTTTTTGTCTTCTAGATGTGAAGATCTCTCAAGGCTCCAGCACCTAAAATGCCAAAGTATAAATGACAATTAACAATTTAAGACATTGCTTTATCTTATGGAATTTTCACTTCAAGGGTAATAAATCATAAACTAAAGAAATGACACACTAATAATGAGTTTTCCAAAATCACATAATGGGTGCATTTTTTGGTAGATATCAGAAAATATAGGCATATCAGAAATCATGTAATATAGGAAATATTAACTAATGTGGACAATTGTAGTAAACAGCTCTCTCTGTCTCAATCTTTGCATTTTCAACTACAGATTCCTATGTATTTTTTCCTTGGTGGTCCATATAGAGATAATTTTGGGGGGGGGAGGTTCAAGACAGGGTTTCTCTGTGGCTTTGGAGGCTGTCCTGGAACTAGCTCTTATAGACCAGGCTGGTCTCGAACTCACAGAAATCCACCTGCCTCTGCCTCCCGAGTGCTGGGACTAAAGGCGTGCGTCATCAACGCCCGGCTGAGATAATTTTTTTTTTAAATTTGTTTACTCATTTCTGTGTATATGCCTATGTGCCTGCTAGTGTGCATGCTTGTGTGTATGCACACTCCTGTGAGAGTGTGCATGCTCCTGTAAGAATGCACACAATCCTGGGATGGTGCACATGTACCTGTGAGGAGTGTACATGCTCCTGTGAGTGTGTGCGTTCTACTGTGGGAGTGTCCATGCTCCTTCGAGGGTGTGCATGCATCTGTGTATATGTGTGTAGGCCAACAGAGTGTGCTGGCTGCCTGTTCTTTTTTCAGATAGGCCCTCATCTTCAACCTTGCCATCAGGCTTTATTGATTCAGTGGGAATTAGGAAGGCCCAACAATCCCCTTTTCTCCATCTTCCAGGATGGGATGGCATGCAGACAAGCACAAACAGCTTGTTACATGGGTACATGGACACAAGCACCAGTCTTCATGATTGTGGAGGAAGCACCCTTAACTGCTAAGCCATCCCTGTGATTTTTTTCAATATTCTTTGACAATTTCATGCATGTATAAAAAGTATTTTGATCATACAGACGTTCATTACTATTATCCCCTCCCACTCCTCTCTATCTTAGCTTTCTCCCCGTGTTAACTAGACATGCATACACACACACAACTTGTAGGAAAAAAACTGTTAGTTGTTTAACATTAATAATTAACAATGAAGGAAGAGCAAACCTTAGGGGTTAGGAACACCTGTTACTCTTACAGAGGACAAGGGTTGGATTTTCTGTAGCCACATAGTGTCTCAGAACCATTGATAACTCCATTCCCAGGAGATCTAATGCACTATTATGACCTCAACTGGCACTGAAAATGCAAGTGATGTATGAAAAACATGTAGGCAAAATATTCCCATACATAATATAAAATAAATAAATCCAAACAATTTTTTGAAAAGTAGTTAATGATGAAAGATGCCTAAAGCAATATTGCTGTTAGTTTGGAAATCAAATTCCAAGGAATATGTTATTTCTCAATTCATTAATTTTAAATTTATCAAAAATGTATTGGTTAGAATTAGGACTTTGTACCTACTTTCCCTTCTGCATTCTGGGATTTTTGTCTTGTTTGAATTTGTGCAGGTCTTGTGCTACCACAGTCTCTATGAGCTCATACATTCTCAGCAATAGGGCTTTGCCATCTGGTTGCAGAAAACAACCAATAGCCTTGATAATAACCTGGGATGTTTGGAAAGTTCCATAGGGACATTTTAAATAAAGATTCAACAAATATAACCCATTCCTGGAATTGTAAATTTTATCTGGTAGCATAAAATGTCTAGTTGTGTCATGGTATCTCCATTATATTGTGACTTAATTAAAATTCCTCTCCTATGTGTATACATTTTTAGAAAGATTCTACAGTAGCAGGTTCCCATGGGGGTACACATAGTCGTCTGATGCACAAATTTACAAGAAGTATTATAACAAATTTATTAAGGGGTGTAATGGAAAGGCAAACTCACGAATTCAGAACAAAGCAGAAGCTGATGCTCATCCAACCACCATGGATCTCACCTCCTCTCTCCACTACCTGGTAAACAAATGTGCCAAGCACAAGCCAGAGAAAGTGAGCGAGACTGCCCCCTTTTTTTCTTTAAAGGGATTCCATCACAGACAGGAGGGACTGCTTTTATCAGTTCAGATAACCCAAGGTCATGTCAACTACCTACTATAGTCTTCTAATAAGAAGGAAGCATCAACCAGAATTCAAGCGAAACAGGAAATATGTGCCTTATAGTTTCCTTAACTTTCATAATCTTATGTTCTTTTAGGATGTGCCCTGTCTGCTAACCATGCAAATGCCCTTTCCATATTCCAGAGAAATATATTTTAGATGCTAGACACTTTCTAATGGCTCAATTCATTTGTTACAAAGTCATGCATGTGTATGTGTATCATTAGGTAGAAACATATCTTAGCAATTTTCTAAACTGATTGAGCCATTCATTTCTAATTTAAGTTCCTTGAAAATTCATTCCCACCAGGAAGTTATAATATTTCTTATCATGAATTTGAAAATTTTATTTACAAAGCTGAGTGTATGTAACAGCCTAGAAGTGTTGATGTGTGTGTGTTTAAGAGTATGACTGCAGCATAGTGTCTAAATTTCATAATGTCTTGTTCCAATTATGCAAATGTAAATTTGATCACATATCAAAACTTCATGAAAATGGATAAGATGATTTCATTTATGTATTTTAACTAATAACAATGACAGTTAAAATATGTTAGAAGGGAAACCCTTTTATCCCAATTTTCTGTCAGTTATCTCAACTAAAACACTGAATTTTTGAGGGCTGTAATGAACCATTTTCGTGTGTGTGTGCATGTGTGTATGTATGCACATGAACATGCATGCATGGATGTGCATATGCATGTGGAGAACAGAGGTTGACATCAGGTGTCTTCCTCAATCTCTGTCCACCTCATATTTTGAGAAGGAATCTCTTGCTAAAACTTGAACTCACACTTTTGTGATGGGGAATGTACTTCTGTGTATGTTCATCTTATTGACTGTTTAATAAATTACTGTTTGGCCAATGAGTCAGCAAGTTAGATGGGACTAGGCGTCAAGGAGGATTCTGGGAAATGTAGTAAAGAAGTGGTTATCCAGACAGGAAATAACATAGCAGGGAGACTCATATTTAAGCCAGGACAAGCAGGAAGTGGTTCCTTTCCCCTTCGCTCTTCCTCCTGCTCTCTGCTCTGAGCCACCATGTGATCCCAGGGATGAGGATGCCAGCGGAAGATGTCTGATAAGATAAGTATTATAAAATATATAGATTTATGATAACCAAGACTGAGATAACAGATGAGAAATCCTAGTCATTGGCCAGGCAGCATTTGTGCCTAATGTAAGTCTCTTAGTATTATTTTGGCCATCCACGTGGCAGGCAGAACTCAAACGAGTGGTGAAAAGATTTATTGTAACACTTTTGAGTACAGGGCTGGTCAGCAAACTCCAGGGATCCTACTATCTCTTCTTCACTATTACTGGGATTATAGGCAATCACAGTCATGCCTGTATTTTTTTAAACACAAATTTTTAGGATCCAACTCATGTTCTCATGCTTGCATGGCAAGCACTTGTCTGACTGAACCCTTTCCTCAGTCCATGAATCTCTATCTTTGTAATAAAGTTCATATAATTTAGTGATCAACTCATAATAGAAACCACTAAGTATGTCCGAGAAGAGGAAATCATGATGATGAGACAAATACTAAGTCTTCTTGAGTTCAGAGACAAATATAGCAAGGTGGATAAGACAATAGAAAAGAAATATTAGCTATAAACTGAGATGGTGTCCACATTGTGGTTAAGTCTTCTTCATTGAAACTCGTTATTTGTGCTATTATAATCTTGTGTTGAGAAAAATGAACAAATTGTTGTGTTACTTGATTTCAAGATCAAAACCATCCAAATTACATAACCAGATACAGTCACCAAAAATTTGAACAGTATACAATTAAGAGTCAGGTTCCTTTTTGTCATTGTTTGTTTTGTTTTTTATTTTTCCTTTTATACTTAAATTAGAAACAATCTTATTTTATATATGAATTTCATTTTCATTTCCCTCCCATCCTTCCATGCCCCCCATCCCCCAGGGACAGTGAGGGCTTCCATGGGGATCATCAAAGTCTGTCACATCATTTTGGGCAGGGCCTAGGCTCCCCCCCAACTGCCTGTGTATGTCTAGGCTGAGAGAGTATCCCTCTGTGGGAAATGGGCTCCTAGAGTCCATTTGTGCTCTAAGGATCAATACTGTTCCACTACAGAGGCCCCATAGACTGCCCAGGTCTCCTAACTGACACCCACGTTCAGAGGGCCTAGTTCAGTCCTATGTTGGTTTTCCCAGCTATCAGTCTGAGTTCTATGAGCTCCCCCTTAGGTCATCTATTTCTGTGGGTTTCTCCAGCCTGTTCTTGACCCCTTTGCTCATAACTCCCTCTCCTGCAACTGGATTCCAGAGTTCAGTTCAGTGTTTAGTTGTGGGTGTCTGTTCTGCTTCCATCAGCTACTGGATGAAGGCTCTAGAAAAGCATATAAGGTAGTCATCAGTATTATTATAGGGGAAGGGCATTTATGGTAGCCCGAGAGTCAGATTCTAATGAAATGTTTCCATTGTACAGTAAAACTGAGAGAAATACTTGTATGCATCATCATGCTTTTACTTCTCAGCAAAATTATATAAAGCCCAGCTTTTTTATCTGTCTTTTATGGATAAAGAAACAAAGGGCCAAACCCACAGCTAAACACTGAGCCAAACTCCTGGAATCCAGTTGCAGAGAGGGAGGAGTGATGAGCAAAGGGGTCAAGACCAGGCTGGAGAAACCCACAGAAACAGTTGACCTGACCAAGGGGGAGCTCATAGACACCAGACTGATAGCTGGGAAACTAGCATAGGACCTTCCCAGACTCCCTGAACATGGGTGTCAGTTAGGAGGACTGGGCAATCTATGAGGCCTCTGGTAGTAGATCAGTATTTATCCCTAGTATATGAAATGGATTTTGAGAGCCCATTCCATATAGAAGGATACTCTCTCAGCCTAGACACATGGGGGATGGACTAGGCCCTCTGCTCTGAATGATATGACAGACATTGAAGATTCCCCCTTGGAAGGCCTCACCCTCCCTCGGGAACAGAAAGGGGATGTGATAGGGGGTCAGTGGGAGGCAGGGGAGGAAGGGAGGGAGAGGGAACTGGGTTTGACATGTAAAACAAGCTTGTTTTTATTTAAATAAAAAAATGAAAACGGAGAGCTCAAGCTTAGTTCTCCTGACAGCAAGACTAAGACCTTTCTTTTATCACAAGAGTCTGTCTTATTTCCTAATTGTTGATCCTAAATTTGTTGGAACCTTGTAACTTTTCAATCTAATATGTATCACTCATAAAATCAGGCTAGTACATGGAAAGTCAGGATTAAATTTCAGTGATTTAATTCTATAAACCTAGGGTTCTCTGAAGTAAGAGTAGAGGATAGATTCAAAAAATATTGTACAAGTACACTCATTGAATTGGACATGGAGCACTATCTATAGAGTGCATAAATTAACATATATTACATGAATATGTATGTAAATGCTATTGAGATTAAGCAAATACGCTTTCATTTAAAACTAACATTGAATCAATTGTAGCCTTTTGTTATTATGTATTTTCTTAATCAACAGATACAAAAGTATCACCATTATCTTAGGAAACCACATTTTGAATTTTCAGAAGAGTGGCAAAGGTTGAGCATTTACGAACTAAATGGTCTCTAGGATACTTTTGAGCTTCAAATTAGATGAAATTGTCATTCAAACCAGGCTTTGTTCAGTCATTAGGACAGAATAAGACTGATTACTTATGATCAAATTGGCTGTGTAGTGGTTGACCCATAGTACAATTGATATGATTAATCATGTAAAGCCAGCCTGAGTACACGTTTATTGAAAAAACTAATCAGAAAAGAATGGGGAGAATTTGAGTGAATAGTGTCTTTAAAAAGATTACATCATTGTCCTCATAGTTCTCCCTATTATTTTATGATTGTGATTTTTGTGGGATATAGCTAGTTGAGTATATTAATATTAGCTTTTAAGAGCTTAAAGGCATTCATGATACTTATCAGATATTTTAGTTTTTCTTTTAGTCTCTTTGACAAGTTTTTAAATAAACCAACTTTTGTCACTATCCTTCTCCTTTTTATCACTTTCACACTCTACCTGGTTCCTCCATTCCAGCTCTGTCTGCCTCCATTGCTAGACAGTCCAAGACCTAGTTATTATTTTTGTTGTTGGAATACCCTTGGATGTTCTGTAGTACAATGTATTAGTTATTTGAAAATGAGGGGACTTAGCAAGTGCAGTACCTCATTTTAAGTCAGGTCATTAACCTTTGATAAGAAAGCCCTATTATTCATGGTTCTACCAGAAGTAAATTTGACTTCCTAGGCAACAAAGTAGTGACAAAACTAACTAAAACGTCACCTATTTGTTTTACTTGATATTTCCAGAACAATCTTACTTTTTAAAGTTTTAATGCATTTTTTAATATTGACATTGACTGATTTATGACATGAATGCCACCACTATTCTTAAAAACAAGGAAATGTGATAGATGACATGAAATGCATAACACTTGGTCTTGTGTTTGGATATTGCTCATTGTTCAAACCAATGTGTGTGCAACAGTTATGAACAAGTTGCAACTTGCACTTAATTATGTGTCATACAAACACATTACCAGGGTAGTTTCTGTAGACACAGCTCCAGTAGCATTGCAGGTTCATGTTAAATCATAGTTACTATCACACAATGAAATATGAGACACTCAAATTCCTTGACAACATTTTTCTATTAACGTTTTGCTGCCATAATATTTTTGATAATAAAAAAGTTTTAAGTCATTCTTCAAGATTTTAGTCATTATCTTAGATAGCTATCCAGTAATCAAATATCAAATTAGGTATTTCAAATAAGGAAATTTCACAGATCATCTTCTAAAAACAAATAAACAAGATATAATACAACATATATTAAGAAGGAATTGTGAGGGTGTGGTTGAAATACTCAAGAATATGCATAGAGACAATTTTGAAGAACCTGTTTTGACAAGAGATTTGATTTCAATCATCAAAGCTCTGGTACACTTCGGGGGGGGGGATGTGGTAACAAGATGTTGAGAAATGGCTGTGATAAGGAATGAACCAGCTTCGGTCTTAGGACTGCATTCCTGAGATTCTTCCTGTCCAGAAGTGTATTCAAAGGTTATAAAATCCTTATATGGCATATTTTTCAATGCTTCTTCAGAATCAGTTTCTGAAACAGCAAAGCAAAGAAAGATGTAGAGAAGAATAAATAAAGAAAAGGGAGAGGGACAGGAAGAACAAAGTGGAGGGAAGGAAGTATTTATTACTAGACAGTAGGTAGTTTGCATACATGTTGTCAATGCTCACAATAAACCCAACAAAGACACTTTTATTACTTTATTTGGAGAAGAGGAAATGAGGCTGTTGAAGTTGATTTAATTTGTCCAAAGGTCTTCTATCTACTAATTATCTCAGTTAGAATTCAAGTCTAAGTTTCCATAATTCCATACTCACATGATTATTCTAGTTTGTCACACTCTGGTAATAGCTCTGACACAAAACTCTGGTTCTCTTTTTATTGTATTTTATTTTATTACTTTGTATATTTTATTTTTATTCAAAAATTTCTCATGCAATACATTTTATCATATTCTTTCCTCTCCCTTAACTCCAAAAGAGCCTCCCTGCCTTTTTACCCACACAATTTCATGTTCTTCCTCTTTTTCTTTCAGAAATTTCCCCAAACAACAAAAAACTAAAATAGAAACAAAGAAACAAAAATTAATCCGATAAAATATGAAAAAGGAAACAAAATACACACAAAAAAGTGGAATTCCTTTTGAGTTGGCCAACTACTCTTGGGCACTTGAAATGTGGTTGACATACTCGGGAATACTTCATTGGAGAAAATTTATTTCCCTTTCAGAGTAGGTACTGATTGCAAATGGCTTCTTGGTTAGAGATAGGACATTGTATCCACATCTACTCCATGCTGGAATTTTGTCTGGTTTGAACTTTTGCAGGTTTTGTGCATGCTATCACAGTCTCTTTGAGTTCATATGTGCATCAACTCCATTGGGTTTGAAAGATGTTGCTTCCTTGGAGTTATCTACCACCTCTAACTCTTACAATCTTTATCCCTCTTATCCTTTTCTTTCTTGTGTTCTTTTCCCTCCACTCTGTCTTTTCACTCTCTTTTGCTTCCTTTCTTCTTCCATTTTATCTAGAAAATTATTATTTATTGCTTATTATGTGTCAAGTACTAGCTGACTATCAAGAATATGAAAGACTTTACTTTCAACCCTCCAGGAGTTTACATTCTATGTGGGTTTTCAGATTAGTAAACTTATAATTATAGTAAGTATCAAGATAAAGTATGGGATGGTCTATAAGCATAATAATGAATTTCTCCAACGTCTTAAAACTGAAGAAAATAAATATAAAACAAATATTAGTTCCACTGTAGATGATATATTGTTAAAATATTTATAGGATTTGTTAACTGAATATTTGTGTTTACTTACACTGAAAAGTACATTTTTGAGGGGGTAAAACTGTAGTAAAGATGACTTGTTAATTGATTTTTAAGTAGTTCATCTAAGAAATAATGTAACTTGACCAAAATGTGACAGTGGATATAAAATCTTAATTTTAAGAGTTACAAAGCCCCCATTTACTCTGATATCTCTGGGCATGCACCTGCTTGTAGTAGACCCGCCTGGCCAGGGAGAAGCTCCCTGAATCTGGAATCACCTCACTTTTCCTTCCTGCTCCACCGACCTGTCCCATAACATGGTGAGTGACACTCTGCACTTGCCCAACTCCTGTGCAAAGCCCCATTTACCCTGATCTCTCTGGGCCTGGGCCTGTTTGGAGTAGACCTGCCCAGCCAGAAAGGAGCTCCCTGAGTGTGGAACACCTCACTCTTCTGTCCTGCTCCACTGACCTAACCCATACCAAGGCCTAACCCCTTCAGAGTGAGGAGACTACCAGGAGAGGCAAGACCATCCAGAGCTGCGGACATTGAAGTTCTGGCCCACACACACCACCAGGTCACAAGAGGAGATAGAGAGACCCCACCTGCACTCACTGGAAGAAGATATGGAAAGAAGACAGAATAAGACATCACTCCACAACAGAAAGACCAATATGACACCACCAGAATCTAGGGACTCCACACCAGCAAGATCTGAAAAGCTTGACACAAAAGATGAAGAAGAGATGGACCTCAAAAATTATCTCAAGAAGATGATAGAGACATTTAAAGAGGAAACAAGAAAATCCCTCAAAGAAATAGAAGAAAAAGCAAGCAAAAAATTACAAGAAATAGAGGAAAAGACAAATCAAAAAAATTCAAGAAATAAACAAATCTCTTAAAGAATCTAAAGAAACCCAAGAAAAAACAACCAAACAAGTGAAGGAAGCACTCGAAACAGTTCAAGACATGAAAGCTGAAATAGACACAATAAAGAAAACACAGAATGAGGCGATGCTGGAAATGGAAAGGCTGGATAAATGATCTGGAAATAAAAATGTGAATATAACTAATAGAATTCAAGAGATGGAAGAGAGAATCCCAGTTATTGAAGACTCACTAGAGGATATACATTCATCGACCAAAGAAAATCTCAAGTCCAACAAATCCCTAACACAAATTATCCAGGAAATATGGGAAACCGTGAAAAGACCAAACCTAAGAATATGGAAGTTATAGGTATAGAAGGTATAGAATATATAGGTACAGAGGAAGGTGAAGAAACACTGCTCAAAGGTACAGAAAACATATTCAACAAAATCATAGAAGAAAACTTCCCTAACCTACAGAAGGATAGGCCTATGAAAGTACAAGAAACTTACAGAAAACCAAACAGACTGGACCACAAAAAGAAGTCCCCCCGTCACATAATAATCAAAACACCAAATCTACAGAATAAAGAGAAAATATTAAGGGCAGCAAAGGAAAAAGGCCAAGTAACATATAAAGGCAGACCTATCAGAATCAAACTCGACTTCTCAGTGGAAACTCTGAAAGCCAGACGGTCTTGGATAGATATCCTACAAGCACTAAGGGAGCATGGATGTCAACCCAGACTACTGTACCCAGCAAAACTTTCAATTACTATTGATGGAGAAAACAAGATATTCCATGACAAAAACAGATTTAAACAATACATATCCACAAATCCGGCACTACAGAAGGTTCTGGAAGGAAAACTCTAACTCAAGGAACATAACTACACTCACAAAAACATAAGAAATAGATAATCCAATTTTACCAAACATGAAAAGAAATAGGAGGGCAAAATCTACACACAATGACACCACCAACAATAAATCCAAAACAAACAAGAACCAACAATCAATAGACATTAATATTACTAAATGTCAATGACCTTAACTTACACATAAAAATGATATAGGCTAACACAATGGATATGAAGACAGAATCCATCCTTCTGCTGTTTACAAGAAACACACCTCAACTTCAAAGAGAGGAGTTACCTCAGAGTAAAAGGATGGGAAAGATTTTCCAATCAAATGGGCTTAAGAAACAAGCTGGTTTAGCAATCCTAATATCTAAGAAATTAGACTTTAAACTAAAATCAATCAAAAGAGATAAAGAAGGGCATTTCATACTCATCACAGGAAAAGTCCATCAAGACGGAGTCTCAATCCTGAACATCTATGACCCAAATACGAAGTCAACCATGTTTGTAAAAGAAACATTGCTAAAGCACAAACCACATATAAAACCACACACACTTATAGTAGGAGACTTCAACAATCCCCTTTCACTAGACAGGACCACCAGACAGAAACTTAACAAAGAAACAAAGGATCTGACAGAAGTTATGACCCAACTGGGTTTAACAGATATCTGTAGAACATTCCATCCAAACACAAAAGAATATACCTTCTTCTCAGTGCCACATGGAACCTTCTCTAAAATTGACAACATAGTTGGCAGCAAAGCAAACCTCCACAGTTACAAAAGAATTGAATTATAACCCCCTGTATCTTATCAGCTCACCATGCTTTAAAGCTAGAATTCAACAGCAATAAAACTGCAGAAAACCTACATATTCATGGAAACTGAATAACAGCTAATTGCACCATTCCTGGCTTGAGGAGGAAATGAAAAAAAAAATTAAAGACTTCCTAGAATTTGATGAGAATGTAGACACAACATACCCAAACTTATGGGACACTCTGAAAGCAATGCTAAGAGGAAGTTCATAGCACTAAGTGCTCACATGAAAAAACTGGAGAAAAGTCACACTAGAGAACTGACAGAACAACTGAAATCTTTATAGCAAAAAGAAGCAAACTCAGCAAGGAGGAGTAGAGGCCAGCAAATAATCAAACTGAGGGCTGAAATCAATAAACTAGAAACTAGGAAAACATTACAAAGAATCAATGAAACAAAGAGTTGGTTCTTTGAGAAGATCAACAAGATAGACAAACCTCTATCCAAACTAACCAAAAGCAGAGAGAGAGAGAGAGAGAGAGAGAGAGAGAGAGAGAGAGAGAGAGAGCATGCTAATTAACAAATCAAAAACGAAAACGTTGATATAACAAGGACACTGAGGAATTCCAGAGAATCATCAGGACATACTTTGAAAACCAGTACTCCACAAAATTTGGAAATCTAATGGAAATAGACAGTTTTCTGGATAGATATCACTTACCAAAATTAAACCAAGATTAGATAAGCAGTATAAATCGACCTATAACCCCCAATGAAATAGAAGCAGTCATAAAAAGCCTCCCAACCAAAAATGCCAAGGGCCAGATGGCTTCACTGCAGAATTTTAACAGAAATTGAAACAAGAGCTAATACCAGTACTCCTCAAATTGTTCTGCACAAAAGAAGCAGAAGGGACATTCCCAAACTTTTTACGAGGCTACAATCACTTTGATACCAAAGCCACACAAAGGTACAACTGAGAAAGAGAACTACAGACCAATGAACATCGATGCAAAAATAATAAAATGTTGGCGAATCGAATCCAAGAACACATCAGAAAAATCATCCACCATGATCAAGTAGGCTTCATCCCAGCGATGCAAGGATGGTTTAACATACGAAAATCCATCAATGTAATCCACCATATAAACAAATTGAAAAAGAAAAACCACATGATCATCTCACTAGATGCTAAAATGGTCTTTGACAAAATCCAACATCCCTTCATGATAAAGATCTTGGAGAGAACAGGAATAACAGGAACATATCTAAACATGATAAATGCAATATACACCAAACCAATAGCCTACATCAAAATAAATGGAGAGAAAATCAAAGCATTTCCTCTACAATCAGGAACAAGACAAGGCTGTCCACTCTCTCCATATCTCTTCAATCTTGTACTTGAAGTTCCAGCTAGAGCAAAAAGACAAGAAAAGGGGATCAAAGGGATACAAGTTGGAAAGGAAGAAGTCAAACTTTCACTATTTGCAGATGATATGATAGTCTACATTAGTGACCCGAAAAACTCCTCCAGGGAATTCCTACAGCTGATAAACACCTTCAGCGAGGTAGCAGGATACAAAATTAACTCAAAAAAAAATCAGTAGCCCTACTATATACAGATGATAAATCCAATGAGAAAGAAGTCAGAGAAACATCACCCTTCACAATATCCACAAGCAACATAAAATATCTTGGTGTAACACTAACCAAAAAAGTGAAAGACCTTTACAGTAAGAACTTTGAGACTTTAAAGAAAGAAATTAAAGAAGATACCAGAAAATGGAAACATCTCCCATGCTTTGGGATAGGTAGAATCAACATAGTAAAAATGGCAATCTTGCCAAAAGTAATCTACAGATTCAACACAATCCTTATCAAAATCCCAACACAGTTCTTCACAGACATGGTAAGAACAATACTCAACTTTATATGGAAAAATAAAAAACCCAGGATAGCCAAAACAACTCTGTACAATAAAGGATCTTCTGGAGACATCACCATCCTGACTTCAAGCTCTATTATAGAGCCATAGTTCTCAAAACAGCTTGGTATTGGCACAAAAATAGACAGATAGAACAATGGAATCAAATTGAAAACCCAGATATTAACCCACACACCTATGAACACCTTATTTTTGACAAACATGCTAAATCTATACAATGGAAAAAAGGTAGGATCTTCAACAAATGGTGCTGGCACAACTGGATTCGGACATGCAGAAGATTGCAGATAGATCCATACCTGTCACCATGCACAAAACTTAAGTGCAAATGGATCAAAGATCTCAACATAAATACAGCAACACTGAATCTTCTAGAAGAGAAAGTGGGAGATACCCTTCAACAAATTGGCACAGGAGACTGCTTCCTGAACATTATGCCAGTAGCACAGACAGTGAGGTCTGCAATTAATAAATGGGACCTCCTGAAACTGAGAAGCTTCTCCAAGGCAAAGGCCAGTAAGACAAAATGACCACCCTCAGAATGGGAAAAGATCTTCACTGACCCCACATCTGACAGAGGGCTGATTTACAAAATATACAAGGGTCTCAAGAAGCTAGCCACCAAAACACTAAACAATGAAATGAAAAAGTGGGGTGTCGCGTCTATCTCGACCAGCAAGAGAAACACGACCACGACTCTTCTTTAAGCAGTTTATTCAGGAACCTTGTACATCAGTTTCTACTTCCCCCAGCCCCCCCACCCCCAGCAAGCCCTTAAAAGCAAGCTCATTACCCAATTAGCTCACGACACCTGGCGATCCCAGATAGGTCACAGAAGGAGGAAGCACACCAGATCCACTAAGTGCTTCCAAATAAGGCTTGTTTACAGCTAAGCTCGGTCTCCCTGGCATCCAGCCAGGCGCCATCTTGGGGCTGTGGCTCCCCACAGTTCCCCTTTTTTATTTAAAAATAACACAACAGGCAAGGGTAGAGGTCTGATCCCTGAAATCAAGGGGCTTTGTAATGACCCCACACCCAGTTATCAGCTGAGCTGGTGCCACACCTGTCCGGTATCTTTTCTCAGAGATGGGAGTATGATACCAACCCATAAGCAATCAGACATGCCCTTCATGAAGCCTCGGAACAAGTGCAGTACTTCACCTTGCAGCCTGAGCAGGATGACTGCTTAGCTCTTTAGTACTGTTAGCCAAGCCTGAGGTGACTGCCCTGCCTCCAGGGCCATGAAGGCTTGTGCAATCATGGCATTACTTCTATGCTGTGTGACCCTCATCCTGCAGATACACCATAAGGCTATGAAACTAACTAGGATAAGCATTCCTCCCAGGGCACCCATTCCCGCCCACTGTTTCATGGCTTGAGTGATCCATGCAGACAGTCCTTCGGCAACAGAGACATCGACCCGGGTGGAATTCACATTCACAATAGAGAGCCTCAGATTCTGCATCAATTTGTCGAAGTCACCAGACCAATTACCTAAAAGATACTGAGAAAGCTGTTTAGACATAATCTCTCTTCTGTCTAAAAATGGTGATGGCGCTCGGACTTTCTACTGGAACAGGAACATACCTGGGCATCCTGGTTACCAGGGCTAAAGGAAATTTACTTCCATCCCAGCATAGGGAATAAAAGCATACTTGAGACGTGCAATTTAACTTCCTTCATTAAGGCCGGCAGAGGTGCTATCACTTATCACAAACACAAAAGGAGGCCAGACACACACAGGGGTGGGGGCAAAAGACAGATTCCTTCCTGGAGCAACCAGCTTAACCGTGCTCTCAAACAGACTTGATGTATTCCATTGAAAGGAGGCGCTTCCCGCCCCTCCTCCATTAATCATAGCTAAAGGGGAAAGATCAGTGCAGCTACCATTAACACCACAAAGCAGCCAATGATCAAAAGGATTAGAAGCTCCACGTTGATTGGGATTTTGATAAGTCCAATTATATTCAGGATCTGTTTCATTATAGATAAATTCCCACCTAGTCTAAAACTAACATTACCTTCTATTGGACTAATATCTTTATCTAAAGGCAAATAAGGTAAATTAAAGCTTAAATTGCTACTAAAAAACCTAGGAAAAACTTGAGCCGAATGCCTAATCGGCATGGGCTATGGGAACACTGACAGGATTCCCCACCGCTGATCTGCTGCCATCTCGCCGATCAGCATCACCGTCATCAGCATCAGGTGAATCAACCTGCCTTTGGGCCTCGCCATCTTCCGGAGCAGGGACTCATCTGGTCAATCTTTCAGGAACCCACAGAGGTTCTTGATGATCCTGTGGGTAAACACAAACAGACCCTCTTGCCCATGATAACATAGGGTTGGGACCCTTCCATAGGCCGGAAATGACATCCTTCCACTTGACAAATCCTTTGTCAACGGGGAGAACACTGTGATGGTGATCAGCGGCTGAACGGCCATCCACATCCAATTGAAAAAAATGAAGAGTTAACAGGGCTAAGGATAGTCTCTCTTTAGGGGTACGGCCTTGGCCTATTCCCCCTTTTTGTTTTATCAAATATTCTTTTAAAGTTTGATGAGCATGCTCAACGATGTCTTGACCTTGTGGATTATAAGGAAGGCCATGTCTCAGATCTACGTGCATTTGTCTACAAAATGCAGAGAAGGACACAGCAGTATACGCAGGTCCATTATTAGTCTTCAATTGTTATGGCATACCCCAAGCAGCCCAAGCCTCTAGACAATGGGCAATAAAATTTTTGGCTTTTTTACCACTTAAGGGGGGTAGCTTGTATCACTCCTGAACAAGTATCTACAGATACATGTACATATTTTAATGTGCCAAATTTGGGAATATGAGTAATATCC
This sequence comes from Cricetulus griseus, assembly GCF_003668045.3. Lineage (NCBI taxonomy): Eukaryota > Metazoa > Chordata > Mammalia > Rodentia > Cricetidae > Cricetulus > Cricetulus griseus. Next base: position 59,220,757 of record NC_048604.1, read on the forward strand.
ATTTGCCATATTCTAAGTGGAGCCAATCCTTTAGGATTCATTCCCCAAGAGGGTGGATGCAAATATATTACACAATTTTTGTAGGCTTTAACAATATCTCGAGCGGCCGCGAGACCTGCATTGGTCAAGGGTCCACCTAGCTCCCTGCATACCTTCATCCAGGCCTCTAATCCTTTGTTTTTATAGGGGGTGATTGCCGCCTTACATTCCTTTGTGCATTGTTCAAAGACAAGCTGTTTTATCAATGGCATGGCCAGGTTGGGATCTCCAAATACCCTTCCAGCTGCCTCAACCATTCTGGCAACAAAGTCGGAAAATGTTTCCATGGGGCCTTGAATGATCTTAGTAAGATTGCCACTCTCTTCTCCTTTATTGGGCAATGATTTCCAGGCTGGAGTTGCTATATTATTAATTTGCTTGAAGACCTGTAACAGATATCTCGTCTGTTGCTGAGCAAATCGGCCTTGCCCCAGGAGCATTTCCACATCCCAGGCTGCGTTTCCTGCCGCACGATTGACAGCAGCCTGTTCATTGGCATATTCTATTAAAAAGGCTTTCCAATATAAATATTGTCCAGGGGATAAACAAGCTCACACCAAGCTCATCTAGTCGCTTGGAGTCATGCAATGGCGATTAAGAGCTTCAACCTGCGCTGTTGTAAAAGCTGCTGTTACCCGTAAGTTCGGACAGACTCCGCAAGTGCTTTAATCGTTTTGAAATCAAGGGGCTCATGATAGTGCTGCCCCGCGTTATTCTGTTATTCTGAAAGGCAGGATAACATAACTCATGTCTCATTTCCTTCCATACCTCCAGGCAAAAGGACTGCCGCCCCCCCCCAGCCGCCAGGAGAGGAAGTTATGTTATATGTTATACGGAGGAGGGGGCAGTCCTGGAGCAGTAGGCTCCACCTCACAGGACTCAGAGCGCTTCTGCAAAGATCACCCCTCCATTTTCTTCACTAGCAATTCTAGTTCCTCTTCCGAATCTGAACTACTCTCTTCAGAACTGTCCTTTTCCGATATCATTGAGCGCTCTTCCTTCAGCTGTTCTAACACCTCCTGCCCCTTTTCTACAGCCTTGCGGCATCTTTGATCCTCTAGACAGCTGCGAACCAGTTTCCAAATAGGCCGCGTCCCTGGCCTCAGCGTTCCCTGTGCCCAGGCAAAATCTAGATCTTTTCCAAGCTTGTCCCAGCAACTGGTAGTAAGATTGCCCGAGATGGCAAATCAGGGGACTACGGTCTCAACCTCCCCAAGAAATCTTTCTAATGTACTCTTCTTTAGCTATAGCCCTTTAGAGTGCAACAGCTCTTGAAGAGCGAGATAAATAGGTTGCAATGTCGAATTCCCCATACTTTCACTTTTGGTTACTTCTACTTTGTCCGTTCATGGAACTTTATCACTCCTTACCAGAGACCTTATTGCCTCTATACCGAGGTCCTTAACTTGGTCCCAATTTACCTGGGACTTACCAGTCGACTGCCCTGACTGCAGGAAGTTCTGAGCTGTTCACCCTCAGAGAGAGGTTTCCCATACGGCCACCACTTGTTGCGTCTATCTCAACCAGCAAGAGAAACATGACCACGACTCTTCTTTAAGCAGTTTATTCAGGAACCTTGTACATCAGTTTCTACTTCCCCCAGCCCCCCAGCAAGCCCTTAAAAGCAAGCTCATTATCCAATTAGCTCACAACACCTGGCGATCCCGGATAGGTCACAGAAGGAGGCAGCACACCAGATCCACTAAGTGCTTCCAAATAAGGCTTGTTTACAGCTAAGCTTGGTCTCCCTGGCATCCAGCCAGGTGCCATCTTGGGGCTGTGGCTCCCCACAGTGGGGTGCAGAACTAAATAGAGAATTCTCAAAAGAGGGATCTGAAATGGCTGAAAGTGCTCAAAATCCTTGGCCATCAGAGAAATGCAACTCAAAACAACTCTGAGATGCCACCTCACACCTGTCAGAATGGCTAAAATCAAATGGATGGAACTAGAAGAAACCATCCTGAGTGAGGTAACCCAGTCACAAAAAGACAAACATGGTATGTACTCATTCATATACGAATTTTAGACATAGAGCAAAGGATTATCAGTCTATAATCCTCTTCACCAAAGAAACTAGGAAGCATGAAGGACTCTCAGTGATAAAGGAATGGACCCCAGGAATGGGAAGAGGCAGGAACTCCTGAGCTAATTGGGAGCATGAGGGTCGGGGAGAGGGAGCCACCAGAATGAGAGCAGGAGAAGAGGAATGGAGGAGTGGAAATGGAGGAGCAGAAATGTTGAGTTGGGGATGAATAGAGGAGAGAGAGAGCAGGATGAGAGATACCATATCTGAGGGAGCCATTATAGGTCCAAGGAGAGATCTGGCACTAGGGAGAGCCGGACAAGGATGACAGGAACTGACAATCCAGGCAATGGTGGAGAGGATAACCTAAATGCCCTTCCTCTAAAATGAGATTGCTGACTACTTTTTATACCATTCTAGAGCCCTCATCCAGTGGCTGATGGAAGCAGAGACAGACATCCACAGGTATACACTGAGCTGAAATCTGGAACTTAGTTGCAGAGAGGGAGGAATGAAGATCGAAGGGGTTGGTACCAGGTGGGTGAATCCACAGAAACAGCTGGCCTGAAAAAGGGGGAGCACATCGACCCCAGATGCTGTCTGGGAGGCCAGTACAGGACTGATCCCAGACCCCTGAACATGGATGTCAATGAGGAGGCCTCTGCACTCCAGGGGCCCCCTGGTAATGGATTAGTATTTTTCCCTGGTGTAAGAAGGGACTTTGAGAGCCCATCCCACATGAAGGGATGTACTCTGAAGGGCCCAGGCCCAGCCCAGGATGATGTGGTGGAATTTGCAGAGCCCCCTTTGAGGGCCCTCCCCTGCCTGGGGAGTGGAGGATGGATGAGGTGGGGGGTAGTTCAGGGGTGGGGGAGGAGCGATGGGGTGGGGTGAGGGGAGGGATAGAGAGAAGGGATTGACACGTGAAACAAGCTTGTTCCTAATTTGAACTAATAAAAAAATACCTCAAAAAAAAAAAGAGTTGCAAAGCCAGTAAATCCTACCTAATTCAGTAATGATCCAAGATGAGGGACAATAAGCAAGATGACATTCATATTCTGAAATGGAAAATTACATACTTGGTGATATCATATATGAGTACATGGAACACATAGAAGATATTTTGTCCTGAATACTGGGATGAGCTCCAATGGATAGATGTTGCATTCAAAACAATTGAGAAGAATGTAGCTGGGTATGCTCAGTAAGCACTTGGATATTAGATCTAGACTCTATAAGACTTGTGGATGATAGTGTTAGAAATTTGAGAATTACCAGCAGGGCTGCTTAGTTACTAGAATCACAAGAGTTCATGGATATATGTACAGCAAGAAAAGAAGATTCAGGATACCAACATAGACCAAAGTACTAGAGCAATTTCTGGGAATGATATATCTAAAGTTATGCAGATTTTCAGGTGCCAACCATGCATTTTACATACACAAATACATAATTTTTACTTACTGCCACCATGATAGGATCAAGATCCATTATGAAGTTCCCCATTTATCTTCAACAAGATTACTTGCTAAAGTGCCCTAAATAATACTTTTAAATAGAAAATCAAATGTTTTAATCCTAGTCTTTTATCAAAATTTCAAAAGAAAATAGAAACACAGAAAAATGATTGAAATCATCTGCACCTAGTAAAGTATAGTGACTCTGGCATGCTTTTTTTAATAGACAAAAATTCACCTAGATCTAGTATCAGAACAAATAGAAAAAAACAAAATGCAACTCTTCTTTACTTACGGTTTCACTAATTACATCCTTCAGATAGGCAGAAAGAGTAAATAATTCATCTGAACCGACAAAGCATGATTCATGAAGTTTCCTGGAACCATTCTAGACAATGATGGTGATACTGATAAGCTAGCCTAAAACTGATGACTTGCACCATCAAGATTAATCAAGTCTTAGTACTCTTTTATAATAAGCTAAGCCTGTTTGGCAAAATTTTGCCTTTCATAGCTTGGATTTAAATGTCAGAGCCAAGACATAAAAGAATAACCAGTGACAAGTAATTTCCATTCCGTGGTTTACCTTTGTATATCTGTTGTACTAGTTCTAACCATTTAAACATTGATAGGACATTGTAACTTAAACATAAGGGGCTGCTGTAATGTATAAGAAATTAAAAGACTTAAAAATTGTCCATATATGCACATTTTCAAAAGACCATTTCCTAATAAATGTTAGTGATTCTAAAGAAATCTAGGAGAACTCAACACATAAAATAATTAGTATTACAAGTATAAACAGATCATGTTTAATAACACTTTAAAAAGAAATATAAATGAAATAATAGTTTAACAATAGTTGTTTATTATTGATTTATAGTCTTTATTTTAAAAATTGTGGCATTATTTTTTCTTACTTATTTTGTTCTTAATTTTGCTGGAAGAATAGGTCACACTAGATTTTAAAGTGGTCTCAGACTTTTGAGCCCAGAGTGGTGCTCCTACCTCAGCTTCCCTAGTAGCTATACAGACAAGCAAGAATCACCACACAAAACTATTTTTAAATTTTTAATAGACATTTCTATTTCATAAGAGTGGAGTACATATGGAAAAATCAGTTTGCTGCAGCAATGCCTTTGTAAAAATCCAGACAGGTATTTATAAGAGAAGGAAGACTGTTTCTGAACTAGGTTACAGTTTATTATTTACTGTTCTAAAGGGCTGGACTATATCTGCCATTCATATTCAGCATCTGAATGGATAGTTTGGGTTAGGATTTGCTTTACTCTATAATTTAATAATTTTGTGTATATGGAACGAGAAGAAGATTGCATCTTTGGGATCCATTTATAGTAGTTCCATTTACAGGCACTAAAATTCAATTGAATTGTTTTGACTTATGTTATCTGCTTTTTTTTCAGTATTATCCCACACATGAAATCAGCTTTGGTTTGAATTCTACCTCAGCCAATTAAAAGTGTATGGCCCTTGCAAAATTAATTTAATCTTGCTTGGTCTTGGTTTTCTTATCTGAGTATGTAAATGATTACATTCTTTATTTCATATAATTGTTTTAAGATTAACATAGATAATATATGTCAAGGTCATAGCAGCGAGCTTAGAGTATAATAAGCAATCAACTCAGCTTAGCCTGTATATAATCTTCATCTCTGTGATTTTTATTATCTCCCATTTTAACAAAGCTTTCTGAATCAGCAAAGTTTCAATCAGTAGATTTTATGTATCTGTAAGTATTCTGGATCTGGATCTGTATTTAAATCAAACTAAGACCCTACAATATTTCAAAAAAGCATCTTAACAACAGAGAATGAAATAGATGCTTTGGTGCTTTCTGATTTCTGTATCAATATCTAGACTTACAGTCAATGTTAGAAATGTGATAGATTTTAAGTTTTGCTAATTGTTGTCTTTACTCAATAAATTGTACATATTCTCATTGTTAAATATCTTGACAGTTTGATAGCTTTGTATAACTCAATATAAAAACCTCTTAGTGAGTGAGTGAGCATCCAATGGAGTCTGCATTTCCACAAAGTGTGCTTGAGTATCCTACAGTTTTCTTTTTGGTGATTGGAGGAAGTAAAGCAAAGAAAATAGTCCTGGGGATAGGTAATAGCTTAGATATTCTAAATTTCACAACCTAAGTTTTAATGGGCTGGCAGGAGAGTCACCTGGAATTCTCATGATCACAGAAGAAACAGTAATTAATTGTTTCATAATGCTTGATGCAGACACACCCTTAATTTTCTTGTTTGCTCTACTGCATCTCATTTCCTAATGAGCTCTAAACAGGAAATTCTGGATATGGATTTCCATTGGCTGATAGTTGAGGGAAATTTGGGTCTGTCTGGCAAAAATTACAGCACATTGCTTTGAGTGAGAATTTGTATAAACCTCACTCGCTCTTGGAAATTTTCCCTCAAGTGTCCTATTTATCCCCTTCACTTCTCTTATTTTAGTAGAATCTTAGTATATAGGAAGATTGGATAAATCATCTCTGATTACTAATGGCAAATAAGTAATGAAGCACTCTCTAAATATTATTCACATCATCACAGGTAGTCCTGAAAGTAAATAGATTCTAGGCCCTCATAGCAGAAGGACTGTATTAAAAGCCTGTAGGGTAGAGTCTAGAAGTTAGTAAATTAAACTGTTCCTGATGCTTATGATTTATAATTCTTCCTGTAAATAAATTCATGAAATAATGATGTGTCTTATGAGAATTCTAGCAAAATAATATTATAAGACAATTCTTGTTGTTACCAATCTGTTAAAAGGATATAGTGAAGATACCATTGAATGAATATTCCCTGAATCACTTATATTTTCTATGGTGCCTGGAGTACTGTTCATTCTTTTTGGTACTGTTAGAGTACTCATTCAGTCAATTCCCTGGCCTTCCAAGTACCACCTAAGTGGCTTAAGCCACTACATTCTTGGGCTACTATATCCTAATGATACAGTTTATAATGTCCACATTTGTCCTATGTAGCCTTAGTTCTACCAGTTCTCCCATAGATCTTACCATACTAAAAAAAGTAATGAATTTTTATATTCATGGTGTAGACCATACCAAATGTCTACTATATTAATGATCTCTTTGAGGTTTCTCCACTCCCATGACATAATTATTATGGAATAACTTGCATCATCATTGTAGTTCTCATGAGAGGAATTCAAGTTAAAATAAGGTATATCATACAAGATGTAGGTCAATGATAGAACACAGAAAAGATGGGGGTCTTTTACTTATGTTTATTATATAGCCCACACTAAACAGTTTTGTTTAAGAGTCAATCAAATTTCTCACCTGGAATCAAGAGGATACGGTTCTGTTTTTAGAACTTATATCAGTAAGCCCATGTTTTAAGTTCTGTATTAATTGCATTGGATTAATTGTTATTTCCTTCCATTTGAAAGCATAACCAAAACACCTGAAGAGGAGGAAACGTGTTTGAATTGGTGATTCAAATCATCCCAATTCTATGTTGTTTATAATTGTGAAAATTTTGGTCACAGATAAGAGTAAACAATACAAAACCAAGTACCAGTGTAAAAGAAAAATTCAAAATATATGTTTTAAAGACTCTAATTTTTAATTTGCTGGGTCTTTGCCTCAATTTTAAGATTTTCTCATGTTTGTTAGATTTCCATGGTTGTTTAGATTATTAATGAGTCCTAACTTCATGTGGTTTACTTCAAGCATTATAAGATTTAGATTATTTATTAGCAATACAACCAACCCAAAATAAGGAGGACACATCTAGTTAAAGAGCTCATTTTCAATGACCTTCTTATTGAATAAGGTTCTGTCCACATACTGAGCTTTTTCAAAGCTACATCATTTCAGTAATTGTAGCAGCAAATTGATCCCAATGTGAAATAAAACTGAGAATGAAATATAAGCCTCAATTCTAAAACGTCCTTTGAATTTAACAAGTTACTAAGATTCAAGTCTTTCAGGCTTTGCTGTTCTAATTGTGCCTCAAATAATGTAAATAGAGCTATAAATTTTTACAATGATAATAGCAAATGTGTTAAGTTATTGGTAATCATATGAATATTTTAATGGCTTAGTCCAGTTTTGGAGAGAATGGCTTCAATATTGATCTGCAAGAAGCTCCTGTAGGTTTTCATTCTGCATGACTTATTTTTAATAATACAGGGATTTGAGACAGATTATATCAAATGAATTGCTTCACTATCATAACATTTTGTATTTTCTCTATATAAATACTATTATTGTTTCAATTTACCTTTAGTAATTGCATCATATAAAGCAAAACCTTAGCCAAACTAGATTACTACAGTAGTAAACATAATTATTGATTGAAAACTAGAAATTAAGGCTTAGAAAAAAGCCTTCCTCTGTTGTAAAATAAGACTTTTTCAAGTTATTTGCAGGCCCAACTTTTTCCTAGACACACAAAATGATAGAATAAATTTCAATTCATGTTTAAAACTAAATTCCTTAAAAATAACTCAGTTTTTGTAAGAATTAGTGAACATATTCCTTGATATTTCCCTGACCTCCCAATGATACCATTATGTGAAATCATCAAAACTTCAATGTATTAAAAGAACATTTTCATCTCCCCCATACCCACAAAATGTCTATTCTGTTTTGTACTGCTTTCTTGAAAAGTAATCACAACATATCTCTTGCTACAGAATGTCAGTAAACCATTAGAACTCACACTTTAGGAAAGCAATTATAATATGTAAACAAGCAGGTTCAGCCTTTGGCAATGTTTTATTTTTCAAAACCTGTAAGCAGCTTGGTGTAGTGGCACATGCGTCTAATCTCAGCACTCGGAAGCAGAGGCAGGTGGAGCTCTTTGAGTTTGAAGCCAGCTTAATTTACATTGAAAAATCCTGTCTCCAAAATACAAACTGTAAACAAAGTAGTCAATGTTATTACTTAAGAGGGAAAATACTAAGACTGTGTCAGAGATGGTAATTTTGTTACTATATATGACACACATACATACACACCCTCCACAGCAATCATAGTTAGTACTCTTCTATATTCCAGTGGGTCAGAAAGTAGAAGTATTGTGGAATAATCTTCTTGTATGGAGAACATAATATCTTATAAAAAAAACCTTTGAATGGTATTTTTGCCATACAAAGTAAAAAATTAAAGACCTAATGTAGAAAAGGTTTCTGAATTGATTCTGAAAGGAACATTAATACACATCAATTAGCAAGAATAGACTCAGCAGAAATTGTGGTACCTTTTAAAATGCTGAAATTTTCTCATTATGGACAGAAGATCTTGCAGTAATTTTGGGGGAGAGATTAGCAACAAATATCCCAAAAGCAAGAGATTTCAGTTCATAAAAAGAATGAATTGGTTCTTTCCTCATATTTTATGAGGAACACTGATTTCTGGAGCCCCTAAATTCTATACTGATGCAAATAAATCAAGAAATGCAGGGTATAGGTCAGGAAATTTAAAAATAAATTGGCTCAAAGCCCTCATGATTCTGTTCAAAAGTCAGAATTATATGCTATTCTTATGGTATTATTAGATTTTCCAGAACTTCTTAATATGGTTATTGACTCTCAACATTCAGAAAGAGTTGTTTTCATATTGAAACTGCTGAACTTATTCCAGATGATTTATAATTAACTTTCTTATTTATTCAATTAAAAGAAATAATCAAGAAATGGAAATCATCCCCGATGTATAACATGTATCAGATCCCATATGGGTCTATCTGACTCGCTAGCACAAGATGATGATGAAATTAATAAGCTATTGGTAAATAAATGTGCTAGAAGCCTCAGAATTTCATAAGAAACTCCATGTTAATAGCAAAGGTTTGAAGAGGATTTTTCTATCACATGGCAATAAACCAAGGAAATTATAAGTGACTATTCTACTACCACTAATTTCATAATCCTTTGGTTTTATTTTGACTTTTAAAAACATTTCTTAAGGTATAACTATTACCTAAAATTTATAAGATATAAACTTATATTGTGATATTAGTGGTCATATAGAATACTAATTCTAGAAAAATGATTTATCTATCTTCCTGTACATGAGTTTGGGCTAGAGTCTATCAGATAACTAAGAACTAAGTTTGTATTCTCCAGATATACTTAACAAATTGTGGTCCTTTAACCTGTCCAAGATCTGTTGCATATGACATTTAAATGTTTAGGTTTACTGCACTGAACCAAGACCATTCCTCCAAAGGGATGATGGTGCCATATGACAATTCCACCTGGACTATGGTAATGCCACTCAACACCACCAAAAGATCAAAAATCGGCTTTGGTCTACAAACTGTTCAGGACAATTTCAAGGCTGCTAGCTGAGATTGTCCAGCCTTATGCATTACTCTAGCCAGGACTTCAAATAAGCTATACATTTTCCCATTAGACGGAGACTGGCAATAAATGATACAGCTAGGTCACTCAAGACTTGACTATTATCTCAATTTTCTCTGGGTCCCCTAGTTTCTGCCCCCCACCACAAGACAACAGGAAACAATCTAGAGAACACTATGCCCACATTCCCAAGAGGTGGGGTGGGTAGTTTTTGGTCATTCAATGGATTATAGATATTTGTGATCATTTAGGGGGGTTGGTTACAAGTTATTATTGGTAATGGTTAGGAAAAAAGCTTAACAAAGGAGATTAGATTCGGGTATCTCCTTCTGGAAAGAAAAAGGATGGATATAGAAATGATAAAATAAAAGGGTAGATTATTGAATCTACTTTTAAAATAAAAAGCAACTACCAGTATTAAATATTTTACATTGTATGGATTTTTGTATATTGATACAACTTTAAGGTTATTTTTGTTGTACTTTAAATATGATTCTACTCCTTTTAAAGGTATTTTTGTATGCTGATACAAATTTTAAAGTTATTTTTGTTAGAACATACTATCCATATATTTCTGCTCCTTTTGAGGGTGTTGTACCTACACAGCTCATTTAAATGTGTGATGTAAATTTCTAGTCCTTGAAAGTCATTGTTGCAAACTATACAGGATAATAAAGAAATGCAGTTTAGTAGTTAGTCACCTATAATAATCAAACTTGTAGTCAGTCATGTTAGATTTGTTTACAAGATATATTTTTTGATAGCAGGTAGTCCTTAAACACTTCAGAGACATACCTTTTATGGCATTCAAGATGTTCTAATAACATAAGGCTGTGCATGACAATGAGACACATATGCTCCTGGCAGCACCAATTTACTTCAAAAAAGGATGATGTGCATCAAAGAGCCTTCATATGGAGTCTGTTTACTTCATGACAAAGTTAGCCATTTGGAAAAGAAACTGTCCTTGCCCAACTACTGACAGTATGCTGTCCAAACTGAATTGTCAGGACTCAAAGAAAAACAACTTCTGAAATTTGCCAAGACAGGGTAGGACAGTCCTTCAAAAATTCCTGCTTTACAGCAAAATCTGCCTATAGCCTGAAGATGGATGCCCTAACATTGCAGAGAAACTTTGGGTGACTGTCCAGGTAGCTGGCCCTTTGTATCATTTCTTTTAGTTTTGGAAGATGCTTGTTTTGCAATTTCTGTCTATTAGGGTAATATTATAGCATCCTGGGATCTTTAATGGAGTTGACAACTAGGTAGTCATAGTTTTCCTTAGTTATGATAGAAGGTAAGTTAGGTACAGAGCTTTGGACTCATCCAGACAGAATAAATAATGAAGTATTTTCTCCAAATATAGCAAATACAAGTGGACAGGACATTGCAAATGTAATTCTTTTTTTTTTTTTAGAATATCCTTTTTCACCCTAAGGCAGTATCTATCTTTATGTTTCTTAGAAACAGGAAATAGATGGACCCTGCTTTTTATTAATTTATATTTTACATTCCAATCACAGTATCCCTCCCTCCTATTCTCCCTCTTCCCTCACTCCCCCCACCTCCCATCTGCTCCTCGGAGAGGGTAAAGCCTCCCCTAGGTACTGTACTAAGTCTGTCCCATCATCTCATTGAGGCCAGACCAAGGCATCTCTCCACCCTCAACACACCTGTATCTAGGCTGAGCAAGATATCTCTCCATATAGAATGGGCTCCACTAAGTCAGCTTGTGCATTAGTGCTACACTAATGTAAATGTAATTCTTACCTGATAATTATTCTTAGTGTTTGTAGTTTTATTATATTAGTGTTAAAACCTTTTTATTTGGGCAAAAGGGGGAAATGTTGTGACATAATCATTTTTATACACTATGAAGATGTGTCACTCTGATTGTTTTAATAAAAAGCTGAATGACCAATAGCTAGGCAGGATTTGGGAAGCAGACAGGATGCTAGAAAGAAGAAAAGAGTTGCTGGGATATGCCATGAGATGCAGAGAGAGCAGGATGGGCACTGCAGAGATGAGTTAATAAAGCCATGAGGCACAAAGTAAATTAATAGAAATAGGTTAAGTTATAAGAGCTAATTAGAAATGAGCCTAAGCTATTGGCCAAGGTTTAATAGTTAATAAGAAGTTTCTGAGTTGTTTTGTGTGTGTGTGTGTGTGTGTGTGTGTGTGTGTGTGTGTGTGTGTGTGTTGGTGGCCAAAAGGAGAGGTTGACTACATAGAAGTGTATCTTAATTCTTATTTAACCAACATTTTTCCAGTTTCAGGAGTCACATATCAAAACCTGAAAGTGTGATAAGAATTAGCCATCAATTGATAGACTGGCTTAATTTACTTTGAAACTTTACTTAACCATGTTTCGAATAAAACCCTAGAATTTAAACTCTGGAGGAAGTCTCAGAATAAAGCATAAGTTTAAAACCAGACAAACTACCATCTTGTTCAGTCTCCAAACTAAATTAGTCAAAAGCAGTTGCTGACAATATAGAGTGTGAAAGTACTCTATCTCTGCTCCTCTTTTCCCATCTTAGAGCTTGTCTCCACCCATTTGTTTTGCAACCAGAATTGGTCCAAAATTTTCTCAATGAATAGTCCTCCGTCCTCATTATTACTCTGTTACATATCTTTGAGCAGAGAGGTCAGGTAGGATGAACATTATATTATACATTAAAAAGCCTGCATTGCAGTCCCCATTTGATTGAAAAAGAACTTCCTCTTTTTCTATAGACCCCCTTTTTGTAAGCAAGTCTAGGCAATCACTTTCCAGTCAGAATAACATTTTGCATCTTGCAAGTGTGTGATGGTTTCACTTTGCTTACTCTGATTTTATCTCTGGTTTTCACCTTTTAATCACCTTATAAATGACAACTACATTACACAACAGGATTTCACCAGTTGAATTATTGTGATGTTGCTTGATTCTGAAGAGAGCAGTTTATCTATCAAGATTAATTGAATTTGCAAAGCAGCTACTATGCAGAGTAGAATATGATTGCCTCGGTAAATATAGAAATAAGGGCCTTCAATTCATAGAGGTTCCTGATTAAGTGGTTCACAGACACAACACACCAATTCATGTTCCTTAAATATAAATTACAATACTGAAAATGTAATTATAGAATAACTTTTATTAATAAAATAATTAACATATGAGAACTGGGATAAAAAAAAGCCTGATCTAGAGTTCAAATGCACATTTTACTTATTATTGTTTAGGAGTCGTGCTTTGGGGTAGAATAGTGGACAGCACTTGGAACATTACAGGTATCCTAGGGATGATTATAATGATTATAGTGATAATAGCTACTAATAACATACTAGATACTGTGCATCAGGAATATGCTATCTTACCACCATATGGTAACATCTTAATTTTACAGATAAAAGCAATGCTCAAAATACTGTGTAAACTTATTCAAGGCCACAAAAGCAAAAAACAGGTTCTGTTGTTTTATGTTCTGGGGAACATGGAGTCATATTTCTAATCTACTTTAAAGACTCAGAGTGGAGACTCAACAGGAATGTAAAACAGCTTACTTTCCCTCAGAAATTTTCCTCAGTGATCCTTATTTGTTCTCTGTCAATATACTTTTATTGTTGGAGGTTCATCATTTTTCTTGAGAGTTTAGACTTAAAATATTTCCAAATGTCTTTTTTCTCTGCCATCATTCTTTCAGTCTGATTCTCCATTATCTGTCACTAGGTGCTTTTGAGTGTCTCCTGACATCTATGCTCACCATGAGGTTTTCTTTAATGAAAGAGGAAACAGTTACTAAGCTGAAAAGAAAACTAAAGAAAAGTGAAATCAAGCACTACACTAACTTCTAAACTCAAGGGGAATATTGGTGGGAACATAAAAACATAATCATGTGCAACTTGCTTTCTGTTGTTTTTTTTTTTCATCTCTAGGGCAAAGAACATTCTCATTCCTTATAGCTTTTGTGTGTGCAAGGGATTTGTGCGTGTGTGTGTGTGTGTGTGTGTGTGTGTGTGTGTGTGTGTGTGTGTTGTGTTGGTAGGGAGAACACATTGTATTTACCATACTTCTGATACTCTCCTAAACCATTTTTACATCACCTACTAGCCTCAGGAGGTCAGCTTTAATTGGCTGCTTAAGAAGTTTCTGTGGTTGGTGTGGGCCTCAATGAATGCCACAGATACTGCTGAGAACTTTTTTCCTGTGGAAAATAATGATGCACTTATCATACAGGTATCTTGATCATTGCTACTATTCACAGGGAAAAGTCATTTACCAATCTAAATCCTTTAATTTTGGGATGTCTTCTTCTCTCATTTTATGGTCCCTTTAAGACTCACAGTAGCCTAATCATTGACATATTACCTTGAAGGTGTTCTAAAAAGTATATAGCATGGTAGATTTATTTTTAACTTTTTAAGACTTTTCCACACTGATTTCCATAGAAGGTTGCACAACAGTGAATGAGTCTTCCCTGGTTTCCCACATCTTTCCTAGTATTTGCTCTCAAACATTTCTGTTTTTTTCTTTACATTTATTCCTCATGTATAAGTATTTTTCTATCATGTATATAGATGCACCATATACATGCCCAGTGCCTATAACTGTCAGAACAGGGCATCAGTTACTATGGAATTTGAGTTACAGATGTTTGTGAGTCACTATGTGGCACTAGGAAACAAACACAGGTCTTCTGCAAGAGTAGCAAGTGATATCAACCACTGAACCATCTCTCCAGCCCCATCATTTGTTTCTCTTGAACTTAGCCTAAAGCAGTATGATTTCTAACTGCATACTGAATACTTATACCTATAGATAAGTTTGGCTGTCACCCCTCATCAAAGAAGCTTCTTTATTTTAGCAAAGGGAGACCATTATAAGTAACCATAGTTGGTTAAAATACAGAAAACAATGGACTATGGAGTGCCCAGCTCCAGTTGAGGCATCTATAATACAACCCCTACTAATAAAGTTCAGAAAACATGGTGAGAATGGTGATGGAAAGACTGCAAGAGCCAGAGAACTAGAGTGTCTTCTGCAAATGATGTCTTCTTACAAAAATAAATAAATAAATAAATAAATAAATAAATAAATAAATAAACCTGAAGTATAGGGGTTAGTAAGGTGGGGGGAGTTGATGTAGAAGAGTGAGGTGAATATGAAATAATATCAAAATATGACATATAAAGTTCTTTTTAAATTGATAAAATCATTATATTTTAAAAGTATATCACAATGGGAAAAAGGCCCATTAAGACAGGAAGTACTATAATTTAACAACACTATTTTGAAGTTCTATAGAGCATTAACTTTTGAAAGCCTTAAACATGTATGCCACCTGTTCTTATGGGATACTATTATTGGACAGAACTCACATGCCCACAGGCTATACTTTCCCACTTCCTAATTTAGAAATAAATTTTACTGGACCACAGCCAGATTAATTAATTTATGTATTACCTGTGGCTGCTTCCATAATATAACAGTAAAGGTAAGTAGTCATGATGCTGTATTATCAGTATCCTAAAATATTCAATATTTTCACCTGGACCCTTATAGGATTCTCAAATTTGATATAGAAAGATTATTAAAAAGTATATATGAGTGTTTCAATAATATGCTTTTAAAATATAATTTATAATAGCAAAATGGGTGAGTAACCTATATCTGCAACAATGCAGGACTGTATAAATAAATTAAGGTTTATTATAATTCTTAATAATGGTGGAGATATATATTTACATGTGAAAATTTATGCACACAATGTATGAACAATAAAATTCCATCCTTAAAATGATATATAAATTCCACAAATACTGAATCACAGGAGGAGAGATGGAGAGATAGATAAATAGAGGGGATGTCTATTAATCATAAAGCATGTTGTCTTACATTCACATTTCAACTTTCCTATGATGGGGATATGTTGTTCATACAATTAAAGCAAAACATTAAAAATCAATTTTCAATAGTTTCTTTTAAAATAATTGGGAAATAACACCTGAGGGGTATTTAAATATATTTGTCTCTGTGATTTTCATTTTAGGCATTATCTCATTAAATAAATAATAGAACATTCCTTATATTGCCCTAACATAAAATTTTAAGGTCTTTGGGATTGTGAACACTTTTTCTGGTAGAAGTTTAACTCCAAGGATGCCAATGGAATTCTAATGTGAATGGATATTTAGTTGAGACAAGATGGGATTAATGCAGTGTCTCCCAAAGGTACTAGGAAGGTACATTTCCTGAAATGAAACCTCTACAAGAAAAATGCATTGCCATTTTAAAGACATGTTTTGTTTTGGGTTTTTTGGTTGCCTTTCTCATTTCACTGTCATTTCATCTAAAACAAAGAATAGCAATCAGGTAGCCCTCGGAATCATATTGCAATGATCTAGATTCTCAAGAAGCCAGCAAAGGACACAGGAACAATACAGCCTGTCACTCATTCAATGGAGCACATGAGATCATGGAGCTAAAAAAAAAAAAAAGTAGCACAGCCCAGCTTGAGCAAGAGTTTGGGAACTATACCAATTAGAGGGAGCATGCTTTACTTTAAACACGGTTCCACAGATTTGTTTAAGAGTGGCTTCAACTGAAACTCAACTAACTAGTTTCCTATGGGAAACAAATTTGTTCCTTTACTTTGACCTCTATTCTCCTTCACTTGTGTCATAGAGAAGACAGGGATGGGAGTATACAAATAAATCACTAGCACACGTAACTTCAATTTTAACATAAAGTTTAACACCAAGTAAAACAAACAAACAATGCCTCTCCCTGGTATGTTGCTACAGAGCTCTGGAGGGTGCCATATATTTAAGGAAACCAAAGTCATAGAAGCTGTCACACTCTGCATCATAGCCATATCTTTGAGTTTTGGATAGCTGAGGTACATATTAAGAACAGAGGCTTGAGGAACCCCAGTACAATACTAGGCTCCTTGATCTGTTTCTGTGACCAATCACAACTCAGAACTGTGAGTTGATCTCTAGTTGTTACCTTCAGTGACAAGATTTTGAAGCCTTAGGCAAAACTTGGGAAATAAAAGAAAGTAAACAAAAATGAAAAACTCTTTTGGATGCCTGCAAATATGAACAGTTAACTCTAGGGACTTCATTTTTTATTACAAAGTGAGTTCACATTAAAGGAGGGGGAAAATGTGAATAAACTTCTCAGGGCAGACATTTTGTAAAGGTTAAATCATTCTAGTGGTAGAATTAAAGAAATCCTGTAAACGATTTTTTATATGCTTGAAGAAGAACATTGTCTTATAGCAATAACTTTCAGAAAACGCTATATTTAAATAAAAATAGAAACCAATCAATTTCTTGACACTGTTTTCCAATATTTGTAAATATTTTCTCATTGGTTTTGTACCTGTTTTCCTGTAGTTTGAGATTTTTACATATTTCCAAAGATCTGCCTATGCTGCTTTGGGTAAGCAGGATCCCAAGCTTCCTACAGGCTTTCAAAGCATAAACAGAAGCAAAAGGAAGACCACTGCATACTTCTTAAGCATTGTACCCATTTCTGCTCTTTAGTCTAGTGAACACTGTTGCACACACAACACAGTTTTCACCTAGGGAACTTTGCACAGAATTTGGCTTTTTAGTAGGAATTTTTCAAGCAGGTTAAGTAGAGGACAGTTTGCATAAAGGCGTCACTATCAGACACAGACAAACAAAATAGATAATGGTATATCTGGCCTGGCTCACTCCTAGAGTCTCAGAACTTAGGAAGCTGAAACTGGAGCATTACCATGAGTATGAGACCAACTAAGTTAGTACCAGCCAAACCCAGAGTATAATTGCACACCCTGACACAGAAAACCCACAACATAAAATGCCTGAGTCATTCAGACTTTTAGAAATAATGCTTTAAGAATCTAAATATTGTAGTTTTCTTTTTTCCTTCCTTCTGCTATATTCATAATTCATCTGCCTGACTGATATTTGTTTCTTTAATATTCCTGGTGGTTTTCTATTAGGCTTTTGCCTTTCTTTTCTCCATCAGTCAGCTGATTCATTCAACATCAT